>NC_053395.1:96598398-96918459 GCF_905171765.1 Bufo bufo
TCTTTGTCCATAAAACAGACAAGAACAGGACAGGTCTTTATTTTTTTTTTTTTGCGGGGCTGTGGAAAGGACATACGGATGTAAACAGCACACTGGCCCTATCAAAGTGAATAGGTCCACATCCGACCCACAAAAATATGTGCATCTGATGCGAACCAAAAATATGTTCATGTGTATGAGCCCTTGTAGTTTGAATACTGCCATGTGAGAGTGGCCTAATTCCTAACATCGACAGTTTTAAGCAGAACGTAAAAACATTTTTTTTAAGGCAGATTTATCACATTCCTAGTCTGACTCTATTCCATTCACCCCTTCCTCCCTTTTCTACACTGTTCCTTCAAACCTGATCCTTTTATTCAGCACTCTCCCCCATGTTCCCTACACCCTAATGCACTTCATATTTGTGCATATACTGACCAGGTGACTGCCTCATGATACTTAATATATTCAACCCTATTTTTGTATTATATTTTTTATATAAAAGATGGCTGGACCATTGAACAAAACAAAAACGTTTTATCTTTTCTGTTATCCCAGTGCCCTAATATATAGTAAGCTCATGACAGGACTTTTCTATGTAATGACTGATTTTTTTTGTATATGTACCATGATATCACAGACAAGATAGAAATTGCTCCATCTCTACCCTCTGAATTTTATAGTGCTGCAGAAAAAGTGGGAGCTATATAAATAAAGATTATTATCATTATATATGTAAAAGTGGCATTAGTATAACAATTTTTTTCTTAATTTGTAGGTGCATCAGACCTCGAAGTAAACAAATTGCCGTTGTTGTCCTGTGGGACAAGGTGCTTCTTATTGCTGGACGTGCCAAAGAGAACATTTTGTATCCTTTCAATTTTTTATGTTAAATTCATTTTTTAAAAGGGTTGTCTCATCTCACTATTACTAAGGTGTGATGGGACTAAGCCCTGACCACCAGGTGGCTTGGAAACAGTGGAGCAGGCCAGTGCTGGGCCAGTGCTGTCCGCATCCACATTTCCGGTCCGCGGCCCTGCACTTCCTGTCCGCGGCTCAGCAAAAAAATAGAGCATGTCCTATTCTTGTCCGCAGCTGTGGACAAGAATAGGAATCCTCTATATAGTGCAGACGATGTGTGGTGTCAGTGTTTTGCGGACCGCAAAACACTACGGACGTCTGAATGGACCCTTATGCTGCAAGGTTCTAACAGCTCCAGCACATGCCAATGAATCCTGATATTCATGAGCTTATTCATGAGCATTGATATTTTTTTCCAACTGAATCAGCACCAGGTGGGCAGGGCAAACCAGAAACTCATGAATATTGAACAATTTAACAAAATGGCTGGGTCAATTAAAGAAAGTGACCCAGCATTTTGCCAAGAGCGTCTGTTACTTGTTTGTTTTGCACTTAGGCTACTTTTACATGTGCACTACAGCCTTCTGGCAGGTCTCCACCAGACCCCATTATAGTTAATGGTGCCAACGGGCATTCTAGTAGCATCCGACATGGAACAACCTGCCAGAATAATGTGCCGCAGAGTGAAACTAAGCTCAGTTAGGACAGCATTAAACTGGTGACAGATTCCTTTTAAGCGAGTAAATATTGTTAAACCCTTAACAACCATTACATATTTCCTTTGGATGAGGAAACCTTTATTGTCTCTGAACTTGATGGTGTCAGACTTATTTCTCATTCTACACATGAATTTCTTCATGAAATTCCAAGTATGTATGATATCAGTACATGTTAAGTTGTAAACCTTTGTAGACTTTTTTCTTCCAATTCATCTGAAATTTAAAAACAAAAAGTAAAGTGACCATGCCATTTGAGAATGTAGGTAAGTATGCTATGCAGTACATCTTTTATCATTTCCTGCTTTTCAACTGCATTTCCTGAAACAGTTTTCTGCCCTTCCAAGGCTTGCAGAACTTCGTGGTCACCTGCTGTGATTTTCTAGTTACCATGGCACTCTAGCAATGAGGATTTGTCTAGGTTTTTGTTAAATAAAATGTTGATATAATATAGACCAACTGAGGAGGCAAGGCTTAGCCAGGGGCTAGACTTAACAATACTTTCGACCTGATAGAGAGAGGACACAGCCACTTGTTTCGTAGCCAGACACAGAAGTATAAGACGGAGGATTGGGTCATTGATGATATCCTGGGACACTTCAGAAGATTTATTTATACATTTCTAAGTATTAAAGGAGTTTTTTGAGATATTTTAACTGATGACCTACTTTCTGCATAGGTCATCAGTATCTGAAAGGTGGGGCACAGACACCCTGGACCCTCGCCGATCAGCTGTTTGAAGAGGCATCTGCCCTCGCAGCAGCGCTATGGCATTTTATCAGCTCACGAAGCACGGCACCATACTTTGTAAAGCGGCATTGTTTGTTATCGCAGCTCAGCCGAATCCACTATGATAGGTCTGAGCTGCGCCTAGGCCATGTGACTAATGAAGGTGACCGCACATGGCCTAGGTAAATCTGCAAGAAGGCCATGGAATTTCTGTGAGCACTGGTACTTTCCAAATAGCTGATCTGTGGGGGTCCTGTTAGGGTTGGGCGATATTCCGGTGTTCACGATATACCGCAGTATTAAAAAACAGCGATATCGCTGTTTCCTAATTACCGCGGTATTTTGTGATGTCATCGAAGCGGTCATGTGCGCTGACCGCTTCTAAATGTGCGTCCGCCCGCCCCTGCACCTTGCATAGCGCTGAGAAGTACAACACATTACTTCCACTCGCTCCTGGCTCATTCTTGCTCCGCCTCCCTTATTCAAGTCTCGAGACTCCACCCACCATCTGACATCACCGTCCGTTACCCACCCATGCCGGTACTATGTGGCGAACTCTGTGTGAGTAGGGTGTCTCTGGAGAGACTTTTCCTGCGGCTGCCTCGCTCGTGTGCTCTGGTGACAAAATTAGAAACTTACTACTTCCCGCAGCGGGCCGCCCCCGGCTTTCCCTCCTCCTTGCTCCCATATTCAAATCTCCTCCCACCGAAATCTCATGTCAGAATCAGAGCACACAAGCTAGGGAAAAGTATATCGTAAAGTATTATTCTATGTATGGTGGCCTGTGGCCACACGACTTTATTATAACATCTCCTTCTGGCCCCCGCCCCCTACAGTGTAACGTCTCCCTGTGGCCCCCATACAGTGTAATGTCTCCTTGTGGCCCCCCATACAGTATAACATCTCCTTGTGGCCCCCCATACAGTATAACATCTCCTTGTGGCCCCCCATACAGTATAACGTCTCCTTGTGGCCTTCCATACAGTATAACATCTCCTTGTGGCCCCCCATACAGTATAACGTCTCCTTGTGGCCCCCATACAGTATAACGTCTCCCTGTGGCCCCCCATACAGTATAACGTCTCCTTGTGGCTGCCCCCATACAGTATAATGTCTCCTTGTGGCCCCCATACAGTATAATGTCTCCTTGAGGCCCCCATACAGTATAATGTCTCCTTGAGGCCCCCATACAGTATAACGTCTCCTTGTGGCCCCCATACAGTGTAACGTCTCCTTGTGGCCCCCATACAGTGTAACATCTCCTTGTGGCCCCCATACAGTGTAACGTCTCCTTGTAGCCCCCCCATACAGTATAACGTCTCCTTGTAGCCCCCCCATACAGTATAACGTCTCCTTGTAGCCCCCCCTTACAGTATAACGTCTCCTTGTGGCCCCCATACAGTATAATGTCTCCTTGAGGCCCCCATACAGTATAATCTCTCCTTGTGGCTGCCCCCATACAGTATAATGTCTCCTTGAGGCTCCCATACAGTATAACGTCTCCTTGTGGCTGCCCCCATACAGTATAACGTCTCCTTGTGGCCCCCATACAGTATAACGTCTACTTGTGGCCCCCATACAGTATAACGTCTACTTGTGGCCCCCATACAGTATAACGTCTCCTTGTGGCCCCCATACAGTATAACGTCTACTTGTGGCCCCCATACAGTATAACGTCTCCTTGTGGCTGCCCCCATACAGTATAACGTCTCCTTGTGGCTGCCCCCATACAGTATAACGTCTCCTTGTGGCTGCCCCATACAGTATAACGTCTCCTTGTGGCCCCCCATACAGTATAACGTCTCCTTGTGGCCCTCATACAGTATAACGTCTCCTTGTGGCCCCCCATACAGTATAACGTCTCCCTGTGGCCCCCCATACAGTATAACGTCTCCTTGTGGCTGCCCCCATACAGTATAACGTCTCCTTGTGGCTGACCCCATACAGTATAACGTCTCCTTGTGGCTGCCCCCATACAGTATAATGTCTCCTTGTGGCCCCCATACAGTATAACGAACGTCTCCTTGAGGCCCCCATACAGTATAACGTCTCCTTGTGGCCCCCATACAGTGTAACATCTCCTTGTGGCCCCCATACAGTGTAACATCTCCTTGTGGCCCCCATACAGTGTAACGTCTCCTTGTAGCCCCCCATACAGTATAAAGTCTCCTTGTAGCCCCCCCATACAGTATAACGTCTCCTTGTGGCCCCCATACAGTATAATGTCTCCTTGAGGCCCCCATACAGTATAATCTCTCCTTGTGGCTGCCCCATACAGTATAATGTCTCCTTGAGGCCCCCATACAGTATAACGTCTCCTTGTGGCTGCCCCCATACAGTATAACGTCTCCTTGTGGACCCCATACAGTATAACGTCTCCTTGTGGCTGCCCCCATACAGTATAATGTCTCCTTGTGGCCCCCATACAGTATAATGTCTCCTTGTGGCCCCCATACAGTGTAACATCTCCTTGTGGCCCCCATACAGTGTAACGTCTCCTTGTGGCCCCCATACAGTGTAACGTCTCCTTGTAGCCCCTCATACAGTATAATCTCTCCTTGTGGCTCCCCATACAGTATAACGTCTCCTTGTAGCCCCCCCATACAGTATAACGTCTCCTTGTGGCCCCCATACAGTATAATGTCTCCTTGAGGCCCCCATACAGTATAATCTCTCCTTGTGGCTGCCCCCATACAGTATAATGTCTCCTTGAGGCTCCCATACAGTATAACGTCTCCTTGTGGCTGCCCCCATACAGTATAACGTCTCCTTGTGGCCCCCATACAGTATAACGTCTACTTGTGGCCCCCATACAGTATAACGTCTCCTTGTGGCTGCCCCCATACAGTATAACTTCTCCTTGTGGCTGCCCCATACAGTATAACGTCTACTTGTGGCCCCCATACAGTATAACGTCTCCTTGTGGCTGCCCCCATACAGTATAACGTCTCCTTGTGGCTGCCCCCATACAGTATAACGTCTCCTTGTGGCTGCCCCCATACAGTATAATGTCTCCCTGTGTTTTTTTTCTTTTAAACGGGTATTTATCGCGATATATATCGTTATCGCGATAAATTTCTTAATATCGTTATCATCTAAATATTTTTGGTATCGCCCAACCCTAGGTCCTGGGTGTTAAACCCCAACCGATCAGATACTGATGACCTATCCAGAGGATAGTTCATCAATTAAAATATCTCTGAAAACCCCTTTAATTGTTATATTAAAAAAAAGTAACGAAGGTGAGGAAGAAAGTAATGGAGGAAGTGGTGAGATATTTTAGATTTCTGTGCATTTTATGGTGCATCAGTTACTGATGATCTATTTAGAACAGGGTTGCACAACGTTTTCTGGTTGGGGGCCACATTGACAGACTGAGCAAATAACAAGGGCCGAAAATACAATTTTAAGGGGTATTACGAACTGAAATACTGTATTTATGGCATATTGAACACACAGTATATACCATTAATGTCTAGTTACAGTTCTAGGACTCCCATCTAATGGGAGAATACATGAAAAATACATGCGAGCAGCCACAAGACAGACATACATGTCTGTTACCAGATGATTAGGGGCCACAGGTTGTGCACCTCTGATTTAGAGTATAGGTCATAGTAACATAATTTCTAAGGCTGAAAAAAGACATCTGTCCATCCAGTTCAGCCTGTTATCCTGCAAGTTGATCCAGAGGAAGGCAAAAAAAATCTCAGAAAACCCTTTTAAATTATAGGGTTATTCTTTCTTACAGTGAAAAATTGACTGGAAGGTATTTTTAGATTGTGTATTAGTTATTTTGCTTCATTTAAGGATGCCTTTTGTATATCCCATCTGTTCTGCTCAATCAGCACTGCTGCTTATAAACTTCCATTGGAGTTGATGCTATTAAGGTGTAAACAAAAAATGTGCTAATATAACAATATTTTATGGGGTTTTGTTTTTTTAGAAGCAACTGAAGACATTTTTAAAATTGCTTCAATGGCCCCAGGTGCACTTTTGATGGAAGCACAAAAGGAATATGAGGTACATTTCAGCTTGAAATCATGCTAATTTGAACTTGCACACTCTGTCATACTGTGGTGGCGGCTCCAAAGACTTTGATGGCAGAGTGAACATACTATGGTCTAAGGCAGGGATGCCCAACCTGCGGCCCTCCAGCTGTTGCAACTCCCAACATTCCCTTATATCTGTAGGCTGTCTGGGCATGCTGGGAGTTAGTTTTGCAACAGAGGGAGGGCCGCAGGTTGGGCATCCCTGGTCTAAGGCAATATTTTGATATTAAAGGGGTTATCCCTTGACTAATGTAAAAATTAGAAGTCGCATAATAAATGACAACCTCTTTCTAACAAAGCTAGAACCACATTGATCCTGTACCACACATGGATCCAGAGATCTCCCCATTCATTGCTGTGCTAGATTTATATCAAGCTGGCAGCTCAGGGGAGTGTCTTTTCTGCTGGAGGCCAGGGGGCGTGTCTCAGCTATCCCTATCACAGCTCAGGAGGCTGTTGAAGAATGAAACTGAGCATGTGCAAGCTTCTCAGTGAGCAGGTCATAGAAATAAGAAAAAAAAACAGTAGGTGGTGCTATACAGATACATTTTATTGAATAACTCAGTGGCTATGCTACATTTTTAATTACATGCATTTCAAAAGTATTCAGATCCAAGTGCTGGTTTGAAAACTGTTGAATATTTTTCGTGGGACAACCCCTTTAAGAATAGCATAGACTGCTGCACTATTCAGCTGCTTACTAATGACATACCATTATGTCTACTCCAAAAACCTAAACATGTTGGGTATTTATAAGCTAATTGAGTGAGTTTTGTGCATGTAAAGTCAGATGAAATTGTGTTATTTTTGTTTTTATACTGAAAAACAATACCTTAAAAGTAAAATAATTTTTTTTTAGTCTCCATATTCTGACCCCTATCACTTTTTTGTATTTATGTATGCGGAGCTATGTAAAGACTAATTTTTTGCGGGGCGATCTGTACTGTTCAGTGATACTATTTTGGAGCGTTTATGACTTTTTAATCACTTTTTAAATTTTTTTGTGGGAGGAGAAGCGATAAAAAAAACAACGACTTGGCCATTTTTTTTCCGTTTCGCCGGTTTCCCTATCGGATAATTTTTTTTAATATTTTGATAGTACGGGCATTTTTGCACGCCGGAATACATATGATGTGTATTTTTTTTTTATTTATTACATTTATTTTATTTTTCATTTTGGGGAAAAAGAGGTGATTAGAATTTTTTTTTTTTTTTTTTATCTATAAAAACCTTTTTTTTTTTTTTTTACATATATATAATTCCCATAGATCATTGGATTGCTTTTCTCATAGATTCCAAAGCATTAGCATTGGAGTCTGAGGATTTTACATTATTTCTATAGAGCCCTGCCACAAGCCTGTAAAACAGCCTAGGGCAGCGCTAAAGACTGCCCATTCGTGCCAATGACATTACTTGGCTCACTGCTAGACGAAAGTCTCCACCAAGCATACCCATGTGAAGCCCGATACGTCACAGGTAGTAAAGAAAAAGACCTTGCGTGCTGGTAGTAAAGAAAAAGCCCTTGGGTGTCAGACCCCTGAGGATAGGTCATCAATATTAAAAGCCTGGAGAACTCCTTTAATGCAGAAATCCAGGTAATTCCGAAGGGTTTATGTACTTTTTTTTGCAACTGTATTGTGTACCATGTTAACCACTTCACCAAGAAATAATTAATCTAGTCATTGCATTTTAAGGATTGCTTATTTTATTTTAGAAAGAAAGCCAGAAGGCTGATGACTACCTTCGTGAGATAAAGGATCAAAACCTGCTTCCTGTAGCTGTAGCAAATTGCATTGAGGCAGCCGGTTATGAACATTCAGCAGAAATGCAAAAATCATTGTTAAGGGTAAGTTTGCACTTTTACTACAGAAAAACTGATCTGTGTGAATATGTACAGTTCTAAATGAATTATCTTGTAGAGCCACCTTCATCAGAAGTAAAGGTGGTCATACTCATAGAATAGCTGTTAACCCAAAGATATGATCACCATGTTGGGGTGGGGGGAGGGGCAGAAAACAATAGGCTTGTTAATTAGCTCATTAACCACCTCCGGACCGCCTAACGCAGGATCGCGTTCCGGAGGTGGCAGCGCTGCGCAGAGTCACGCATATACGCGTCATCTCGCGAGACGCGAGATTTCGCTCCAAGCCGGCCCGCGCATGCGCATCGCGGGCCAGCAAAATTAAAAGAAGTATTTCGTCACCAGCCTGCCAGCAACGATCATTGGCTGGCAGGCTGGCGATTTTCAAAAAATCCAATCCAAAGTCATATAACAGATCATATTAGTAAATATGATCTGTTATATGGCTTGTCTGCTCCTGTGCTGGTCCTTTTCGTCGGTTGGATCCAGCACAGGAGCAGACTGAACTGTGAGTAGCACCAACACTACACCTTAGCCCCAGATCACCCACCTGCACCCCAATTAACCCTTTGATCACCCCTTTGATCGCCCCTGTCAATCACTA
Source organism: Bufo bufo (assembly GCF_905171765.1). Classification (NCBI taxonomy): domain Eukaryota; kingdom Metazoa; phylum Chordata; class Amphibia; order Anura; family Bufonidae; genus Bufo; species Bufo bufo. The sequence goes on from NC_053395.1 coordinate 96,607,201, forward strand.
GTGAAAGGAAAAAAAGTGATCAGTGTAAACTGTCACTTTTTTTTTTTCACTGGTATTGGCTGTTAGGTTTTAGGGATTATTTAGGCCCCTTGGTTAGGTAGTTAGCGTCAGTTAGCGCCCAGCCCACCGCACCGCAGTCACTTTTATTCGCTGTTTAGCGTATCGCTAATCAGCATTTGTACTTTTATAGTATCTGTAAGTGATCAAAACTGATCACGGTCAGATCTATAATAGTATTAGTGTCACCTTAGCTCGCCCTCCACCCAAAACGCAGTGTTTGCCCGATCAGGCCTGATCGGTCGCCCACACGTGCGTTCACCCACGCCCGCCCCACCGCAGTGACAAAAAATATATATTTTTTGATCACTGCACATTCATTTTACACGCACTGCGGCGATAAAAAAATCAGTTTTGATATTTTTTATCAACCGCAGCAGCCTCCGGTACTTCGCTAGCCTCCCCTTTGTAAGACAGGTTTGCTTTTTTTCTTGGGTAGTCTCAGGGAATACCCCTAAATTTAGTAGTCCAAAATGTCAAACAGGGGGTATTCTTCTGAAGAGGCCTACAGGATTCTGACCCAGTCGGATGAGGAGTGGGAACCCTCATCTGATGAATCTAGCGGGTCAGAATATGAACCTGTAGAAAGCAGTGGCTCTCTGACCCAAAGTTCGGACGAGGAGGTGGAGGTCCCTGATAGCACCAGGCGTACCAGGCCCCGTGTCGCTAGACCACAGGTTACGCAGGATCCGCTTCAAGAGCAGCAGAGTGGGGCTGTCGCTGCCGGATCACGTGGTGAGGCATACACCAGCAGCGCAGCCCTTCCTGGACCTAGTACCAGCACTGCCGTACAACCTGGTGAAGTAGCGAGCACCAGAAGGGCAGTTGAAGCTGGTACGGTGGCACGTGCAATAGTTACCCCGTCGCAGCCACCGCACAGACAGGCCCGTAGAGCCCCTAGAGTCCCTGAGGTGCTGGCAAATCCTGATTGGCAGTCACCAACTTCAGCCGCACCAGTAGTTCCCCCTTTCACCGCCCAGTCTGGAGTTCGGGTTGAGACGGCTCAAATCGGTTCGGCCCTGGGATTTTTTGAGCTGTTCTTGACTGCGGAGCTCTTGGACTTAGTTGTGGCAGAGACAAACCGGTATGCCAATTTATAACCGCAAACCCGGGAAGCTATTATGCCCAGCCTTTCCGGTGGAAACCAGTCCAAGTTTCCGAACTTAAAATTTTTCTGGGCCTTCTCCTCAACATGGGCCTGACAAAAAAGCATGAATTGCGGTCATATTGGTCAACGCACCCAATTCATCACATGCCCATGTTCTCTGCTGCTATGTCCAGGACCCGATTTGAGACCATCCTCCGTTTTCTGCATTTTAGCGACAACACCACCTCCCGTCCCAGAGGCCACCCTGCTTTTGACCGGCTCCACAAAATTCGGCCCCTCATAGACCATTTCAACCTGAAATTTGCAGATTTGTATACCCCTGAGCAAAACATCTGCGTAGACGAGTCCCTAATACATTTTACCGGGCGCCTTGGCTTCAAACAATACATCCCAAGCAAGCGTGCCCGGTATGGGGTCAAATTGTATAAGCTCTGTGAAAGGGCCACAGGCTATACCCACAAATTTCGGATCTATGAGGGAAAAGATCAGACCCTGGAGCCGGTCGGTTGCCCTGACTACCTGGGGAGCAGTGGGAAGACAGTCTGGGACTTGGTGTCACCCTTATTCGGCAAGGGGTACCATCTTTATGTGGACAATTTCTACACAAGTGTGGCCCTCTTTAGGCATTTGTTTCTAGAACGGATTTGCGCCTGTGGCACCGCGCGAACTAGTCGCGTGGGCTTCCCCCAACGGCTTGTAACCACCCGTCTTGCAAGGGGGCAGAGGGCTGCCTTGTGTAACGAAGAACTGCTCGCGGTGAAATGGAGAGACAAGCGTGACGTTTACATGCTCTCCTCCATTCACGCAGACACGACAATCCAAATTGAGCGAGCAACCCGTGTCATTGAAAAGCCCCTCTGTGTCCACGACTATAATGCGCTCATGGGAGGGGTGGACTTCAATGACCAGATGTTGTCTCCGTATTTAGTTTCCCGCAGAACCAGACGCTGGTATAAGAAGGTGTCTGTATATTTGATTCAATTGGCGCTGTACAATAGTTTTGTTCTCTACAGTAAGGCTGGGAGAACACGATCCTTCCTCAAATTCCAGGAAGAGATCATCGAGAACCTCCTGTATCCAGAAGGTTCCGTGGCCCCATCCACCAGTGTAGTTAGCCGTCTACACGAGCGACATTTCCCCAGTGTCGTTCCTGGTACCTCAACCCAACCGTCACCCCGAAAAAGATGTCGTGTCTGTAGCAGGAGTGGAATAAGGCGTGACACCCGCTATTTCTGTCCTGACTGTGCTGACCACCCTGCCCTATGCTATGGAGAGTGTTTCCGGAAGTACCACACACAGGTACACCTAGCATAGGGATCACATCTCACCAGGACAGGCACACAGGGCTATTAGGGCCCATTCACTCACAGCTGCTGCAAACCTCTCCTTTCACCTGGGATAAAGTGCATAACGTACTTCGCCACATCTTTGGGCGATTTGCGCTTTGCACATTGTCCCATGGGGAAGGAGAGGTTTGTTCTATAAAGGTAAAAAAAACTAAACAAAAAAAAAATTACCGGTAAGTAAAAAAGTTAAAAAAGTTAAAAAAAGTTAATATGTTCTGTTCTAAAGTTAATAAAGTTATTGCTTTGCGGCCTGGTTTTTTCTTTTTTGTTTTGTTTTTTTTACCTTTCAGGTGGACCAACCGATCGACTAGCTGCAGCACTGATGTGCATTCGGACAGAAGCATTGCGCTGCTGTCAGATTACACGCAAGTCGGTGTATGCGGCGCTGCAAGACGAGATTTCTCCTCTGCAGTAAAAGATACGTTTGCCGAGGCATATGAGCTGAGGAGGTGGCGGTGTTCATATACTTTGGCAAACACTTTGTATATATAAAAAAAAAAATCCCGGCAATGATTTATTCATCCACATCGATTGATGTGAATGGAGAAATCTGGTTTGCCAGGGCATACGAGCTAAGTGGGTATGGATGTTGGGCGGAGCTCCTATGTCCTGGCAGACGCCTTTCCCCTCCTTTTTCTTTTTTTGGCAGAGATTTTTTCATCCACATTGATCGATGCGAATGAAGAAATCTGTGCCGTTCATTTTTTTCTTTCAGCCCAGAGGCTGAACGGAAAAAAAAAATCTCATTACCCGTATGCTCAATATAAGGAGAATAGCAGAAACTCCTAATGCTGGGCATACATGTAATGATTGCGGAGACCCTCAAATGCCAGGGCAGTACAAACACCCCACAAATAACACCATTTTGGAAAGAAGACACCCCAAGGTATTCGCTGAGGGGCATATTGAGTCCATGAAAGATTGAAATTTTTGTCCCAAGTTAGCGGAAAGGGAGACTTTGTGAGAACAAAATCAAAAAAATCAATTTCCGCTAACTTGTGCCAAAAAATTTTTTTTTCAATGAACTCGCCATGCCCCTCATTGAATACCTTGGGGTGTCTTCTTTCCAAAATGGGGTCACATGTGGGGTATTTATACTGCCCTGGCATTTTAGGGGCCCCAAAGCGTGAGAAGAAGTCTGGTATCCAAATGTCTAAAAATGCCCTCCTAAAAGGAATTTGGGCCCCTTTGCCCACCTAGGCTGCAAAAAAGTGTCACACATCTGGTATCTCCGTATTCAGTAGAAGTTGGTGAATGTGTTTTGGGGTGTCATTTTACATATACCCATGCTGGGTGAGAGAAATATCTTGGCAAAAGACAACTTTTCCCATTTTTTTATACAAAGTTGGCATTTGACCAAGATATTTATCTCACCCAGCATGGGTATATGTAAAAAGACACCCCAAAACACATTCCCCAACTTCTACTGAATACGGAGATACCACATGTGTGACACTTTTTTGCAGCCTAGGTGGGCAAAGGGGCCCATATTCCAAAGAGCACCTTTCGGATTTCACTCGTCATTTTTTACAGAATTTGATTTCAAACTCCTTACCACACATTTGGGCCCCTAGAATGCCAGGGCAGTATAACTACCCCACAAGTGACCCCATTTTGGAAAGAAGACACCCCAAGGTATTCCGTGAGGGGCATGGCGAGTTCCTAGAATTTTTTATTTTTTGTCACAAGTTAGTGTAAAATGATGATTTTTTTTTTTATTTTTTTTTTCATACAAAGTCTCATATTCCACTAACTTGTGACAAAAAATAAAAACTTCCATGAACTCGCCATGCCCATCAGTGAATACCTTGGGGTCTCTTCTTTCCAAAATGGGGTCACTTGTGGGGTAGTTATACTGCCCTGGCATTCTAGGGGCCCAAATGTGTGGTAAGGAGTTTGAAATCAAATTCTGTAAAAAATGACGAGTAAAATCCGAAAGGTGCTCTTTGGAATATGGGCCCCTTTGCCCACCTAGGCTGCAAAAAAGTGTCACACATCTGGTATCTCCGTATTCAGTAGAAGTTGGGGAATGTGTTTTGGGGTGTCATTTTACATATACCCATGCTGGGTGAGAGAAATATCTTGGCAAAAGACAACTTTTCCCATTTTTTTATACAAAGTTGGCATTTGACCAAGATATTTCTCTCACCCAGCATGGGTATATGTAAAAAGACACCCCAAAACACATTCCCCAACTTCTACTGAATACGGAGATACCAGATGTGTGACACTTTTTTGCAGCCTAGGTGGGCAAAGGGGCCCATATTCCAAAGAGCACCTTTCGGATTTCACTCGTCATTTTTTACAGAATTTGATTTCAAACTCCTTACCACACATTTGGGCCCCTAGAATGCCAGGGCAGTATAACTACCCCACAAGTGACCCCATTTTGGAAAGAAGAGACCCCAAGGTATTCGCTGATGGGCATAGTGAGTTCATAGAACTTTTTATTTTTTGTCACAAGTTAGTGGAATATGAGACTTTGTAAGAAAAAAAAAAAAAAAATCATCATTTTCCGCTAACTTGTGACAAAAAATAAAAAGTTCTATGAACTCACTATGCCCACCAGCGAATACCTTAGGGTGTGTACTTTCCGAAATGGGGTCATTTGTGGGGTGTTTGTACTGTCTGGCCATTGTAGAACCTCAGGAAACATGACAGGTGCTCAGAAAGTCACAGCTGCTTCAAAAAGCGGAAATTCACATTGTTGTACCATAGTTTGTGAACGCTATAACTTTTACCCAAACCATTTTTTTTTTACCCAAACATTTTTTTTTATCAAAGACATGTAGAACAATAAATTTAGAGCAAAATTTATATATGGATCTTGTTTTTTTTGCAAAATTTTACAACTGAAAGTGAAAAATGTCATTTTTTTGCAAAAAAATCGTTAAATTTCGATTAATAACAAAAAAATTAAAAATGTCAGCAGCAATGAAATACCACCAAATGAAAGCTCTATTAGTGAGAAGAAAAGGAGGTAAAATTCATTTGGGTGGTAAGTTGCATGACCGAGCAATAAATGGTGAAAATAGTGTAGGTCAGAAGTGTAAAAAGTGGCCTGGTCTTTCAGGGTGTTTAAGCACTGGGGGCTGAGGTGGTTAAAGATGACCTGTCACCAAAAAATACAATGCAATCTGAAAGCACCATGTTATAGAGCAGGAGAAGCTGAGTGGATTCATGTATATATTTGTAGGAAAAGATTCAGTAAAAGTTGTGATTTTTACGTTTATATCTCTGCTTTTTCTACCTTCTGTCAACAGCATTGGTACAGGAGGGAGGTCTTACCAGTGATTGATAGCATTGTGTGTATAAGTGTACATAGAGAGATAGCTGTCAGTCACTAACAACACCTCTCTCCTGTACTGATGGGTATTCACAGGGCTGCGATGTAAATGTCAAAATTACAAGTTTTACTGATTCTTTTTCCACAAAGATATATATCAATCTGCTCAGCTACTCCTGCTCTATAACATGGTACTTTCAGATTGCGCTGCATTTTTTGGCGACATGTCCTCTTTAAAAAAAAAAAACAACACAGCTACAATCCTTTCTCATGTTCTGCATTATTGAAGCCATAGGGACAGTATCAGTAGTATCCAAAAAAATAACTTGAGCTCTGGTAGGGACATTAGGGTAAAATGTTATATATACAGTATATTCTAAGAAGGTACCTGGAATCATCAAGGATGGAAGGTATGTGTCACTGAGGTTCCTGGCCTCAGTGAAGTAAGAGCCGTTTTATGTGTCAGCAGCAGCTATTGCTAATTGACACCTTGAGAGTTAGCATGGCTGTCATAGCTGATCCGGGACGGTCTTTTACTGGGAGTAGTCAAAGTGCTGGGTGGGTGACTACTCCCCATGTTCCAGACTGGGTTTTGCCAGGCATAAAAACCAGCCAGCACTGCCAGGTATGTGGAACTGAGGGCTGTGCTGGGATTTGAGGTTTGAGCTGGACTAGAGGACTCTGGCCCCTCTAAAGGCAAACAGGCCGCCTATGGACTTGAAATCTGTTTTCTATATTTATTTGTCCATGCACATGTCGCCCCTCTTCTTTCTGTCCCCACTTAATCAACCAGCCAATCCTCACCCTGCTTTTATCCATTCCGTACATGTCACCCCCTCTCCTTTCTGCCCCTTTCTCATATAACTGCTGATCCTTATGTAGGTAACATGTTGCTGTTTGAATTTATTGTTTAATAATATATTACCCTGATAACCGTATACCGACAAATATTACATACAGTGCTGCCCATAATTATTCATACCCCTGGCAAATTTTGACTTAAAGTTACTTTTATTCAACTAGCAAGTAATTTTTTGACCGGACATAACATAGGTGTCTCCCAAAAGATAATAAGACGATGTACAAGAGGAAAAAAAATAACATTTCTCAGCTTTTATTTACATTTGAGCAAAAAGTGTCCAGTCCAAAATTATTCATACCCTTCTCAATAATCAATAGAAAAGCCTTTATTGGCTATTACAGCAATCAAACGCTTCCTATAATTGCAGACCAGCTTTTTGCATGTCTCCACAAGTATTTTTGCCCATTCATCTTTAGCAATAAGCTCCAAATCTTTCAGGTTGGAGGGTCTTCTTGCCATCACCCTGATCTTTAGCTCCCTCCACAGATTCTCAATTGGATTCAAGTCTGGACTCTGGCTGGGCCACTCCAAAACATTAATGTTGTGGTCTGCTAACCATTTCTTCACCACTTTTGCTGTGTTTTTTGGGTCATTGTCATGCTGAAATGTCCATTGGTGCCCAGGGCCAAGTTTCTCTGCAGACTGCCTGATGTTGTCGTTGAGAATCCTCATGTATTGCTCTTTTTTCATGGTGCCGTTTACTGTGATTAGATTCCCTGATCCATTGGCTCAAAAACACCCCCAAAGCATTAGGTTCCCACCACCATGTTTGACAGTTCGGATGGTGTTCTTTGGGTTGAAGGCTTCTCCTTTTTTACGCCAAATGAAGGAAACATCATTGTGACCAAACAATTAAATTTTTGTTTCATTTGACCATAACACAGAAGACCAGAAGTCGTCTTCTTTGTCCAGATGAGCTTTTGCAAAGGCCAAGTGTCACAACCAGACAGTTGAGAAGCTCTGACAGGAGCTTTCCATATCCTCCTCCTTGAGTTTCTTTGTTTTGGTTAAGTTCCTCATCTCGTTAGTCTATCTCAGCTGTCATGCAGTTGGACTGATTGCTTCCCTTTAAGTTCCTCCCCAAGATGCATTAGGTTGCGGCTTATACAACTTCCTGGAGTGTGTGTGCATGCTGTTTCTATTCCTCAGTCCTCTGCAAGATAAGTGCTGTTCCTTTATTTGTGATTTTCTGTCTGCTGGATTTTCAGGTGACCCTGACTCCCTCCGTGTCTTGTGTAGGGAGCCGGTGGTCGTGTCCCCTCACTATTGTAGGGTCTTCAGGTATTAGATAGCCGAGGTACGTGGATATGCGCCCATCCACCTTTGGGGTGTTCGCATAGGCTGAGCAATTAGGGAGAGTGGCAGGACTCATGTAGGGGTCTCCCTTTTGTTCCTTAGTTGTGGATCCAGTGAGTCATTGTTCATATTGTATTGTCTTGTTTCCTGTACACCATCCGTGACATTATAAGCCGCCCAAAACCGTCTCAAGCATGGATCCGGTTTCACTTTTGGCTGAGCGCTTCCAGGGTCTTTCATTGGAGGTAGCTGATCTCCGTAAGACTTTTTCTCAGTTTCAAGTGACCGGTTCAGCTTGCGTTCATGGAGTTTGTTCTGAGCCTAAGATCTCGCTCCCGGATACGTTCTCCGGGGGTAGTGAGTATTTTGTGCGTTTTAGAGAGGCTTGCAAACTCCATTTTCGCCTTCTTCCCCATTCCTCTGGTGATGAAGAACGGAGGGTGGGGATCATTATATCGCTGCTCAGGGGTAACGCTCTCTTTCTGTGCGCAGGGGTCTCAGTCGCTGTCAGCCCCTTCTGAGCAGGAGCCCATGCAGCTGGGGTTGATTGCCTCTGACAATAGAAGATTCAGCCCGCATGGGAGGGTTTGTTTTTGTTGTGGAGGTATAAATCATTTGGCAAATGTTTGTCCCTCTAGGAGATTCAGGCAGTTTTCTGGGAGTAATAAAGAAACAAAAAGGAAAAAATCTTTTAAAAATGTTCCGTCTGTTACTATTGGCAGGGTTGAGGCGGAAATTGAAGGTTTTCCGTTTGCTTGTAGTTCCCGTTTTGTCCTGCCTGCTAGGGTGGCGCTAGAGAGCAAAAGCATTTTTTGTGAGATTTTTGTGGATAGTGGAGCAGCTGTCAATCTCATTGATAATCAATTTGCAATAACTCATGGTTTCCAGGTATGCACTTTGGGAAAGGATATTCCTGTTTTTGCTATTGATTCCGCTCCACTTTCTCAGAAATCATTAAAGGGCATAGTTCACAATATCCGTTTAATTGTGAGTGATGCTCATGTTGAGGATGTGTCATGTTTCGTCCTTAGCGGTTTGCCTACTCCTCTAGTGTTGGGGCTACCCTGGCTCACTAAACATAACCCCACCATTGATTGGCAAGCGAGGCAAATAAATGGTTGGAGTGACTTTTGCAGAGAGAATTGCCTCATGACATCTGTTTCTGAGGTTTCTACTAAGACTGTACCACCTTTCCTCTCTGAATTTTCGGATGTCTTCTCTGAGAGTGGAGTTCAGGATTTGCCCCCGCACAGGGAGTACGATTGCCCTATTAATCTCATCCCAGGCGCCAAGCTGCCTAAATCTCGTTTATACAATCTTTCCCAACCTGAGAGGGTCGCTATGCGTGCTTATATCTCTGAGAGTCTGAGAAAAGGACACACACGACCCTCGAAGTCACCTGTTGCCGCTGTTTTTTTCTTTGTTAAGAAAAAAGATGGTTCTTTAAGACCTTGTCTGGATTTCAGGGAGCTGAACAGTATCACTATTCGTGACCCTTATCCGCTTCCTCTGATCCCGGACCTGTTTAACCAGGTTGTTGGGGCTAAAGTCTTTTCCAAATTAGACCTAAGAGGGGCATACAACCTGGTCAGGGTCAGAGAAGGAGACGAATGGAAGACGGCTTTCAATACCCCTGAGGGCCATTTTGAGAATTTGGTTATGCCTTTTGGTTTGATGAATGCCCCAGCCGTTTTTCAGCATTTCGTGAACAGCATTTTTTATCATTTAATGGGAAAATTTGTATTAGTGTATTTCGATGACATTTTGATTTTTTCTCCTGATTTCAAGACTCATAAGGAACATTTACGTCAGGTCTTGCTCATCCTGCGGGAGAATAAATTATACGCGAAACTGGAAAAATGTATGTTTGCGGTTCCAGAAATTCAATTTCTGGGGTTTCTTCTCTCCGCTTCTGGTTTTCGCATGGACCCCGAGAAGGTCCGCGCTGTGCTTGAGTGGGAGCTTCCTGAGAATCAGAAGGCGCTGATGCGTTTTTTGGGCTTTGCCAATTATTACAGGAAATTTATTTTGAATTATTCCTCTGTTGTTAAACCACTCACTGATATGACCAGAAAGGGGGTCGATTTTTCTTCCTGGTCGGTAGAAGCGCGTAAGGCCTTTTCTAATATCAAGGAGAGTTTTGCTTCCGCTCCCATCCTGGTACAACCTGATATTTCGTTACCCTTCATAGTTGAGGTTGATGCTTCTGAGGTAGGGGTGGGTGCGGTCTTGTCTCAGGGTTCCTCTCCTGCCAAATGGCAACCTTGTGCCTTTTTCTCGAAGAAACTCTCCTCCGCAGAGAGAAATTATGATGTGGGAGATAGGGAATTGTTGGCCATCAAGTTGGCTTTTGAGGAATGGCGCCATTGGCTAGAGGGAGCCAGACACCCTATTACCGTGTTTACTGACCATAAAAATCTGGCCTACTTGGAGTCAGCCAAGCGTCTAAACCCGAGACAGGCCAGATGGTCTTTGTTCTTTTCAAGGTTTAATTTTGTTGTCACGTTCCGCCCTGGGGTTAAGAATGTGAAGGTAGATGCCCTGTCACGTTGTTTTCCGGGAGGTGGGAATTTTGAAGACCCGGGTCCCATTTTGGTTGAAGGTGTGGTGGTCTCTGCTCTTTTTCCTGAATTGGAGGCAGAGGTGCAGGCAGCCCAGTCAGAGGCTCCTGATCTTTGTCCTCCTGGGAGGTTGTTTGTGCCTCTCGCTTTGAGACACAAGATTTTTAAGGAACACCACGATACGGTCCTTGCTGGGCACCCGGGGGCAAGAGCCACACTGGATCTCATCGCTCGGAGATTCTGGTGGCCTACGCTTCGTAAGTCGGTTGAGAGTTTTGTGGCAGCTTGCGAGACTTGCGCTCGTGCCAAAGTCCCTCATTCACGGCCATCAGGTCCTCTCCTTCCCTTACCCATTCCTTCCCGTCCTTGGACACATCTGTCCATGGACTTCATAACGGACTTGCCTCGTTCCTCGGGGAAGACTGTGATTCTGGTGGTAGTGGACCGTTTTAGCAAAATGGTGCATTTCATCCCTTTTCCTGGTTTGCCCAATGCTAAGACGCTGGCGCAGGCATTTATTGACCACATTGTCAAATTGCATGGTATTCCTTCAGACATAGTCTCTGATAGGGGCACGCAGTTTGTTTCCAGATTCTGGAAGGCTTTCTGTTCTCGCTTGGGGGTTCGGTTGTCATTCTCTTCTGCTTTCCACCCGCAGTCGAATGGCCAGACAGAGCGCGTCAATCAGAATCTGGAGACATATCTGCGCTGTTTTGTGGCGGAGAATCAGGAGGATTGGTGTTCTTTTTTGTCCCTTGCTGAGTTTGCTTTAAATAACCGTCGTCAGGAGTCCTCTGATAAGTCACCATTTTTTGGTGCATATGGGTTTCATCCGCAGTTTGGGACTTTCTCGGGAGAGGAGTCTTCTGGTTTACCTGATGAGGACAGACTCTCCTCGTCTTTGTCATCTATTTGGCAAAAGATTCAGGATAATCTAAAGAGCATGAGTGAGAGATATAAGCGTGTGGCAGATAAGAGACGTGTGCCTGGTCCGGACCTGAATGTTGGTGATCTGGTGTGGTTGTCTACCAAGAATATCAAATTGAAGGTTCCCTCCTGGAAGTTGGGTCCTAGGTTTATTGGGCCTTACAAGATCCTGTCTGTCATCAATCCTGTTGCCTACCGTCTTGATCTTCCTCAGACTTGGAAGATCCATAATGTTTTTCATAAGTCCTTATTGAAACCTTATGTTCAACCTATTGTACCCTCGCCTTTGCCTCCTCCGATTATGGTTGATGGAAATCTTGAATTTCAGGTCTCTAGGATTGTGGATTCTCGTCTTGTCCGCGGTTCCCTCCAGTACCTCCTTCATTGGGAGGGTTATGGTCCTGAGGAGAGGATGTGGGTCCCAGTGACGGACATTAAGGCCACTCGTCTCATCAGGGCTTTTCATAGGTCCCATCCTGAGAAGGTGGGCCCTGAGTGTCCGGAGTCCACTCGTAGAGGGAGGGGTACTGTCACAACCAGACAGTTGAGAAGCTCTGACAGGAGCTTTCCAGATCCTCCTCCTTGAGTTTCTTTGTTTTGGTTAAGTTCCTCATCTCGTTAGTCTATCTCAGCTGTCATGCAGTTGGACTGATTGCTTCCCTTTAAGTTCCTCCCCAGGATGCATTAGGTTGCGGCTTATACAACTTCCTGGAGTGTGTGTGCATGCTGTTTCTATTCCTCAGTCCTCTGCAAGATAAGTGCTGTTCCTTTATTTGTGATTTTCTGTCTGCTGGATTTTCAGGTGACCCTGACTCCCTCCGTGTCTTGTGTAGGGAGCCGGTGGTAGTGTCCCCTCACTATTGTAGGGTCTTCAGGTATTAGATAGCCGAGGTACGTGGATATGCGCCCATCCACCTTTGGTGTGTTCGCATAGGCTGAGCAATTAGGGAGAGTGGCAGGACTCATGTAGGGGTCTCCCTTTTGTTCCTTAGTTGTGGATCCAGTGAGTCATTAATTGTATTGCATTGTCTTGTTTCCTGTACACCATCCGTGACACCAAGTGAGCTTTTGTGTGCCTTATCTGGAGAAGTGGCGTCCTCCTTGGTCTGCATCCATTGAACCCAGCAGTGTGCAGTGTCCGTTGGATTGTCTGCCTTGAGACATTGCCACCAGCAGAGCCCAGATTCACCAGGATGGCCTTGGTGGTGATCCTTGGATTCTTTTTCACCTCTCTAACTATCCTCCTGGCCAGCACAGGTGTCACTTTTGGCTTCAAACCACGTCCTTTGAGATTTTCCACAGTGCGGAACATCTTGTATTTTTTAATAATACTTTGCACTGTAGCCACTGGAACTTGAAAACATTTCGAAATGGCCTTGTAGCCCTTTCCTGACTTGTGAGCAGCCACAATGCGCAGCCGCAGGTCCTCACTGAGCTCCTTTGTCTTAGCCATGACTGTCCACAAACCAACTGCAGAGAGCTGCTGTTTTTCACCTGTTGAGTTGATTAAAACATCTGTTCCCAATTAATCAGGGTAATTAGGATGCTTTAGAACAGCTTGGACTATTTGGAATGGTATAGAACTCTTGATTTTTCCACAGACTGTGACAGTTTGTGAAGGGTATGAATAATTTTGGACTGGACACTTTTTGCTCAAATGTAAATAAAAGCTGAGAAATGTTTTTTTTTTCTCCCTACATTAACCCCTTTAACCCCGGGCCTGTTTTCACATTCCTGCCCAGGCCATTTTTTGCAAATCTGACATGTGTCACTTTATGTGGTGATAACTTTAAAACGCTTTTACTTATACAGGCCATTCTGAGATTTTTTTCTCGTCACATATTGTACTTTATGACAGTGGTAAAAATAAGTAAAAAACTTTTATTCATAAAAAAATACCAAATTTACCAAAAATTCTGAAAAATTTCCAAATTTAAATTTCTCTACTAGATAGTAATACCTTCAAAAATAGTAATTACTTTACATTCCCCATATGTCTACTTCATGTTTGGATCATTTTGAAAATGACATTTTATTTTTTGGGGATGTTAGAAGGCTTAGAAGTATGGAAGCAAATCTTGAAATTTTTCGGAAAATTTGCAAAACCCACTTTTTAAGGACCAGTTCAGATCTGAAGTCACTTTGTGAGGCTTACATAATAGAAACCACCCAAAAATGACCCCATTTTAGAAACTACACCCCTCAAGGTATACAAAACAGATTTTACAAACTTTGTTAACCCTTTAGGTGTTCCACAAGAATTGATTGAAAATGGAGATGAAATTTCAGAATTTCACTTTTTTGGCAGATTTTACATTTCATTCCATTTTTGTCAGTAGCAAAGCAAGGGTTAACAGCCAAATAAAACTCAATATTTATTACACTGATTCTGCGGTTTACAGAAACACCCCACATGTGATCGTACGGACACACGGCAGGGCGCAGAAGGAAAGGAACGCCATATGGTTTTTGGAAGGCAAATTTAGCTGAACTGGGTAAAAACTCAAAAAAGTGACCACATTTTGGAAACTACGGGATAAGGTGCCAGTTTTATTGGTACTATTTTGGGGTACATATGATTTTTTATGGCTCTATATTACGTTTTTTGTGAGGCAAGGTAACAAAAAAATTGATGTTTTGGCACCGTTTTTATTTTTTATTTTTACAGAGTTTACCTGAGGGATTAGGTCATGTGACTTTTTTATAGAGCAGATCGTTACGCATGTGGCAATACCTAGTATGTCTACTTTTTCTTATTTATTTAAGTTTTACACAAAAATTGCATTTTTGAAACCGAAATAATGATATTTTAGTGTCTCATAGTCTGAGAGCCATAGCTTTTTTTTTATTTTTTGACCGATTCTCTAAGGTAGGGTCTAATTTTTTGCAGGATGAGGTGACGGTCTGATTGGTACTATTTTGGGGGGCATATGCGTTTTTGATCACTTGCTGTTGCAATTTTGTGATGTAATGTGACAAAAATTGAATTTTTAAAAAAAAATTTACGGTGTTCACCTCAGTGGTTCGGTCTTGTGATATTTTTATAAAGCCGTTTGTTACGGACGTGGCGATACCTAATATGTATACTTTTTTTAGCACAATAATAGCAATTTTAAAATAAAATAATTTTATTTTTTTGACCGATTCTCTTATGTAGGGTCTCATTTTTTGCGGAATGAGGTGACGGTCTGATTCACTTTAGCACAATAATAGCAATTTTGAAACCAAAAAAAATGATGTTTTAGTATCTCCATGTTCTGAGAGCTATAGTTTTTTTTATTTTTTGGGCGATTGTCTTAGGTAGGGGCTCATTTTTTGCGGGATGAGGTGACGGTCTGATTCACTTTAGCACAATAATAGCAGTTTTGAAACAAAAAAAAATGATGTTTTAGTATCTCCATGTTCTGAGAGCTATAGTTTTTTTAATTTTTTGGGCGATTGTCTTAGGTAGGGGCTCATTTTTTGCGGGATGAGGTGACTGTTTTATTGATACCATTTTGGGGGGCATACGTTTTTTTGATCGCTTGGTGTTGCACTCTTTGTGATGTAAGGTGACAAAAATGGCTTTTTTTTTTACACGATATCTGTAAAAAATAAATCAAGGCAACTAGACTTACTGTAGATTTCTTGAAAACGTTTCACTCGTTCTTCCAATGAGCTTTTTTTTTACACTTTTTTTAATTTTTTTTTTATGGTGTTTATCGGACAGGGTGGATCATGTGATATATTTATAGAGCCGGTTATTACGGACGCGGCGATACCTAATATGTGTGGGGTTTTTGTTTTGTTTTTTCTGTTTTTTATTATAAAATAAGGGGAAAGGGGTGTTTCTTTTCTTTTTTACTTTATTAATTGTATTACTTTTATTAATTTTATTAAAAACACTTTTTTTTTTTTACTTTACTTTATTTATGACATTCACTTTTGGGGTCTGATCCCGTCTGCAATGCATTACAATACATCTGTATTGTAATGCATTGCCTGTTAGTGTATGACAC
Organism: Bufo bufo; assembly: GCF_905171765.1. Lineage (NCBI taxonomy): Eukaryota > Metazoa > Chordata > Amphibia > Anura > Bufonidae > Bufo > Bufo bufo. The sequence goes on from NC_053395.1 coordinate 96,622,642, forward strand.
TGAGTCATACACTAACAGGTTGCCTAGGAGACCCAGCCTGAGGCTGGATCTCCTCGGCTCCCGTAGAAGGCAGTTCCCGATGCCGTGCAAGGCATTGGGCAGCCTCTGCATGGAATCGGGCTGCCTTGTGTCGCATCTGGTACCCGCCACAGCAGCGCGGGAACTCGATGCTCTCCCTCACCCGACACAAACCTCTTCTATGTCGCGGTCAGCGTGGACCACAGCATAGAAGGGGTTAATCCGCCAGCATCGGCTTTTACAGCGATGCCGGCGGATACAGCAGGGGCCCGGCAGTCCGTGGTAATAGCCGATGCTGGCGGATTAACCCCTTCTCTGGTGCCCGCGCGATCACTATGACGTACTTTTACGTCAAATTGCGGGAACTCAGTGGTTCCCATGACGTAGCAGTACGTCAAAGGTCGGGAAGGGGTTAATGCCTCTTGTACATCGTCTTATCACTTGCTGGTTGAATAAAAGTAACTTTAAGTCAAAATTTGCCAGGGGTATGAATATTTGGGCAGCACTGTACATATATATTTGTAACATTTTACCCTAAAGCCCCTACCAGAGCTTAAATTATTATTTAGTATGATGCTACTGATGCTGTCCCTATGGCTTCTAGAATGTAGGAAGTCAGAAAGGATTGTAGGTGTGTTGGATTTTTAACCCTTTCAGGACCCTGCCATTTTTCACCTTAAAGGGTTTCTGTCACCCCACAAAACTCATTTTTTTTGGATAGTTATATTCCTTATAGCGCGATATAGGAGAATATAATAGTCTTACTTACTTTCATGCGGCCGATTCTTTAGAAAACGAAGTTTTATAATATGCAAATCAGGGCTCTACCAGCAAGTAGGGCGTCTACTTGCTGGTAGCCGCAGCAGAAATCCGCCCCCTCCTCTTGTTGATTGAGAGGGCCAGCCGTGATCTCCTCCTCCGGCCGGCCCTGTCAGTATTTCAAAAATCGCGCGCCTCTGGTCATTCGGCGCAGGCGCTCGGAGATGAGGAGGCTCGTCTCCTCAGCACTCCCTCAGTGCGCCTGCGCCGATGACATCACCGAAAGAGAAGACGTCATCGGCGCAGGCGCACTGAGGGAGTGCTGAGGAGACGAGCCACCTCATCTCAGAGCGCCTGCGCCGAATGACCAGAGGCGCGCGATTTTTGAAATACTGACAGGGCCGGCCGGAGGAGGAGATCACGGCTGGCCCTGTCAATCAACAAGAGGAGGGGGCGGATTTCTGCTGCGGCTACCAGCAAGTAGACGCCCTACTTGCTGGTAGAGCCCTGATTTGCATATTATAAAACTTCGTTTTCTAAAGAATCGGCCGCATGAAAGTAAGTATGACTATTATATTCTCCTATATCTCGCTATAAGGAATATAACTATCCAAAAAAAAAAAAAAGAGTTTTGTGGGGTGACAGAAACCCTTTAAGGGCAAGGCTGTATTTTGGAAATTTGACATGTCACTTTATGTGGTAATAACTTTGGAACGCTTTTATTTATCTAAGCTATTCTGACACATTGTACTTCATGATAGTGGTAAATTTCAGTCAATATTATTATTTATTTTTTTTATCCCAAATTTACAAAAAAATATGAAAAATTCACAACTTTCTATATTTCAATTTCTCTGCTTTTAAAACAGATAGTGATACCTCAGCACAGTTCGGGGACCCGATGGGGGTGAGGAAGGAACCTGTACCCTCTGCAAACCCTGTGCATGCCGCGGTCAACTTTGACAGTGACATACAAGGGGTTAATACGCCGCCATCTGTGTTTTCCTCGATGCTGGCGTATGCAGCAGTGGCCCAGCTTTCAGTGACTGCCGGGTCTGTGCCGCTGATCTGGTGGGCGCATCTCCTGCAGCGCTGGTCCTTAAGTCACGTCTCCCAGCGCCGTACATGTATGGCAGTGGTCCTCTATAGGTTAATAATATATCACCCTGATAACCATATCCCCACAAATATAAATAAGTAACAATTTGCTCTAAAGCCCCTAACAGAGCTCGAATAATTTTTTAGTATGTTACTACTGATGCTGTCCCTATGTCTTCTATAATGTAGGAGGTGTGTCACGAACCAGCAGGTGTGAACTCACTGTGCCACGTGTCCTACCTCCTCTAAGAGCGTTGTCTAAGTGAACCCTTCGATTCTTCACAGTACCCCTGATGGTGGGGATAGACTTTCCCGAGGGGAACACCAGGTTGATACCAGGTCGAGGATAGGCACACAAGGCAGCTGGTCCAGGCGGACTAGGAGGTACCTAAGAAAGGTACCAGAAGTACAGGCGTAGTCGGGCAGGCTGGGTCGTTACCAGGAGCAACAGAGCAGGACCGAAGGATGAGGCAGAGGCATAGTCAGACAGGCAAAAGGTCAGGGCAGACGGCACAGGTACAGGTCAGGCAATCCAGATCGGCAACAGGAGAGTGAAGGCAAGAAGGCAGGAATAAAATGGATAACAGAATCCAGGAACACAGGTACAAGTCAGGAACATGAGAACACAATTGCATATCAGGAAACTTAGCATAGTACAAGGATCTTGACACCAAGGCATCTGGGAAGGGGGCTGAGCCCCTCATATATGTAAAGTAGGGATAGAAGTGGTCAGCGAGGTCACATGACCTAACCATAAAACCCAGGAAGTGTCGTGCGCCGGCCCTTAAAGGGGTTATCCCACCTTTCAATTTTCAGGCAGTCGCATCGCTTTCCCGCTCTTCAACCCGCTCAGTCATGGGGTGTTGTCCTCTGTATTGACTGACAGCGGAATGAGCGCTCTGCAGCTCCTGTGACTCCGCCCACCCTGCCTGCGTGCGCGCTCCCATGTCAGCCATACCTTCTGCCAGCAAGCACCTCATACTCTCCTCCCTTCATCCCCTCTATGTCCCTGTGATCTGTATTGTCCTCCCCTCTGTGATGACATCCCCTCTATGTCCCTGTGATCTGTATTGTCCTCCCCTCTGTGATGACATCCCCTCTACATATGTCCCTCTGCTCCTTTTTGTCCTCCCCTCTGTGATGACATCCATTCTCTGTCCATGTGCTCCACAATGAATTCTCAATTTTTTTTCCATGTGTAACATAATGGCCAGACCTCCACTTCTACCTGTGGACATGTGCAGTGACATTTGACACTGAAACAGGCGATTTTAGGCATCATCGCTTGCACTCTCTCACTTACATAGCAGTGCTGACACTCTCTCACTGCTCCCGGACTTGCAGGCTCTACTCTAGGTTCGCTCTAGTGCTGCACAACAAACAGAGCATGGGCGGCTACGATTCAGAAGCAAGACAACATACTGAAAAAACGCGCATGCGCGGCCGCCGAGCGCCATGCGCGTTCATGGAAGAAAGGCATCCACAGTCTATATCGAGGTTGTTTCGGCCGCCGCGCATGCGCGGCCATTGCTTTGGGCTGGTGAAAGGTGGCCGTAACCAAGGGAGAACACATAACAACAGTGAGGTAACTGGGGGAGGATTATATTGAATATGGTGCAAATTAGGTAAATGATTATATTTAGGAAAATTCACAGTATCGCATTGCAGACTGATTTAAACCTATTCATTTTGATGGGATAACCCCTTTAAGGAAGTGCTGCAAAAAAACAGCAGCAAGCATGCTGTGGCCAGGGCTGAGAGGAAACTGAGAGCAGATCCTCAGAATCACAGCACCTACACAAACAGAGCCCAGAGCTGCAGCGGTGAATGAGAAGCACTGGCCACAGATCACCGCTGACCACGACGCCCGGGACCGCGGTGGTAAGCAGGGGAACAGCGGCTCACAGCAGCCGCTGTTACAAGGTGAGAAAGGATTGTAGTTGTATTGGGCTGTTAATGAGCTAACAAACCTATTGTTTTCTGCTCCCCCACATACACATTTGTTGAGATTTTTTTAATTCAGAGTGATACATCCAAAAAGTAACATTTTACCCACTTAAGTTATTATTCATTTAATTATGTTAAGGGTATTTTATCAGATATTTATTATTTTAATATATTGCTGTTTGGGTGTACTGTTTAATAAAATATTTCATTGATGACCAAATCCCGATATATAATACCCACAATCCACTCTCACAGTGTGAGAAAATGTTTTCTCCCTTCTACTCCATTAACCAGTGATCATCTTTTTTCTTCTCCTACTTCTTAAACCAGCGATCCTCTCCCTTCTGCACCTAATCCATTAACCAGCGATCCTCTCACTTTTGCACCTACTCCATTAACCAGTGATCCTCTCTCTTCTGCATCTACTCCATTAACCAGTGATCCTCTCTCTTCTGCACCTACTCCATTAACCAGTGATCATCTCCCTTCTGCACCTACTCCATTAACCAGTGATCCTCTCCCTTCTGCACCTACTCCATTAACCAGTGATCCTCTCTCTTCTGCATCTACTCCATTAACCAGTGATCCTCTCCCTTCTGCACCTACTCCATTAACCAGTGATCATCTCCCTTCTGCTCCTACTCCATTAATCAGTGATCTTCTCCCTTCTGCTCCTACTCCATTAACCAGTGATCCTCTCCCTTCTGCACCTACTCCATTAATCAGTGATCTTCTCCCTTCTGCTCCTACTCCATTAACCAGTGATCCTCTCCCTTCTGCTCTTACTCCATTTATCAGTGATCTTCTTCCTTCTGCTCCTACTCCATTAACCAGTGATCATCTCCCTTCTGCTCCTACTCCATTAATCAGTGATCTTCTCCCTTCTGCTCCTACTCCATTAACCAGTGATCCTCTCCCTTCTGCACCTACTCCATTAATCAGTGATCCTCTCCCTTCTGCTCCTACTCCATTAATCAGTGATCTTCTCCCTTCTGCTCCTACTCCATTAATCAGTGATCTTCTCCCTTCTGCTCCTACTCCATTAACCAGTGATCCTCTCCCTTCTGCTCTTACTCCATTTATCAGTGATCTTCTTCCTTCTGCTCCTACTCCATTAACCAGTGATCCTCTTCTTTCTGCACCTACTCCATTAACCAGTGATCCTCTCTCTTCTCCTACTTCTTAAACCAGCGATCCTCTCCCTTGTGCTCCTACTCTATTAACTAGCGATCCTCTCTCTTCTGCTCCTACTCCATTAACCAGTGATTCTCTTCCATCTGCTCCTACTACATTAACCATTGATCCTCTCCCTTCTGCCCCCTTTTCATGTTCATGATAGCCCCCCTCCCTCCTTCCCCTTTTTGTCAGGAAACTGCCAATACTCTTCATTGTGCCCCCACTATATGTTCCTGCTAATCTTCTCCTTTCTGCCACCACTTAATCAAATAGCCAAAATTCACCCTGCTATCCCCATTCCATGCAGTTCACCACCTCTCCGCTGCCCCTTCTCATGCTTCTGCTTAGCCTCTCCCTGATGCCTCCCTTTTCATGCACATCATTCCTCTCCATATTGGCCCCTTTATGTGTTCCTGCAGATACTTTCCCTTCTGCTTCCATTTTTATTGCTCACCTTCATTTATTGGTCACCCTTTTAGCCCGATTTATCATTATACTGCCATCAATGTCATGATTTGCTCGCAGTAGGAGAAAATGTATCCGACAAGTTAACCAACAGCTCCATGTGCCATCTGGTGGTTGATGTTACACATTTCAACCTTATTTTTTTAACGTAACATTTATATCACTCGGTGAGTCTTCCCTAACGCGAATATGCATTGTGTTAGCACAAAGCCCATATGTGCGCCAAGTCTACGTCATCTGTATTTAATTTGAAAGGGTTTTCTGAGATTTTTTGGTTGATTCATAGGGGTCCGACACCTGGGACCCCTGCCGATCAGCTGTTTTGAGAAGGCAGCAATGCTCCTGTAAGTGCTGCTCCCTTCTTACAGCTCACCAAGCACAGCGCTGTACATTGTATAGCAGCAGTGCTTGGTATAGCAGCTCAGGCCCATTTACTTGAATAGGGCTGAGCTGATATCGTGATATCCTTGACCTAGGAAAAGCAGGCAGAAGGCAGTGACACTTTTCCTCGAACAGCTGATCAGTGGGGCTTCCGGGTGTCGGACCTCCACCAATCAGATAAAAATAATCATCAGTAAAAAATAACTTGGAAAATCACCTTCAGGCCTCATGCACACGACCGTTGATCGGGTGCGGACCCATTCAATTCAATGGGGCCGCAAAAGATGCGGACAGTACTCCGTGTGCTGTCCGCATCCATTGCTCCGTTCCGAGGCCCCGCAAAAAAATAGAACATGTCCTATTCTTGTCCGTTTTGCGGACAAGAATAAGCATTTCTACAATGGCCGCCCGTTCCGTTCCGCAAATTGCGGAAGGCACATGGGCGGCTTAGGTTTTTTGCGGATCCGCTTTTTTTTGCGGAACGCGGTATGGCATTGTCTCACATCAGCATGTAGAGGAAGTTAATGCAAGGCACTTCCTAATGTATTGTTGTTATCCATATTGCTTCCTTTGCTGGCTGGATTCATTTTTCCACGGAAAAGAGCCAGCAAAAGAAGCAATATGGACAATCAAAATACATTAGTAAGTGGATTTTATTAACTTTCTCTTCATGATAAATGCCACTTACTGAAGTGAGACAACTTATTTAAGTCTCATTGTAATCTATTAAAGCAAAAATGTTATCTGCAAATTTTTGGTTATATTTCCTGAACATGATTATGGCGGCTGCCATCTTGCATGAACTGTTCTTAACAACATTTAGAAAGCATTAAGAAATTGCTTTATTGCAGCCACATGGGCCATAGACACCGTGATCTGGAGGGGACCTAATTTTCTTCTATGGGAGGTTTAATAGGCATGTTCTGTGACCTGTGCAGAGGTCATTGTACAAGAAACAATATATAAGCTTTGATAACCACCTATTGTGAATGGTGGACCCTGTCTTATCTATACATAGGAAGGATTAGAATGACTGATAAGCAGGTAACTGCAGTAAAGTATACTGTACGGACCAAGAAGTGGCGCCTATTATTAGGCTTAGTAGCCAGTGTGAAAACTGCAGGATTTTATGGTTTTTATTTGAATACAGATATTGACATGAAAAATTTTAAATAACATCATCAAAAATTCTTTAAAAAAAAGTGTTAAACAGAAAAACATGATTTAAACATTCTAACATGGGTGGGAAGGTGCAGCTGCCCATGGTACAGAAAAGTTGTAAAGCATGGGGGATTGGCGGCACCATGGCTAATTATGCAGCTGTTTTTTTTTTTTAATAAGATGTGTATCCCTATGACTGCCAGGGTAGGTCCCAGACGCTAGGCCTGGGACTAGTATGACTTTCACAGCGCCTTACCAATCTCTGCCCGTTGTGTCAGGTATGGATCTCCATAGAATGCTGGGACAACATCAAAGGGACTGATGTGGAGAGAGCCCAAGAGGCTAGACATGCAGTGCTGCTGAATGAAGAAGGATTCCTGGTAAAGAGAGTGTGAGCCAGTGGAAAAGTTGATGACGCCACTAGTGCTGGTACCCTCTAAGCAGTATCTGCCTATTGAGACAACATAATAGAGTGTTGGTCAGAGAGGAGTGCAGCAGGATCGGCTATCCTAAGCAAAAATGATTGCCTGGGGCCCAGTACACATAGCCAGGAGACTACCTAGCTGATAAGAGAATATATAGATCAGGTATGGGTCTAGGGGTCCTCAAGAGTCCACTTAGCAGGCTACTAGTTGCCAAGTCCTTATTGCCTGCCCAGTGTTCCATTGCTGGGTCATGTTGATATTTGTAGTTCCTCATTGCCTCCCGTTTATTTATTCATCTCTAGGTTTATTGTATTAAAAGAAATAATTACATCATCTTGTCATCTTTGTTCCCCAGGCATTTACTGATATGTCTCCCAAAAGTCAGCAAAAAGGATCCCTGCAGCATGCCATAACAAAAATGGGCACTGGTGATGTGCAGGGATCAAGTTAAGTATGTTGTACCATGGTTTGTATACCCCCCTGCCCCATCAAATTGCCAGTGCCTTCTTCTCCTGTTTGCATTTGTCGGTAACTGGAGAGGGATAGAGAGAGGCAGCACTTCATAAGAATACAGACTGTTTAGCCCAGAAAGTCACCCATAGATTTCACCCTTTGCAATGCATGGGGTAAAATCAGCAGTAAATCTGCAACAAAAACCATGTTGTGTATTTCTGTACTGGGTGGGGGAAATGCCTGCTGACAATTGATGAACTCTCTTCAAGTTTATAAAAAAAAAAAGTCTACAGCTGCTGAGGTGTGGTTTATCAAGTCCTGCAGCAGCTGACCTGTGTAGTGTGATGTTCTATTTCTAAGTTGTATATTATAAGGTTGGAAGCACTTTTTTTGTCTTCTTCGTTGTTCACCCTGTTGGCCAAATTTTTTATAAACTGCCCTGTGGTCTGATGATAAAACAGCACTCATTAACTGATTGTTTAGTGCTTAGGGTATCATGTGGTCAATGAAAACATTGTACATGTGTGTTTTCATTTGGGTACTTCATCCTTGTGTTTATTGTATTGTTGAGGTATTTGAGATTTTATTTACTAAGTCACAATCTATTTAAATTTTTCTAAAGCTGGTACCAAACCAGAGATATGAGCAGTTAAAGCAGTCACCCCCCCCCCCCTCCCCTTCAGTTTGGAAGAGAATGAGGAAGCAGCTGCAGAGCTGACAGGCTGCAGAAGGAGAAACCGTAAAATTATATAGAAATGTGACGTTATCACTGGAGTGACCCACATAATAAAATTATATTATTTTTACCACACAGTAAACGCCATAAATTCCACAAAATAATGTAAAAATTCCCCCTAAAAATAAAATAATAAGAGTTTTTAATACACTATATATACCCCAAAATGGTTCCTAAAAAAACTAAACTAATCCCGGAAATAAAAAAAAAAACATTTAGAAGAAAAAATTGTTAAGATATGACTTCTAGGGGAAAATATTATTGGTTCTTAAGGCTAAAATGAATTATGTCACTAAGGGGTTAAAAATGCAATAGTGTCCCCTGAGTTGTGCGCCAACAAGATTTACTGCACACACATTACAAATCTACAATGAAAAAGTGACATTTTTGGGAGGGTTTTTCCAAATTTTAACATAACTGTTAAGAGGTTAAAACAAAATAACAACAATATATTTTACTTCTATTTTCCAAATTGTATAGTTCAAAATAAAGATTTTTCACAAATACCCCAAAACCTACTATTGTTTGCATAAACTTGCTGTTGATGTGCAAATTTGCTCTGGGCTTTCACTACAAGCAATGCAAGTTTATCTATTAAAGGGAATGTGTTATCAGAAAATGACCTATTGTTTAAATCATGTTTTTATGTTTAATATATTTTTAAAATTCTATGTCAATATCTATATTAAAACAAAACCCATAAAATCCTGCAGGTTTCCCACTGGCTACTAAGCCTTATAAATAGGCTCCACATCTTGGTCTTTACTAGAGTTGAGCGGACACCTGGATGTTCGGGTTCGACTGGTTCGGCCGAACTTGAGAAAAAAGTTTGAGTTCGGGACCCGAACTTGACCCCCGAACCCCATTGAAGTCAATGGGGACCCAAACTTTTGACCACTAAAATGGCTGTAAAAATGTCATGGAAAGAGCTAGAGGGCTGCAAATGGCATCAAAATGTGGTTAAGAGCATGGCAAGTGCTCTGCAAACAAATGTGGATAGGAAAATGACTTTAACATAAATAGGTAAAAATAAAAAATTATAATCTTGATCTAGGAGGACGAGGTCCATATGGAGTAGGAGGTTGAGGAGGCGGTGGATGTGGCGGTGTAGGTGGAAGCGGCGGTGGAGGAGGAGGTAGCCTACACTGCTTTTTGGTTTTAACTTTTATTTTTAAAATTAGGGTACACCCCAAAACATTGGGAAATATACCCTAAGATAACCCCCTCTAGTCATGCTAAACACGCGTTCAGACAACACACTGGCTGCAGGGCAGGCCAGCACCTCCAAGGGGTAAAGGGCAAGCTCAGGCCATGTGCCCAATTTGGAGACCCAGAAGTTGCATGGGCTGACCCTTGTCAGTCAATTTGTGTAGGCGTGTGCACACTTACTGCCCCACCATGTCGCACGTCCCCGTGATGTTCACAATCCAATTTGATATCTGCTCTATCAACTTTCGATGTTCTTTTATGCGCCTACCATGGTGATCACGGGTGGCGGGGAATCAGGGTTCTAGGCCAGAGAGGGAGCGTGAGAAAGAGAGACCACATCCAAGGGAGGATACATTTTTTTCAAATTTTAAATTATAGCAATTATATGGGAGAAATTATTAAAGCATAAAAGTGTGACAACTTTTCAAGTTTAAGCATTGAATGAAAGGATGTGGCGCGTATTAATTACTTAATAATTTATTAAATTTTATTGGTAGCGGATTTTGTAGCGGCCTTGGTAGCGGCTCAAACAAAAAAAAAACTATATTTACTGCCTTGTCAATGAAACGGGATATAAAGTAACCGAACAAACAGCCAAGATAGAACTGCTTCAAAAATATTTTGCTGATATATATAGTAGTAAGATAAATAAAAACCCAGAACAAATACAACAGTTTTTGGATGGAATTACTACTTCCAGGTTAACAACAGATCAATGTATGTCCCTGGAAGATTCTCTAACCCCTCTAGAAGTGAAGGAGACGCTAATTAGGATAACAAAGAACTAGGCCCCAGGAATGGATGGTATTCCATTTGAGGTGTATGCTCAGTATAAAGAAATATTAATACCAAAACTGTTGGAGATGTGGGAAACCTTGAAACAGATGGGTAAACTGCCAGACTCCCTGCGAGAAGCCTCAATTACACTTATCTTAAAATCTGGCAAGGACCCAGCCTTAATGGATTCATATCATCCTATCTCACTAATCAATACGGACAACAAAATATTAGCTAAGATTTTGGCAACTAGACTTAGGACTGTGGTCCCGTTGCTTGTTCATGAGGATCAATCGGGGTTCATGTTAGGGAAAACCACGACTGAGAATATTATGAGATATTTTTGGGTACCCAGCTTGAACCCACAAATTGCGGATACCGGATGATAGTAACTATAGACTCCTCAAAGGCTTTTGATACGATAGAATGGCCCTTTTTGATCAACACTATGAAGAAAATGGGGTTCGGCGACTGTTTTCTCTCATGGGTTAAGTTACTGTATACTGATATTTCCGCAAGGGTGATAGTAAATGGAGAATACTCGGGTAACATACAAATTGGCAGAGGGGTTAGACAGGGATGCCCCCTCTCCCCTCTGCTATTTGCTATAGCAGTTGAGCCACTTGCGGATATGATTAGGCAAGATACAGAAATTGTGGGGTTTAGGTATGGTACTCATGAGGAAAAAATTGCTTTATATGCGGATGACATTATGTTATTTGTGGGTTCACATGGATCACTCAATAGGATCTTTCAAGTATTTGATCAATACGGTAGACATGCTGGACTCAGCATAAACTGGTCTAAATCAGCTTGTATCCCGATTGACCCTCTGAACAATTTTAGACCGGGAATGTTGGAAATTAAGATGACTAATGAACCTGTCAAATATCTGGGAATTCAGATTACCCCAGATCCTAATGATTATGTCCGACTGAATGTGGTTCCTAAAATTCAGGAATTCAGGAAGAAAATAGAGGTATGGAAAAGACTGTACGTGTCGATTGTGGGTCGCATTTCCTTGGTGAAGATGTGTTTATTACCTGCCCTGAATTATATTCTGTGGAATACACCAAGTGACAATCGCTAAAAGCTACTTTTAAATAATAGCCAGTTTACTAACGGATTTAATATGGCGAGGGAAAAAAACGAGGATAAAGGCACAGATACTGTGTATCCAATAGAAGAAGGGTGGATTATCTGTAGCAGATTTGAAACTTTATTTCATTTCTTGAATTATAGAAAAAATATGATAACATGGAGTAACACGCAAAGCTATAAGAATATAATAGTAGGGATTAATAAAAGACTGGACAAATTAAATATCTTTCAAATAATGGAAGCAGGTATTCTGGCCCAACAGGGATGTAATTATACACCTTTAATTGCGTTGATGGCGAAAAGTTGGAAGACGGTAAAAGAACTATGGTCCCAGACTGGTTTTCATGCGGATACCATATTATGGGACAACATTAACCTGGAAATATGGTATATATAAATTGGGCCAGGTATGGGAAGAGGGGGATATAATCCCCTACGAAGAGCTAAAAAGGAAATACCAATTGAAAAATATAGAATTGAGGTTTTATTACTTACAACTAAAACATGCACTGTATAAGATAGGGAAAGGCACACAAATAATCGTTCTACTGCAGCCTTTGGTTAATATTACTAAATTAATACCAGGTAAGAAACTGGTTTCAAGAATATACCAATATCTGTCGCACCAAAAGAACAACAGAAGAGCAGTTGACAATCTAAAGCATAAATGGCAGGGTGCCTTGAATCCCCAACGGGAAGATTTTTGGGAATCGGCTATACAGGCAAAGAACAGGGTCTCAAGGAATTTTTCCTATAGAATAACCCAATTTAATATATTGTGTCGCCTCTACTACTCTCCCAAGAAGTTAATGAAGTGTTATAAATCTAAAGTTTTTACTTGTCAAAATGTGGAGAGATAGGAGTGGACGATATACTGTACATATATTATGCACATGTGTAAAAATTCAAGATTATTGGATAAAGATTATTGATAAAATAGAGGAATACCACCGGTTTATAGTGCGTAGGCACTTCCAGGAATGTATTTTAGGGGTGATGGATGGAGTGGAGGCCCCCCCAACATAGAGAGATAGCAATTTCAAGACAGGAAATGTATAGTTGGGCACTGGGGGGAGGAGTGCTGTTCCCACGGTTAAAGAATGGGAGAACCTCACTAGAGTGTCATTGGCCAGAGAGGAATTCCATTTGGTTGGGATTAAGAAAAAACACAGATTTGCCAGGTTATGGCAGAAATGGCTAATTAAAAACTGAGGTCCGATGAGGGAGAGCGGGGCGTGGGGGGAGGGGGGGTGCTCGGCATGCGGGCTGGGGGGCTCGGTATGTGGGGGGGGCTCGGGATGTGGAGGGGGGGTTCAGGATGGGGGGGCTCGGGATGGGGGGGGAGAGAAGGGAATATTATATAATTTTTTATTTTTATTTTCCTCTCGAACAACTGGCACGTTAAGGGTGGGTGGTTGGGGAATTATATGCAATGTAAGAATAAGATGATTGTTGAACAACTTTGTAATGGTTGGAAAAATGTAATAAAGATTTATTTATAAAAAAAGATATATATTTTTTCCCAAAATGGCTGTATTTCAAATGCCTGAATCAAACCCCTGTATGTAAAAAGAGTGTATCTCACAATGACATATGCAGCAAAGTCTGCCAAATAAACTTTTTTGGCCCAAACGGGTGTTTGTTTAATAACTCAATATGGCAGCAGTATATAACCCAGGAATTTCAAACCTGCTTATGCTTCAAGGCCTGAAATATTGTGTATTTTGCCCTAAAAAGGGTGTTTCATTAACCACTATAGGACCGCCGTACGCAGGATTGCGTCCTGGCGGCGGCCCTGTTATTCCTCCTGGACGCGCCGCGCATCGTGGGCCGGCAAAAGTTAAAGGACAATTTCGTCATCAGCCTGCCAGCCAATGATCGTCGCTGGCAGGTTGATGATTTTCAAAAAATCGAATCAGAAGCCATCTAGCACATTATATTTATAAATATAATGTGTTAAATGGCTTCTCTGCTGGTCCTTTTCGTCGGTTGGTTCCAGCAGAGGAGCAGACATCACAGTGAGTACACCCAACACTAAACTTAGCCCCCAGATCACCCTCCATCACCCCAATTAACCCCTTGATCGCCCCTGTCAATCACCTAGTGAAAGGGAAAAAAGTGATCAGTGTAAACTGTCACTTTTTTTTTTTTCACTGGTATTGACTGATAGTTTTAGGATAGTTTAGGCCCCTTGGTTAGGTAGTTAGCGATCATTTAGCGCCCAGCCCACCACACCGCAGTCACTGATTTGCTGATTAGCATATCGCTAATCAGCATTTGTACTGTTATAGTATCTGTAAGTGATCAGAACTGATCACAGTCATATCTATAATAGTATTAGTGTCACCTTAGTTCGCCCTCCACCCAAAACGCAGTGTTTGCCCGATCAGGCCTGATCGGTCGCCCACACGTGCGTTCACCCACGCCCGCCCCGCCGCAGTGACAAAAAAAAATTTTTTTTTTTGATCACTGTACAGTCACTTTAAATCTGTTTTGATATTTTTTATCAATCACAGCGGCTTCGCTTGCCTCCCATTTGTAAGACAGGCTTGCTTTTTTTCTTGGGTAGTCTCAGGGAATACCCCCTAAATTTAGTTGACCAAATGGCAAACAAGGGGTATTCTTCTGAAGAGGCCTACAGGATTCTGACCCAGTCGGATGAGGAATAGGAACCCTCATCTGACGAATCCAGCGGGTCAGAATATGAACCTGTAGAAAGCAGTGGCAGTCTGACCCAAAGTTCGGACGAGGAGGTTGAGGTCCCTGATACCACCAGGTGTACCAGGCCCTGTTTTGCTACACCACAGGTTGCGCAGGATCCGCTTCAAGGGCAGCAGAGTAGGGCTGGCGCTGTCGGATTACGTGGTGAGGCATACACCAGCAGCGCAGCCCATCCTGGACCTAGTACCAGCAATGCCGTACAACATGGTGAAGTGGCGAGCACCAGAAGGGCAGTTGAAGCTGGTACGGTGGCACGTGCATTAGTTACCCCGTCGCAGCCACCGCACAGACAGGCCCGTAGAGCCCCTAGAGTCCCTGAGGTGCTGGCAAACCCTGATTGGCAGCCCCCAACTTCAGCCGCACCTGTAGTTCCCCCTTTCACCGCCCAGTCTGGAGTTCGGGTTGAGACAGCTCAGATCGGTTCGGCACTGGAGTTTTTTGAGCTGTTCTTGACTGCGGAGCTCTTGGACTTAGTTGTGGCAGACACAAACCGATATGCCACTGAATTTATAGCCACCAACCCGGGAAGCTTTTATGCCCAGTCTTTCCGGTGGAAACCCGTCCAAGTTTCCGAATTAATTTTTTTTTGGGCCTTCTCCTCAACATGGGCTTAACCAAAAAGCATGAATTGCGGTCATATTGGTCCACGAACCCAATTCATCACATGCCCATGCTCTCTGCTGCCATGTCTAGGACACAATTTTAGACCATCCTGCGTTTCCTGCACTTTAGCGACAACAGCACCTCTCGTCCCAGAGGCCACCCAGCTTTTGACCGGCTCCTCATAGACCACTTCAACACCAAATTTGCAGATTTGTATACCCCTGAGCAAAACATCTGCGTAGACGAGTCCCTAATACATTTACCGGGCGCCTTGGCTTCAAACAATACATCCCAAGCAAGCGCGCGTATGGGGTCAAATTGTATAAGCTCTGTGAAAGGGCCACAGGCTATACCCACAAATTTCGGATCTATGTGGGTAAAGATCAGACCCTGGAGCCGGTCGGTTGCGCTGACTACCTGGGGAGCAGTGGGAAGACGGTCTGGGACTTGGTGTCACCCTTATTTGGCAAGGGGTACCATCTTTATGTGGACAATTTCTACACAAGTGTGCCCCTCTTCAGGCATTTGTTCCTAGAACAGATTGGCTGCTGTGGCACCGCGCGACCTAGTCGCCGGGGCTTCCCCCAACGGCTCGTTACCACCCGTCTTGCAAGGGGAGAGAGGGCTGCCTTGTGTAACGAAGAACTGCTCGCGGTGAAATGGAGAGACAAGCGTGACATTTACATGCTCTCCTCCATTCACGCAGACACGTCAATACAAATAGAACGAGCAACCAGTGTCATTGAAAAGCCCCTCTCTGTCCACGACTATAATTTGCTCATGGGAGGGGTGGACTTTAATGACCAGATGTTGGCTCCTTATTTAGTGTCCCGCCGCACCAGACGCTGGTATAAGAAGGTGTCTGTATATCAAAAAAATGTTGTGTCTGTAGGAGTGGAATAAGGCGTGACACCCGCTATTTCTGTCCTGACTGCCCTGACCACCCTACCCTATGCTTCGGGGAGTGTTTCCGGAAGTACCACACACAGGTACACTTAGCATAGGGATTGTGTTTCACAGGACAGGCACACAGGGCTATTAGGGCCCTTTCACTCACAGCTGCTGCAAACCTTTCCTTTCACCTGGGACAAAGTGCATAATGTATTTCGCCACATCTCTGGGCGATTTGCGCTTTCCACATTGTCCCATGGGGAAGGAGAGGTTTGTCCTATAAAAGGTAAAAAAAAAAATGTAAAAAATCACCGGTAAGCAAAAAAGTTAATGTTCTGGTCAAAAAGTTAAATAAAGTTTATATGTTCCGTTCAAATGTTATTATAAAGTTAATAAATTTATTGCGTTGCGGCCTGTTTTTTTTTTTTTTACCTTCTAGGTGGACCAACCGATCAACCAGCTGCAGCACTGATGTGCATTCTGACAGAAGCATTGCGCTGCTGTCAGATTACACAAAAGTTGGTGTATGTGGCGCTGCAAGACGAGATTTCTCCTCTGCAGTAAAAGATACGTTTGCCGAGGCATATGAGCTGAGGGGGAGGTGCTGTTCATATACTTTGGCAAACACTTTGTATATAAAAAAATAAATAAAAATCCTGGCAATGATTTATTCATCCACATCGATTGATGTGAATGGAGAAATCGGGTGGGTTTGGATGTTGGGCGGAGCTCCTATGTCCTGGCACACGCCTTTCCCCTCCTTTTTTTTTTTTTTGGCAGAGATTTTTTCATCCGCATTGATCAATGCGAATGAATAAATCTCTGCCGTTCATTTTTTCTTTCAGCCCAGAGGCTGAACGAAAAAAATATATATCATTATCCGTATGCTCAATATAAGGAGAATAGCAGAAACTCCTAATGCTGGCCATACATGTAATGATTGCGGAGACCCTCAAATGCCAGGGCAGTACAAACACCCCACGAATGACCCCATTTTGGAAAGAAAACACCCCAAGGTATTCGCTGAGGGGCATATTGAGTCCATGAAAGATTGAAATTTTTGTCCCAAGTTAGCGGAGAGGGAGACTTTGTGATAAAAAAATATTTAAAAAAAATACCGCTAACTTGTGCAAAAAAAAATAATCTTCTATGAACTCGCCATGCCCCTCATGGATATCTTGGGGTGTCTTCTTTCCAAAATGGGGTCACATGTGGGGTATTTATACTGCCCTGGCATTTTAGGGGCCCTAAAGCGTGAGAGGAAGTCTGGGATCCAAATGTCTAAAAATGCCCTCCTAAAAGGAATTTGGGCCCCTTTGCGCATCTCGGCTGCAAAAAAGTGTCACACGTGGTATCGCGGTACTCAGGAGAAGTTGGGCAATGTGTTTTGGGGTGTCATTTTACATATACCCATTATGGGTGAGAGAAATATCTCGGTCAAATGCCAACTTTGTATAAAAAAATGGGAAAAGTTGTCTTTTGCCGAGATATTTCTCTCACCCCGCATGGGTATATGTAAAAATACACCCCAAAACACATTGCCCAACTTCTCCTGAGTACGGCAATACCACATGTGTGACACTTTTTTGCAGCCTAGGTGGGCAAAGGGGCCCACATTCCAAAGAGCACCTTTAGGATTTCACAGGGCATTATTTACACATTTTTATTTCAAACTACTTCTCACGCATTAGGGCCCCTAAAATGCCAGGGCAGTATAACTACCCCACAAGTGACCCCATTTTGGAAAGAAGACACCCCAAGGTATTTCGTGATGGGCATAATGAGTTCATAGAAGTTTTTATTTTTTGTCACAAGTTATTGGAATATGAGACTTTGTAAGAAAAAAAAAAAATCATCATTTTCCGCTAACTTGTGACAAAAAATAAAAAGTTTTATGAACTCACTATGCCCATCAGCGAATACCTTAGGGTGTCTACTTTCTGAAATGGGGTCATTTGTGGGGTTTTTCTACTGTCTGGGCATTGTAGAACCTCAGGAAACATGACAGGTGCTCAGAAAGTCAGAGCTGCTTCAAAAAGCGGAAATTCACATTTTTGTACTATAGTTTGTAAACGCTATAACTTTTACCCAAACTATTTTTTTTTTTACCCAAACATTTTTTTTTATCAATGACATGTAGAACAATAAATGTAGAGAAAAATTTATATATAGATGTAGTTTTTTTTAAAAAATTTTACAACTGAAATTGAAAAATGTCATTTGTTTTCAAAAATTTCGGTAAATTTCGATTAATAACAAAAAAAGTAAAATTGTCAGCAGCAATGAAATACCACCAAATGAAAGCTCTATTAGTGAGAAGAAAAGGAGGCAAAATTCATTTGGGTGGTAAGTTGTATGACTGAGCAATAAACTGTGAAAGTAGTGTAGTGCAGAATTGTAAAAAGTTGTCTGGTCATTAAGGGTGTTTAAGCTAGGGGAGCTGAGGTGGTTAATGAAAGAATACAGGGAGTGCAGAATTATTAGGCAAATGAGTATTTTGACCACATCATCCTCTTTATGCATGTTGTCTTACTCCAAGCTGTATAGGCTCGAAAGCCTACTACCAATTAAGCATATTAGGTGATGTGCATCTCTGTAATGAGAAGGGGTGTGGTCTAATGACATCAACACCCTATATTAGGTGTGCATAATTATTAGGCAACTTCCTTTCCTTTGGCAAAATGGGTCAAAAGAAGGACTTGACAGGCTCAGAAAAGTAAAAAATAGTGAGATATCTTGCAGAGGGATGCAGCACTCTTAAAATTGCAAAGCTTCTGAAGCGTGATCATCGAACAATCAAGCGTTTCATTCAAAATAGTCAACAGGGTCGCAAGGAGCGTGTGGAAAAACCAAGGCGCAAAATAAGTGCCCATGAACTGAGAAAAGTCAAGCGTGCAGCTGCCAAGATGCCACTTGCCACCAGTTTGGCCATATTTCAGAGCTGCAACATCACTGGAGTGCCCAAAAGCACAAGGTGTGCAATACTCAGAGACATGGCCAAGGTAAGAAAGGCTGAAAGATGACCACCACTGAACAAGACACACAAGCTGAAACGTCAAGACTGGGCCAAGAAATATCTCAAGACTGATTTTTCTAAGGTTTTATGGACTGATGAAATGAGAGTGAGTCTTGATGGGCCAGATGGATGGGCCCGTGGCTGGATTGGTAAAGGGCAGAGAGCTCCAGTCCGACTCAGACGCCAGCAAGGTGGAGGTGGAGTACTGGTTTGGGCTGGTATCATCAAAGATGAGCTTGTGGGGCCTTTTCGGGTTGAGGATGGAGTCAAGCTCAACTCCCAGTCCTACTGCCAGTTTCTGGAAGACACCTTCTTCAAGCAGTGGTACAGGAAGAAGTCTGCATCCTTTAAGAAAAACATGATTTTCATGCAGGACAATGCTCCATCACACCCGTCCAAGTACTCCACAGCGTGGCTGGCAAGAAAGGGTATAAAAGAAGAAAATCTAATGACATGGCCTCCTTGTTCACCTGATCTGAACCCCATTGAGAACCTGTGGTCCATCATCAAATGTGAGATTTACAAGGAGGGAAAACAGTACACCTCTCTGAACAGTGTCTGGGAGGCTGTGGTTGCTGCTGCACACAATGTTGATGGTGAACAGATCAAAA
This sequence comes from Bufo bufo, assembly GCF_905171765.1. Lineage (NCBI taxonomy): Eukaryota > Metazoa > Chordata > Amphibia > Anura > Bufonidae > Bufo > Bufo bufo. Next base: position 96,642,190 of record NC_053395.1, read on the forward strand.
CACTGACAGAATCCATGGATGGCAGGCTTTTGAGTGTCCTTGCAAAGAAAGGTGGCTATATTGGTCACGGATTTGTTTTTGTTTTGTTTTTGAATGTCAGAAATGTATATTTGTGAATGTTGAGATGTTATATTGGTTTCACTGGTAAAAATAAATAATTGAAATGGGTATATATTTGTTTTTTGTTAAGTTGCCTAATAATTATGCACAGTAATAGTCACCTGCACACACAGATATCCCCCTAAAATAGCTAAAACTAAAAACAAACTAAAAACTACTTCCAAAAATATTCAGCTTTGATATTAATGAGTTTTTTGGGTTCATTGAGAACATGGTTGTTGTTCAATAATAAAATTAATCCTCAAAAATACAACTTGCCTAATAATTCTGCACTCCCTGTGTAAGCCCTGTTTATACAAGGTGTATCTCACACGGCCTGACCAACTGTAGGCCTGAATTAACCACTTAAGGACCACAGGTTTATACCCCCCTAAAGACCAGGCCCTTTTTTACAAATCGGCACTCCACAACTTTAGCGGTTTATTGCTCGGTCATGCAACTTACCACCCAAATGAATTTTACCTCCTTTTCTTCTCACTAATAGAGCTTTCATTTGGTGGTATTTCATTGCTGGTGACATTTTTACTTTTTTTGTTATTAATCGAAATTTAACGATTTTTTTGCAAAAAAATGACATTTTTCACTTTCAGTTGTAAAATTTTGCAAAAAAAACGAGATCCATATATAAATTTTGCTCTAAATTTATTGTTCTACATGTCTTTCATAAAAAAAAAAATGTTTGGGTAAAAAAAAAATTGTTTGGGTAAAAGTTATAGCGTTTACAAACTATGGTACAAAAATGTGAATTTCCGCTTTTTGAAGCAGCTCTGACTTTCTGAGCACCTGTCATGTTTCCTGAGGTTCTACAATGGCCAGACAGTACAAACACCCCACAAATGACCCCATTTCGGAAAGTAGACACCCTAAGGTATTCGCTGATGGGCATAGTGAGTTCATAGAACTTTTTATTTTTTGTCACAAGTTAGCGGAAAATGATGATTTTTTTTTTTTGATTTTTTTTTTCTTACAAAGTCTCATATTCCACTAACTTCTGACAAAAAATAAAAGCTTCCATGAACTCACTATGCCCATCATCAAATACCTTGGGATGTCTTCTTTCCAAAATGGGGTCACTTGTGGGGTAGTTATACTGCCCTGGCATTCTAGGGGCCCAAATGTGTGGTAAGGAGTTTGAAATCAAATTCTGTAAAAAATGGCTGGTGAAATCCGAAAGGTGCTCTTTGGAATGTGGGCCCCTTTGCCCACCTAGGCTGCAAAAAAGTGTCACACATGTGGTATCTCCGTATTCAGGAGAAGTTGGGGAATGTGTTTTGGGGTGTCATTTTACATATACCCATGCTGGGTGAGAGAAATATCTTGGCAAAAGACAACTTTGTATAAAAAAATGGGAAAAGTTGTCTTTTGCCAAGATATTTCTCTCACCCAGCATGGGAATATGTAAAATGACACCCCAAAACACATTCCTCAACTTCTCCTGAATACAGAGATACCAGATGTGTGACACTTTTTTGCAGCCTAGGTGGGCAAAGGGGCCCACATTCCAAAGAGCACCTTTCGGATTTCAATGGTCATTTTTTACAGAATTTGATTTCAAACTCCTTACCACACATTTGGGCCCCTAGAATGCCAGGGCAGTATAACTACCCCACAAGTGACCCCATTTTGGAAAGAAGACACCCCAAGGTATTCGCTGATGGGCATAGTGAGTTCATGGAAGTTTTTATTTTTTGTCACAAGTTAGTGGAATATGAGACTTTGTAAGAAAATAAATAAATAAAAAAAAAATCATCATTTTCCACTAACTTGTGACAAAAAATAAAAACTTCCATGAACTCACTATGCCCATCAGCGAATACCTTGGGATGTCTTCTTTCCAAAATGAGGTCACTTGTGGGGTAGTTATACTGCCCTGGCATTTTCCAGGGGCCCTAATGTGTGGTAAGTAGGTAAATGACATGTGAAATCCTAAAGGTGCTCTTTGGAATATGGGCCCCTTTGCCCACCTAGGCTGCAAAAAAGTGTCACACATGTGGTATCGCCGTATTCAGGAGAAGTTGGGGAATGTGTTTTGGGGTGTCATTTTACATATACCCATGCTGGGTGAGAGAAATATCTTGGCAAAAGACAACTTTTCCCATTTTTTTATACAAAGTTGGCATTTGACCAAGATATTTCTCACCCAGCATGGGTATATGTAAAATGACACCCCAAAACACATTCCCCAACTTCTCCTGAGTACGGCGATACCAGATGTGTGACACTTTTTTTGCAGCCTAGATGCGCAAAGGTGCCCAAATTCCTTTTAGGAGGGCATTTTTAGACATTTGGATACCAGACTTCTTCTCACGCTTTGGGGCCCCTAGAATGCCAGGGCAGTATAAATACCCCACATGTGACCCCATTTTGGAAAGAAGACACCCCAAGGTATTCAATGAGGGGCATGGAGAGTTCATAGAAATTTATTTTTTTTGGCACAAGTTAGCGGAAATTGATATTTTTTATTTTTTTCTCACAAAGTCTCCCTTTCCGCTAACTTGGGACAAAAATTTCAATCTTTCATGGACTCAATATGCCCCTCACGGAATACCTGGGGGTGTCTTCTTTCCGAAATGGGGTCACATGTGGGGTATTTATACTGCCCTGGCATTCTAGGGGCCCTAAAGCGTGAGAAGAAGTCTGGAATATAAATGTCTAAAAATTTTTACGCATTTGGATACCGTGAGGGGTATGGTGAGTTCATGTGAGATTTAATTTTTTGACACAAGTTAGTGGAATATGAGACTTTGTAAGAAAAAAAAAAATAATATTTCCGCTAACTTGGGCCAAAAAAATGTCTGAATGGAGCCTGACAGGGGGGTGATCAATGACAGGGGGGGGTGATCAATGACAGGGGGGGTGATCAGGGAGTCTATATGGGGTGATCACCCCCCTGTCATTGATCACCCCCCTATAAGGCTCCATTCAGATGTCCGTATGTGTTTTGCGGATCCGATCCATCTATCAGTGGATCCGTAAAAATCATGCGGACGTCTGAATGGAGCTTTACAGGGGTGTGATCAATGACAGGGGGGTAATCAATGACAGGGGGGTGATCAGGGAGTCTATATGGGGTGATCACCACAGTCATTGATCACGCCCCTGTAAGGCTCCATTCAGACATCCGTGTGCGTTTTGCGGATCCGATCCATCTATCAGTGGATCCGTAAAAATCATGCGGACGTCTGAATGGAGCTTTACAGGGGTGTGATCAATGACAGGGGGGTAATCAATGACAGGGGGGTGATCAGGGAGTCTATATGGGGTGATCACCACAGTCATTGATCACGCCCCTGTAAGGCTCCATTCAGACGTCCGTGTGCGTTTTGCGGATCCGATCCATCTATCAGTGGATCCGTAAAAATCATGCGGACGTCTGAATGGAGCTTTACAGCGGTGTGATCAATGACAGGGGGGTAATCAATGACAGGGGGGTAATCAATGACAGGGGGGTGATCAGGGAGTCTATATGGGGTGATCAGGGGCTAATAAGGGGTTAATAAGTGACGGGGGGGGGGTGTAGTGTAGTGTAGTGGTGCTTGGTGCTACTTTGCTGAGCTACCTGTGTCCTCTGGTGGTCGATCCAAACAAAGGGGACCACCAGAGGACCAGGTAGCAGGTATATTAGACGCTGTTATCAAAACAGCGTCTGATATACCTTTCAGGGGTTAAAAAAAACACATCTCCAGCCTGCCAGCGAACGATCGCCGCTGGCAGGCTGGAGATCCACTCTCTTACCTTCCGTTCCTGTGAGCGCGCGCGCCTGTGTGCGCGCGTTCACAGGAAATCTCGGCTCACGCGAGATGACGCCTATTGGCGTTAGCGTAGCCTGGGGGAGCCGCCGCAATGACGCCTTTCGGCGTTACAGTTGCGGCAAGAGGTTAAAGATTTCTTTGCCCAAAATGGATGTATTTCAAATGCCTGAATCAAACCCCTGTATGTAAAGGGTGTATCTCACATGGCCTGAACCAGTGTAGGCCTGAATTAAAGATTTCTTTGCCCAAAATGGCTGTATTTCAAATGCCTGAATCAAACCCCTGTATGTAAAGGGTGTATCTCACACGGCCTGAACCACTGTAGGCCTGAATTGAATATTGGTTCACCAAATGGCGGTATTTCAAATCTCTGAATCTAACACAAATGTATTAAGGGTGTATCTCACAATGACATATGCAGCAAAGGCTGCCAAATAAACTTTTTTTGCCCACACGGGTGTTTGTTTATTAATTCAATATGGCAGCAGTATATAACCCAGGAATTTCAAACGTGCTTATGCTGCAAGGCCTGAAATATTGTGTATTTTTCCCCAAAAAGGGTGTTTTATTAATGAAAGAATATAAGCACTGTATATACAGGGTGTATCTCACACGGCCTGACCCACAGTAGGCCTGAATTAAATATTGGTGCACCAAATGGCGGTATTTCAAATCTCTGAATCTAACCCAAATGTATTAAGGGTGTATCTCACAATGACATCTGCATCAAAGGCTGCCAACAATTATTTTTTTTGCCCAAACAAGTGTTTGTTTAACAACTGAATTTGACGTCAGTATATAAGCCTGTAATTTCACACGTGCTGATGCTGCAAGGCCTGAAAATAGTGGTTGTTGGCAAAAAAGTGTGTTTTTAAAACCCCAGAAAATGATGGGTGTATTTCTAGCTTAAATTGCACACTGACTAATCCAGCTGTTGTATATTGCCAATAAAGTGGTTTTTTTTGGTAACAGAATATGAAAGCTGTATATATTAAACTTGAATTTAACACTTGCAGATCAGGAAAATACAGTTTTTTTGCAAAAAAGTGTGTTTTTAAAACCCCAGAAAATGATGGCTGTATTTCTAGCTTAAATTGCACACTGACTGATCCAGATGTTGTATATTGCCCAAAAATTTTTGATTTTCAATGTCCCAAAAGCTCAGATTCAGTGTTGGTGCACTGAGCTTGCATAAAATGGTCACTGGGCTCAGGGCAGGATAAAAAAAATTGTGCCCTGCACCCACAAAACACAATGTATATAGCTGAGTTAGATTCTGATTTTGAGAAAAGAGTCACTCCTATTCTCTCCCTGAAATCACCAGCAGCATCCTCTCCCTACACTAAGCACAACAGAGTGACGTGCAGCGCTACGTGACTCCAGCTTATATATAGGCTGGGTCACATGCTACACTGGCCAATCACAGCCATGCCATTAGTAGGCTGCTCTGCAGCTTTTCAAAAAGCGCCAAGAAAGCGCCGAACACTGAACCTGAACCCGAACTTTTACTAAAATGTTCGGGTCCGGGGTCCAAAAATCCTAAAGTTCGGTACGAACCCGAACTTTACAGTTCGGGTACGCTCAACCCTAGTCTTTACATATCATTGTACTGTAGTTACATGCTTATCTGTCGTTATAATCCTGTCTGTAATGATATCTCCACTATGTATAGATAAGACAGGATCTACCATTTACAATAGCATTTACAAAAGCTAATCTTTTCTTTCTTTGTAGAAGAACCCCTGCACAGGCCAAAGAGCATGCCTAGGAAACTCCCATAGAAGACAATTAGGTCCCCTCCAGACCACTGTGTCTATGGTCCCTGTGGCTGAATTTTCTTAATGCTTTCTAAATGTTGTTAAGAACAGCTCAGGCAAGATGGAAGCCCCCATAATCATGTTCAGGAAATATAACTAAAACGTCTCTAGTCAGAAAACAAAATGAGATAAAAAGGATATGTGTTGCTATCTGGTTTTAACTGGCAGATAACATTTTTGGTGATTTTAATAGATCGTAATGAGACTTAAAGGGGTTGTTGCTGGCTTGTTTTGCAGGTCACAGAGCATGGCTATGAAACCTCCCATAGAAGTCATTGAGGTCCCCTACAGACCACTGTGTCTATGGCCCATGTGGCTGCCGTAAAGCAATTTTCTTAATGTTTTCTAAATGCTGTTAAGAACATCTCAGGCAAGATGGCAGACACCATAATCATGTTCAGGAAATAGAATAAAAAAAATCTGTAATCAGAAAATAATAACAGACTAGAAAAATGGATATGTGTTGCTGTCTGGTTTTAACTGGCAGATAAACTTTTTTAGTGACACCCTTTCAAGATTGGGTAATTTTCAAACTGTGATGTCATGAGTGACAGCAGCATGAAGTATTGGAGTGGTAGCACTGAAATGGAGGTGATTTGGAATAGTGAGCTTAACAATATCTTCACTGGCTTACAAAATTAAGCCAGACAGAATGTTGATCCAGAGATCTGTCAGATTACTGCTAGGGGCCAGGAAGACATTTGTTGATCTTTTTTGAGAATTGGGTCTCTGCCATTTAAAGAGTGAATTTTGCCTTAGTCTGTATTAACTGAGGTTTGTATATGTAAAAAAAAGTTCTACTTTATAGACTTAGGGGGTAATTTTATTAAAACCGACGTTTTAGATGCTGGTCTTAATAAAGCCCCTGCCCTGGTGGTGGATCGCTGAAGTTATACAGAGACACCGGCCTCTACATAACTTTAGCGCATCCAGCGCCCCTTCTAAATGTAAGACAGCTTCCCAGCTGACTTACATTGAGACCATTTTCTATGCCTAAAACATGCATAGAAAATGATGAATGAGACGGGCCTACCGGCCTGTCCCCTTTCCCGCCCATGCCACCCCCACTCTTTTAGCGGGTTGCAGGCGTATTTAAGTTTTTTAAATGTACCCCTTAAGGTCTTTTTTTCAACTTACGAACTGTGCAACAATGTATGGATGAGTTTGCATATACACTACTTAAGTTGCTAAAAATTATTTTTAGAAAAAGTATTGCCCAACATCTTTATCTTCCATTACAAAGTACATACCTTTTATTTTATCTTTATGATTTATTTCAACATGTTCTAAAACAAAGTTTCTTCCCAACTGCAGGCTGCATCTTTTGGAAAATGTTTTCTAGAATCATATTCACCTTCCGATTTTGTAACAATGTGTCATGATCTCCGTGTACTCAACGCAATCAATGAATACCAGATTGGCATACCTTTGACCATTGTACAGTATCCTTTTTAGTTTTGAATGTACTAAGAAATTTTTCTTTGTAATCCTGTTTGTCCACCAAGATATTCATTCTTGTTAAGAACGCATAGAATGGCATATCTACTACATTTCTTATAACTATAAGAACTACAATTTCAAAAGTATAAATTACAGATGTTCAAAGTTTTCAAACCCTTTAGAATTTTCTTTTTCTGCATAAATAAAATTTCACCAGATTTTAGGGATAACCTAAATAACAAATTAGTCAAACATATTAGACTTGGTCATTTATTTGTTTAGGAAAATTATCCTATATCACATGTCTGAGCGGCAAAAGTATCTGAATCTTTGAGTTCAGTATCTGGTGTGACCCTCTTGTGCAGCAATAATTGCAACTTAATGTTTCCATTAATTGTTGATTGTCCTGCACATTGGTTTGGAGGAATTGTAGCCCATTCCTCCATACAAAAAAATAAAAGTTTCATCTCTGTTATGTTGCTGGGTTTCCTCCCATTAACTACTGGCTTCAGGTCATTCCACAACATTTCCATTGGATTAAAGGGGTTTTCCCATCTCAGACAATGGGGGCATATTGCTAGGATATGCCCCCATTGTCTGATAGGTGCAGGTCCCACCTCTGGATCCGGCATTCCGACAAATGTTCAGGATTTTGGGCTGGAGAGAAAAATGCAGCAGTCCAAATACCGTAAAAAGACTCAACTGAAGACATCCTGATGCATCCTGAACGGATTGCTTTCCATTCAGAATGCATTAGGATAAAACTGATCAGTTTGTTTCCGGTATTGAGCCCCTAGGACGGAACTCAATACCGGAACATTTTGACGCAAGCGTGAAAGTACCCTTACAGAGATGTTGCTTTAACAACTGCCTCATTAACTTACATAATATAGCATGGAAGAGCAACATTACCAAAATACATTTAGTGATACCTCTACACAATCTGGAATAAAGAAATGTTAACTTTGGCGGGGAGTCTGAATCCTTATAAGGAATCTGCCTATCACTGACTTTTAATTTATTTTACTTATATAGAATGACATGTTCCTCAGGGCTTTAAAGACATTATCTTCCCTTGCTGTCCCCAGTTTAGCTTACACTATGTTCCCTGTATGGCTTGGGACTATAAAACATTATTTTATATATGGGAATGTAGCCAGCTTACCTGTATTTTGTCCAAGGATTGAAGATGTACGGGGCACACTTGTGTGCAGCAGAAACTAATAATAGAAAGGCAGAGTGGTCCAGCATTCATTAAGATAGAGCTTTATAATTGTAAAATTATTACATGCAATTACAAATAGCCAAATAATGCTTATCTGTTTTAGACTTTTCTAAACTTTCTTTACTCATCGCTATGCGTATATGAGTAAGGACAGTTTATATGTCCGAAATGTGTATGCGTCATTTGGCTGTCTGCAACTGCAGAATTTTTGCAATTACCTGAATAAAGCTTCAAGTTTTTGATGCATTTTTTGTGCCAAAGTCAGAAGTATGTATGTGTTACTACCCTGTTTTTTCTTTTTGGGAATTTTGATTGAATAGCTGATATTTGAGCTACCCATAGGTAATGTTGAGAATGAAGACTGAATATTGGTACTTGGTAAATTTGGTATTATCCTTTACATTTCTGCAGATACAAACAACTCACTGTCCCAGTCCTTCTAGACAGGTATTGTTTTTTCTCAATGCTATTCATGTATGATGTTAGTAATTTATTTCCTATAGGTCAATTGTAATTAAGTGTGACAACGTGTTGGCTTAATTTTGTATAAGCAGCAAAGGTCAAAGCATAAGTTTTCTGTTTTATCAACATGTTAAGCAGGTGGTAGTTGTGCAATGGCGTGATGATTGGTATAGTGCCTTGCAAAAGTATTCACCCCCCTTGACTTTTTTAAGTTCAATGTTTTGTTAATATGAATTTTATGTGATGGATCAGAACACAATAGTCTAAGTTGGTGAATCGAAATGAGAAAAATATATACAAACCGGATTCCCAAAAAGTTGGGACACTAAACAAATTGTGAATAAAAACTGAATGCAATGATGTGGAGATGACAAATGTCAATATTTTATTTGTAATAGAACGTAGATGACAGATCAAACGTTTAATCCGATTAAATGTATCGTTTTAAAGGAAAAATACGTTGATTCCAATTTTCACGGTGTCAACAAATCCCCAAAAAGTTGGGACAAGTAGCAATAAGAGGCTGGAAAAAGTAAATTTGAGCATAACGAAGAGCTGGAAGACCAATTAACACTAATTAGGTCAATTGGCAACATGATTGGGTATAAAAAGAGCTTCTCAGAGTGGCAGTGTCTCTCAGAAGCCAAGATGGGTAGAGGATCACCAATTCCCACAATGTTGCGCAGAAAGATAGTGGAGCAATATCAGAAAGGTGTTACCCAGCGAAAAATTGCAAAGACTTTGCATCTATCATCATCAACTGTGCATAACATCATCCGAAGATTCAGAGAATCTGGAACAATCTCTGTGCGTAAGGGTCAAGGCCGTAAAACCATACTGGATGCCCGTGATCTCCGGGCCCTTAAACGACACTGCACCACAAACAGGAATGCTACTGTAAAGGAAATCACAGAATGGGCTTAGGAATACTTCCAGAAACCATTGTCAGTGAACACAATCCACCGTGCCATCCGCCATTGCCAGCTGAAACTCTACAGTGCAAAGAAGAAGCCATTTCTAAGCAAGATCCACAAGCTCAGGCGTTTTCACTGGGCCAGGGATCATTTAAAATGGAGTGTGGCAAAATGGAAGACTGTTCTGTGGTCAGACGAGTCACGATTCAAAGTTCTTTTTGGAAATCTGGGACGCCATGTCATCCGGACCAAAGAGGACAAGGACAACCCAAGTTGTTATCAAAGCTCAGTTCAGAAGCCTGCATCTCTGATGGTATGGGGTTGCATGAGTGCGTGTGGCATGGGCAGCTTGCATGTCTGGAAAGGCACTATCAATGCAGAAAAATATATTCAGGTTCTAGAACAACATATGCTCCCATCCAGACGTAATCTCTTTCAGGGAAGACCCTGCATTTTTCAACAAGATAATGTCAGACCACATTCTGCATCAATCACAACATCATGGCTGCGTAGGAGAAGGATCCGGGTACTGAAATAGCCAGTCTGCAGTCCAGATCTTTCACCTATAGAGAACATTTGGCGCATCATAAAGAGGAAGGTACAACAAAGAAGGCCCAAGACGATTGAACAGTTAGAGGCCTGTATTAGACAAGAATGGGAGAGCATTCCTATTTCTAAACTTGAGAAACTGGTCTCCTCGGTCCCCAGACGTCTGTTGAGTGTTGTAAGAAGAAGGGGAGATGCCACACAGTGGTGAAAATGGCCTTGTCCCAACTTTTTGGGGATTTGTTGACACCATGAAATTCTGATTCAACATATTTTTCCCTTAAAATGGTACATTTTCTCAGTTTAAACTTTTGTTCCGTGATTTATGTTCTATTCTGAATAAAATATTAGAATTTGGCACCTCCACATCATTGCATTCAGTTTTTATTCACGATTTGTATAGTGTCCCAACTTTTTTGCAATCCGGTTTGTAAATAAAACTATTGTTTAGAAATAGAAAACAGAAAATTGGCATGTGCGTTTGTATTCACCCCCTTTGTTAGGAAGCCCATAAAAAGCTCTGGTGCAACCAATTACCTTCAGAAGTCAAATAATTAGTGAAACGATGTCCACCTGTGTGCAATCTAAGTGTCACATGATCTGTCACTACATATACACACTTTTTTTGAAAGGCCCCAGAGGCTGCAATACCTAAGGAAACCAAACACTGCCATGAAGACCAAGGAACTCTCCAAACAAGTAAGGGACAATGTTGTTAAGTACAAGTCAGGGTTAGGTTATACAAAAAATATCCAAATCTATGATGATCCCCAGGAGCACCATCAAATCTATCATGACCAAATGGAAAGAACATGGCACAACAGTAAACCTGCCAAGAGACGGCCTCCCACCAAAACTCACGGTCCGGGCAAGGAGGGCATTAATCAGAGAGGCAGCAAAGAGACCTACGGTAACCCTGGAGGAGCTGCAGAGTTCCACAGCATAGACTGGAGTATCTGTACATAGGAAGATCAATAAGCCGTACGCTCTATAGAGTTGGGCTTTAGGGCAGAGTGACTAGAAGAAAGCCATTACTTTCAGCAAAAAACAAAAAGGCACGTTGCGAGTTTGCGAAAAGGCACGTGGGAGACTCCCAAAATGTATGGAGGAAGGTGTTCTGGTCTGATGAGACTAAAATTAAACTTTTAGGCCATCAAAGAGATGCTACAGATGGATCTGGCTATGTTGGAGGTGATAAGAACATAGTCCTGTCACTTTACAATTGACTATTCAGTTTAGAAAAAAAAGTTTTCCCTAAAATGACGAAAATTGGCTTCTACCTCATATTTTTTTTTGCGTTCCTCTAGATCAACTTGCAGGATAAGGCCTCATGTGCCAGCCATTCCGTACATTGGGAAATGTGCATGAGGCCTTACAGGCTGAACCGGATGGAGAGATGTCTTTTTCAGCCTTGCAAACTGTGTTAAATTACTTTGCGTTAAAAAGAACAAAACCATTACAGCAGTGTTATCTTCATTGGAAAATCAGAAATATTATGTGTGCAAGCTTTCAGAGCACAGAGGCTCCTTCATCAGGCAGAAGTACAAATTAATGACTGGGAGAAAGGTACAACATTTAAAAGATGTTACACATTTGTACATGGGGTGATACATCACCAACATAAGACAGAACAATAAAACTATAGTTATTGTTACAGATAGACTTACATTACAGAGGAAACAAAACAGGCTGGTTTTGAGAGCTCCATTTATATAAGCGGGCATCTAACGCAAGTTTGCGCGTCACGTGTTTGATTTAGGTGTGTGTTTGTATAAGTGTGCGACTTTAGATTAAGTGACTTCAGTCTCAGGGAGTTCAGTGGGGGACTGCAGTAAATCAGTTTCTTATTACTGCGTTATATTGTATTTTTCGCTTTCATTGTGTAATCCCCATTAGTATGTGTTCCATAATTGACAGCGCAGTCCAGTGCACATCTTGTCTGATGTATGCAGTCCTGGAACAGCCGTTCGAGGGTGTATATCATTGTTCAAATTGTGAGCAATTTACCTGTTTGGAATCACAAATTAAATATCTAAACGGGCGAGTTTTTAACACTGAGAGCCGTTAACAATTTGGAAAAGAGTTTGCTGCTCACTGATCAAGCACTCTATGGGGAAGATGTCGGGAGGGTGAAAGCGAGGAGGCTGTGGAAAGTGAGGTAGCTAGCTGGGTAACAGTTAGAAAGCGGGGTAGAGGGAAGAATGCCAGGGAGGCTAGCCATGATCTGTCGCACTCCAACAAGTTTGCACAGTTGGCAGATGAGGGGGATGTCAGTTCATGGACAGCACTGCTGCAGCTGAACACTTCCTGTGCCAGTCATGGGAATGTCAGCTCCAGTAAGCAGAGTACCAGGAGAGCAGGGCAGGCCAGACAGGTGCTAGTAGTGGGAGACTCTATTATTAGGGGTACAGAAAGGGCAATCTGTCACAAAGACCGTGATCGCCGAACAGTGTGTCGTTTCCCTGGCGCTAGAGTTCGACACATCGCGGATCAGATTGACAGATTACTGGGAGGGGCTGGAGAAGACCCAGCAGTCATGGTTCATATCGGAACCAATGACCAAGTTAGAGGAAGGTGGAAAGTCCTTAAAAATGATTTTAAGGATTTAGGTCAAAAGCTTAGGGTAAGGACCTCAAAGGTAGTGTTTTCCGAAATACTGCCTGTACCACGAGTCACACAAGAAAGGCAGTGGGAGATTAGGGAGGTAAACAAGTGGCTCAAGAACTGGTGTAAGAAAGGAGGGCTTTGGGTTCCTGGAGAACTGGGCCGACTTCTCTCTTGGCTACAGGCTCTATCGTAGGGATGTGATGCACCTCAGTGGGGAAGGGGCAGCTTTGTTGGGGGAGAAGATGGCTAGAAGGTTGGAGGGAGTGTTTAAACTAGGGACTGGGGGAGGGTAATTACATTATAGGAGGGGAAGATAGTGCAGATAGAGACCGGGGGCAAGGTAATGGGACTGGGGGAGGAATGGATGGAGGGACTAGAACAGTTCAGAAGAAAAGGTGTAGGGTAAAAAAAATATACGTAAACCTCTTAAATGTATGTATACTAATGCCAGAAGCCCGACTAATAAAACTGGGGAACTGGAATTAGTGATGTGTGAGGAGGACTATGACATAGTGGGAATAACTGAGACATGGCTACATGATAGCTATGACTGGGCAGTTAATGTACAGGGTTACAGTCTGTTTAGAAAGGATCGCCAAAACCGGAGATGGGTAGGGGTCTGCCTTTATGTAAAGTCCTGTCTAAAGCCCACAGTCCGAGAAGATATAAGTGAGGGACATGAACATGTGGAGTCACTATGGCTAGAAATACATGGAGGCAAAAATTATAATAAATTACTAATAGGAGTTTATTATAAACCACCTAATATACGAGAGTCCACAGAAAATCTACTACTAAACGAGTTAGACAAGGTGGCAAATCATAATGAGGTGGTTATTATGGGGGACTTCAATTACCCAGATATAGACTGGGAAAATGAAAGCTGTACATATCATAAAGGAAACAGGTTCTTGGCAATAACCAAAGACAATTACCTTTCCCAACTGGTTTAGGACCCGACTAGAGGGGCGGCCATACTGGACTTAGTATTAACTAATAGACCTGACAGAACAACAGATGTGCAAGTTGGGGGACACCTGGGAAATAGTGACCATAAAGTAATAACCTTCCAATTATCCTTCAAATGAGTGTTTCTACAGGGAGGAACAAAAATACCAAACATCAAAAAATCTAACTTTAGCCATAGTAGAGGCCATAGGCTAACTGGGATAAAGTCCTCAAAAATAAAAATACTGCCACAAAATGGGATATTTTTAAAAGCATCCTAAAATCTAATTGTGAGAGGTACGTACCTTATGGCAGTGCTTCTCAATTATTTTCTGTCATGCCCCCCCCCTAGGAAGAAGAAAACATTTCGAGCCCCCCGCGCGACTGTAAATAGTATCATTTGTCTATAAAATTGTTATAAGTACACCTCTGCATAACACTGTATCCTTATTAACGTATAAGAGAATAAAAAAAGAAAGAAATGTGGATCGGACACACACTTATGGGGGGATCTGTGGATGACGGACACTTATGGGGGGATCTGTGGATGACGGACACTTATGGCGGGATCTGTGGATGACGGACACTTATGGGGGGGATCTGTGGATGACGGACACTTATATTGGGATCTGTGGATGACGGACACTTATGGGGGGATCTGTGGATGACGGACACTTATGGGGGATCTGTGGATGACGGACACTTATGGGGGGATCTGTGGATGACGAACACTTATGGGGGGATCTGTGGATGACGGACACTTATGGGGGGATCTGTGGATGACGGACACTTATGGGGGGATCTGTGGATGACGGACACTTATGGGGGGATCTGTGGATGACGGACACTTATGGGGGGATCTGTGGATGACGGACACTTATGGGGGGGATCTGTAGCTGGCACTGTTACAGGGGGATCTGTGGCTGGCACTGTTATATATGTGCCATCCACAGACCCCCCACCCCTTAACTGTGCCATCCACAGATTCCGTGTGCCCGCCGCCGCCGTTTAAAGTTATTAAACATGCCCCTCTCACTCCTAATAGTACCGTATATCCGAATTTCTTCTTTATAATGCCGGCAGGCGGGCCGGGCGGCCGGCGCGTCCCTCAGTGACGTCACTTGTCTGCGCCGCCTGCTTCATTCATAAAGCAGGCGGCACAGGCACGTGACATCACTGAGGGACGCGCCGGGCCGCCCAGCCTGCCTGCCGGCATTATACAGAAGAAATTCGCACACCACAAAGGCCGGCCCTGAACGAGCCCCCCTTTACGGAGCCTGGACCCCCCCTGGGGGGCGCGCTCCACTATTTGAGAAGCACTGCCTTATGGGAATAAAAGGTTAAGGAACAAAAAGAAACCAATGTGGATGAATAGAACTGTAAAGAAAGCAATAAATGACAAAAAGAAAGCATTTAAATCACTAAAACAGGAGGGTAGCGAGGAAGCACTGAAAAACTGTAAGGAAAAAAATTGAATATGTAAAAAACAAATAAAAGCCGCCAAACTAGAGACCGAGAGATTAATTGCCAAAGAGAGCAAAACTAACTCTAAAATGTTCTACAATTATATAAATGGTAAAAAGTATGTGTCGGCCCTCTACAGAGCAATAAGGGGGGAGTTGCAGAGAGCGACGAGGAGAAAGCAAAGCTATTAATTATTTTTTTCTCCACTGTATTCACTGAGGAAAATAAACTGTCAGATGAAATGCAGAATGTATAAGTAAATTCCCCATTAAAAGTGCCCTGTCTGACCCAGGAAGAAGTACAACAGCGACTTAAAAAGATTAAAATAGACAAATCGTCAGGGCCAGATGGCATACACCCCCGTATCCTAAGATAATTAAGTAATGTCATAGCCAGACCCTTATTTCTGATATTTACAGACTCTATACTCTATGTGGTGCCAATATTAAAAAAAAAGTGCAAAAACAGACCCCGGAAACTATAAGCCGGTAAGTTTAACATCTGTTGTGGGTAAACTGTTTGAAGGTTTTCTAAGAGATGCTATTTTGGAGGATCTAAATGAAAACAAGCAAATAACATCATATCAGCATGGCTTCATGAGGGATCGGTCATGTCTAACTAATTTAATCAGTTTCTATGAGGAGGTAAGTTCTAGACTTGACAGCGGCGAATCAATGGATGTTGTATATTAGGAGAAAACGTCTGTATGTGGGTAAGTAACTGGCTCAATGATAAAAAACAGAGGGTGGTTATTAATGGTACACACTCAGATTGGTTCACTGTCACTAGCAGAGTACCTCATGGGTCAGTATTGGGCCCTATTCTCTTCAATATATTTATTAATGATTTTGTAGAAGGCTTGCACAGTAAAATATCAATTTTTGCAGATGACACTAAACTGTGTAAAGTAATTAACACTGAAGAGGACAATATACAGCTACAGATGGATCTGGATAGATTAGAGGCTTGGGCAGAGAAGTGGCAGATAAGGTTTAACACTGACAAATGTAAGGTTATGCACATGGGAAGGAATAATGCAAATCACCCGTACATACTAAATGGTAAAACACTGGGTAACACTGACATGGAAAAGGACCTAGGAATTTTAATAAACCGCTAAGCAGTAAAATTTAGTGTCAGGCAGCTGCTGCCAAGGCCAATAAGATAATGGGTTACATCAAAAGGGGCATAGATGCCCGTGATGAGAACATAGTCCTACCACTTTACAAATCACTAGTCAGACCACACATGGAGTACTGTGTACAGTTCTGGGCTCCTGTGAACAAGGCAGACATATCAGAGCTGGAAAGGGTTCAGAGGAGGGCAACTAAAGTAGTAACACGTTTTATTATTATATTTTGAGATATTATAGGTCCTCTTATCAATATTATTCTCTCTACAGTCAATTTCCGGACCCTTTTAAAATATACTTTTTATTATTTACCGTATTTTTTGCTTTATAAGATACACTTTTTCCCCCCCAAAAGTGGGGGGGAAATGGCAGTGCATCTTATAAAGCGAACACTGCCATGTTTACTTTGGTGACGCTGATACATCGCAAGCCGCGATGTATCAGAGCGGTGGGAGGAGGGGACGGAGGCTGGCAACACTCGTGGTGGGGCCCGATACAGTCACTGTACTGTAATACATCAGGCCCCGCTCACGGCAGTTTTCATATGTAAAGTCTATAATCTTCAAGCAGTATCTCTGCTTTAAACTGGGGCAATCCTCTGTAGTAGTACAACTCACTATGAAAGCGGCAGGCAGGGCGGCAGCGTAACCTTGCGATGCTCACTCATTCACGCTCCTCCCACTTCATTCATGAAGGAGGAGCAGGAGCGTGAATGAGTTAGCATTGCGAGGTTACGCTGCCGCCCTGCCTGCCGCTTTCATAGTGAGTTGCACTACTACAAAGAATTGCCCTAGTTTAAAGCAGAGATACTGCTTGAAGATTATAGACTTTACATATGAAAACTGCTTCATTACACTCTGCTTTCTTCTATACCAGTACTCACTATGAAAGCAGCGGTCCAGCCGGTGCGTGACGTCAGTCACTCTGTCATGCTCCTCCCACTTCATTAATGAAGCTGGCAGGAGCTTGACTGACTGAGTGAGTGACGTCACGTGCTGGCCGGACTGCTGCTTTTATAGTGAGTACTGGTATAGAAGAAAGCAGAGCCATTAAAAGATTTTACATATAAAGTCTACTGTGTGCCCTGTGGTGTAATGGGGGTCACTAGATTCTGTATGGTTTCACCAATATAGATGCTATTATTAGGGCACTTTGTGTATTGTATCGTGTACGCCACATTGGCTGATGCACATGAGAAAGTGTCAGTAATCTTGTAGTCCCATTGTATGTTCGGTATGTGGACCGTGTCTATTGATAATATGTGGATACAGGTTTTACATTTCTTACTGTTATATGGGAACATGCTAATTTCTGATGGTGATAACAGGACATTCTAACTAGGAGATTTCTCTAAGGGGTTTTGCAATTACAAAAAATAATTTACACCAACATTCAACCGTACTCCATTATGTAAGTAAGATGAAGAAGCTCTAGGTGCGTTGACTCCTTAAGCATAATTGCAATCTATGACCTGCAGTCCGTAGCAATAGATGTCTGCCTCTCCTTCCCCTTCCCAGTGAAGCATCACAGATCCAAGCCTGCTTGAAGCCCTGCTGTAAAAATCGTGCTTTAAGACGCATAGATAATACCTGAAAAGCCCAGCAAAATATGTTGGCACCATAAAAGTGAGTAAAATAAAAATGTTATGGATCTGTAGTAAAGACTACTAAATAAGAAATCTACTTAAATAAATCATTCTCCTTACACCCAAATAGTGCCAAAGTTAGGCAGATTGCCTTTCTATCTCACCATGTGGAGCTGTAGAATACTGCAGAATACTAAATCTACTAAGATAAATCCCCCTCCTCACTCCTAAATAGTGACATAGCTAGAAAGCCCAGTTGATTGCACAATGTAAGAGGTACATTATATGGACAGTCCTGGCTTTATAGGCAAACTAGATATTCAGGCACCTTGGAAGGCTGGGTAGTACTTTCTGTAGTGTCAGTGCAATGGTACCATTTAGTATCCCTGCACACATACTGTACAGGGGAGGTTTTGTAAGAAGCTGCTGAAGTTTTGCAGTCCCCCATCTTTCACAGTGCTCTGAGTGTCCATTAAAGTTAATGTAGTGTTAAAGGGATCCTGTCACCATGAAAATGTGTAGTAATTTGCAGGCAGCATGTTATAAAGCATGAGGAGCAGAGCAGATTAATATATAGTTTTGTAGGAAAAGATATTATTTTTTGCCCTATAAGATGCACTTTTTTTCCCCCTGCAAAGTGAGGGGAAAATGGCAGTGCGTCTTATGGGGGAATACTTATAAGCACTTTGATAAAAACCGCACAACAATGATTTTGCTACTGAGAGAAAAACATGTGATTTATGCTAAAATGAGCGCGCTGATTCCAAATATAAAATCGGAATTTGCCATCTAAATTTTAACCCCTTAAATACCCTGGGATTTTCCATTTTTGCGTTTTCATTTTTCACTCCCCGTCTTCCCGTAGTCCTAACTTTTCTATTTTTCCATTTACATAGCCTTATGAGGGCTTATTTTTTGCGGGAAAAGTTGTAATTTTTAATGCCACCATTTACGGTTGCATACCATGTAGTAGGAAGCGGGAAAAAAATTCCAAATGGGGTAGAATTGGGAAAAAAGGTTTTTACTTTTTTTTTTTTTAACACTGTACACAATGCGGTAAAATTGACCTGTTATCTTAATTCTCCAGGTCAGTACGGTTACAACGATACCACACTTGTATAATTTTTCTTGTGTTTTAATACTGAAAAAAAATATTAAAACCTTTGAGGCAAAAAATCTTTTTTTTTATAACCATTTTATGACCCCTAAATGAGTATACATGAATAATGGAAGCTCTTAGCGCACATACGTGTCGGGCCCATCTACCAGGCGTCAAGGTGGCTTCCGCAGATGGGTCCCTATCACTAAAGAAACTGCCTCACTTTGGACTTACTTAAGCCTACAATATTCAGGGCAGTGTAGGAACCAGCTACAAACGTACTCTGCTCAGAAGTCCCAGGTAGATGGGCGTGTCCTGTCTAAAAGGGGTGCCACCCCCAATATATTGCAAGAAAATTTAGACTAAAACCTTCAGAATCACAGGTGCATATCCATGAAGCAAACATAATTACAAAAAACAAAATGGCTGCACACCATTATATATACAAACAATAGAGCTAAGAAATGGAGGTCATGCTAGATAAAAGTGTTCCATTATTCATGTATACTCATTTATAGTCGGTATTGTACCACTTTTATCTAGAATGACCCCCATTTCTTAGCTCTATTGTTTATATATATAATGGTGTGCAGCCATTTTGTTTTTTGTAATTATGTTTGCTTCATGGATATGCACCTGTGATCCTGAAGGTTATAACTTTTTTGTAGTAATGTGTACAGGGCTTTTGTGACAGCTCATTTTTTTGCGGGACGATCTGTTCTTTTGAGTGATGCCAATTTGAAGTGTGTGCGACTTTTTGGTCACTTTTTATAAAAACATTATTGGGTAGTTGAAGTGACAAAAAATGGCAAATTGGCTGTTTTTATATCCATTTGCCGTATGCCTTTAATATTGTTATATTTTAATAGTATGGGCATTTTTGCACGCGGCAATGCCCTTGATGTTTATTTTTTTTATTGTTTCAGTATTTTTTTTTAATGAAAGGGGGGTGATTTGAACTGCCAGTTTTTGAACTTTTTTTTTTTGCAAATTTTTTTTTTTTTACTTTTTTTTAAACTTTTTTTTAACCACCTCAGCCCCCATGGCTTAAACACCCTGAAAGACCAGGCCACTTTTTACACTTCTGACCTACACTACTTTCACCGTTTATTGCTCGGTCATGCAACTTACCACCCAAATGAATTTTACCTCCTTTTCTTCTCACTAATAGAGCTTTCATTTGGTGGTATTTCATTGCTGCTGACATTTTTACTTTTTTTGTTATTAATCGAAATTTAATGATTTTTTTGCAAAAAAATGACATTTTTCACTTTCAGTTGTAAAATTTTGCAAAAAAAAACGAGATCCATATATAAATTTTGCTCTAAATTTATTGTTCTACATGTCTTTGATAAAAAAAAAAATGTTTGGGTAAAAAAAAAAATGGTTTGGGTAAAAGTTATAGCGTTTACAAACTATGGTACAAAAATGTGAATTTCCGCTTTTTGAAGCAGCTCTGACTTTCTGAGCACCTGTCATGTTTCCTGAGGTTCTACAATGCCCAGACAGTACAAACACCCAACAAATGACCCCATTTCGGAAAGTAGACACCCTAAGGTATTCGCTGATGGGCATAGTGAGTTCATAGAACTTTTTATTTTTTGTCACAAGTTAGCGGAAAGTGATGATTTTTTTTTTTTTTTCTTACAAAGTCTCATATTCCACTAACTTGTGACAAAAAATAAAAACTTCCATGAACTCACTATGCCCATCAGCGAATACCTTGGGGTGTCTTCTTTCCAAAATGGGGTCACTTGTGGGGTAGTTATACTGCCCTGGCATTCTAGGGGCCCAAATGTGTGGTAAGGAGTTTGAAATCAAATTCTGTAATAAATGGCCGGTGAAATCCGAAAGGTGCTCTTTGGAATGTGGGCCCCTTTGCCCACCTAGGCTGCAAAAAAGTGTCACACATGTGGTATCTCCGTATTCAGGAGAAGTTGGGGAATGTGTTTTGGGGTGTCATTTTACATATACCCATGCTGGGTGAGAGAAATATCTTGGTCAAATGCCAACTTTGTATAAAAAAATGGGAAAAGTTGTCTTTTGCCAAGATATTTCTCTCACCCAGCATGGGTATATGTAAAATGACACCCCAAAACACATTCCCCAACTTCTCCTGAATACGGAGATACCAGATGTGTGACACTTTTTTGCAGCCTAGGTGGGCAAAGGGGCCCATATTCCAAAGAGCACCTTTCGGATTTCACTGGTCATTTTTTACAGAATTTGATTTCAAACTCCTTACCACACATTTGGGCCCCTAGAATGCCAGGGCAGTATAACTACCCCACAAGTGACCCCATTTTGGAAAGAAGACACCCCAAGGTATTCCGTGAGGGGCATGGCGAGTTCCTAGAATTTTTATTTTTTGTCACAAGTTAGTGGAAAATGATGATTTTTTTTTCTTACAAAGTCTCATATTCCACTAACTTGTGACAAAAAATAAAAACTTCCATGAACTCACTATGCCTATCAGCGAATACCTTGGGGTGTCTTCTTTCCAAAATGGGGTCACTTGTGGGGTAGTTATACTGCCCTGGCATTCTAGGGGCCCAAATGTGTGGTAAGGAGTTTGAAATCAAATTCTGTAAAAAATGACCAGTGAAATCCGAAAGGTGCTCTTTGTAATATGGGCCCCTTTGCCCACCTAGGCTGCAAAAAAGTGTCACACATCTGGTATCTCCGTATTAAGGAGAAGTTGGGGAATGTGTTTTGGGGTGTCATTTTACATATACCCATGCTGGGTGAGAGAAATATCTTGGCAAAAGACAACTTTTCCCATTTTTTTATACGAAGTTGGCATTTGACCAAGATATTTATCTCACCCAGCATGGGTATATGTAAAATGACACCCCAAAACACATTCCCCAACTTCTCCTGAATACGGAGATACCACATGTGTGACACTTTTTTGCAGCCTAGCTGGGCAAAGGGGCCCACATTCCAAAGAGCACCTTTCGGATTTCACCAGCCATTTATTACAGAATTTGATTTCAAACTCCTTACCACACATTTGGGCCCCTAGAATGCCAGGGCAGTATAACTACCCCACAAGTGACCCCATTTTGGAAAGAAGACACCCCAAGGTATTCGCTGATGGGCATAGTGAGTTCATGGAAGTTTTTATTTTTTGTCACAAGTTAGTGGAATATGAGACTTTGTAAGAAAAAAAAAAAAATAAATCATCATTTTCCACTAACTTGTGACAAAAAATGAAAAATTCTAGGAACTCGCCATGCCCCTCACGGAATACCTTGGGGTGTCTTCTTTCCAAAATGGGGTCACTTGTGGGGTAGTTATACTGCCCTGGCATTCTAGGGGCCCAAATGTGTGGTAAGGAGTTTGAAATCAAATTCTGTAAAAAATGGCCAGTGAAATCCGAAAGGTGCTCGTTGGAATGTGGGCCCCTTTGCCCACCTAGGCTGCAAAAAAGTGTCACACATGTGGTATCTCCGTATTCAGGAGAAGTTGGGGAATGTGTTTTGTGGTGTCATTTTACATATACCCATGCTGGGTGAGATAAATATCTTGGTCAAATGCCAACTTTGTATAAAAAAATGGGAAAAGTTGTCTTTTGCCAAGATATTTCTCTCACCCAGCATGGGTATATGTAAAATGACACCCCAAAACACATTCCCCAACTTCTCCTGAATACGGATATACCACATGTGTGACACTTTTTTGCAGCCTAGGTGGGCAAAGGAGCCCACATTCCAAAGAGCACCTTTCGGATTTCACTGGTCATTTTTTACAGAATTTGATTTCAAACTCCTTACCACACATTTGGGCCCCTAGAATGCCAGGGCAGTATAACTACCCTACAAGTGACCCCATTTTGGAAAGAAGACACCCCAAGGTATTCGCTGATGGGCATAGTGAGTTCATGAAAGTTTTTATTTTTTGTCACAAGTTAGTGGAATATGAGACTTTGTAAGAAAAAAAAATAAAAAAATAAATAAAAAATCATCATTTTCCACTAACTTGTGACAAAAAATAAAAAATTCTAGGAACTCGCCATGCCCCTCACGGAATACCTTGGGGTGTCTTCTTTCCAAAATGGGGTCACTTGTGGGGTAGTTATACTGCCCTGGCATTCTAGGGGCCCAAATGTGTGGTAAGTAGGTAAATGACCTGTGAAATCCGAAAGGTGCTCTTTGGAATGTGGGCCCCTTTGCCCACCTAGGCTGCAAAAAAGTGTCACACATGTGGTATCTCCGTATTCAGGAGAAGTTGGGGAATGTGTTTTGGGGTGTCATTTTACATATACCCATGCTGGGTGAGAGAAATATCTTGGCAAAAGACAACTTTTCCCATTTTTTTATACAAAGGCATTTGATTAAGATATTTATCTCACCCAGCATGGGTATATGTAAAATGACACCCCAAAACACATTCCCCAACTTCTCCTGAATACGGAGATACCACATGTGTGACACTTTTTTGCAGCCTAGGTGGGCAAAGGGGCCCAAATTCCTTTTAGGAGGGCATTTTTAGACATTTGGATACCAGACTTCTTCTCACGCTTTACACTGATCACTTTTTGTCTTTCACTAAGTGATTGACAGGGGGCGATCAAGGGGTTAATTAGGATGATGGGGGTGATGGAGGGTGATCTGGGGCTAAGGTGTAGTGTTGGTGGGTACTCACAGTGAAGTCTGCTCCTCTGCTGGATCCAACCGACGAAAAGGACCAGCAGAGGAGCAGAGAAGCCATATAACAGATCATATTTACTAATATGATCTGTTATCTGGCTTCTGATTTGATTTTTTGAAAATCGCCAGCCTGCCAGCCAATGATCGTGGCTGGCAGGCTGGTGACGAAATACTTCTTTAACTTTTGCCGGCCCGCGATGCGCATGCGCGGGCCGGCAATGCACGAAATCTCGCGTCTCGCGAGAGGACGCACCGGCGCGTCCACCCAGAACAACAGGACCGCCGCAAAGACGCAATCCTGCGTACGGCGGTCCTGAGGAGGTTAAAGTCACCTTGTGAGACAATAACTGGCAATCATTAGATTGCCTATTGTGTTTATTGATGTCTATATAGACACCATTGAACACTTCATTTGCACTATATCAATACAATGATGCCACCTAGTGGCCTGTATTGGTATAGTCATCTAATAGGCACAGAAGCCTGCTGTTACTGGAGCAGAAGTGCGCGACTTCCGCTTCTGGACTGCGCAGATGCCGTTGTCACATTAGCAGAAACCCGGCAGCTATGGCGCCCGCTGCACGTTCGAGGGTTAAGGATTAAAGGGGTTAAGTTATACAGTACAGACCAAAAGTTTGGACACACCTTCTCATTCAAAGAGTTTTCTTTATTTTCATGACTATGAAGGCATCAAAACTATGAATTAACACATGTGGAATTATATACATAACAAACAAGTGTGAAACAACTGAAAATATGTCATATTCTAGGTTCTTCAAAGTAGCCACCTTTTGCTTTGATTACTGCTTTGCACACTCTTGGCATTCTCTTGATGAGCTTCAAGAGGTAGTCCCCTGAAATGGTTTTCACTTCACAGGTGTGCCCTGTCAGGTTTAATAAGTGGGATTTCTTGCCTTATAAATGGGGTTGGGACCATCAGTTGCTTTGAAGTCAAGGAGGCAGTTTTATCAGTAATTGACAGCTATCTCTGTAAGCACAGTCATAGAAGAAAGGCTTATTGATTTCAAAGCTCAGAATGAGCAGAAATATAAATTTCAAGTTATACTGAACCTTTTAACAAAAAAATATATATTAATCTCCTCTTGCTCCATAACATGCTGCCTTCAGCTTAGGCTACTTTCACACTGGCGTTTCTGGGTCCGCTTGTGAAATCCGTTTCAGGGCTCTCACAAGCGCCCAAAATGGATCAGTTCAGCCCCAAAGCATTCTAAAT
Organism: Bufo bufo; assembly: GCF_905171765.1. NCBI lineage: Eukaryota > Metazoa > Chordata > Amphibia > Anura > Bufonidae > Bufo > Bufo bufo. The sequence continues at coordinate 96,667,187 of NC_053395.1, forward strand.
GGATAAGGATCCGTTCAGAATGCATCAGTTTGGCTCCGTTGCGCCTGGAGGCGGACACCAAAACGCTGCTTGCAGCGTTTTGATGTCCGCCTAACGATACAGAGCCAAACGGATCCATCCTGACTTACAATGACGGATCCGTTTTCACTGACACAATATGGTGCAATTGAAAACTGATCTGTCTCCCATTAACTTTCAATGTAGGTTAGGACGGACCCGTTTTGGTTTAGACTTTTTTTTTAAAGAATAATGCAAACTGATCCGTTCTGAACGGATACAAGCGTTTGCATTATCGGTGTGGATCCGTCTGTGCAGATACAAGACGGATCCGCATCGAACGCAGGTGTGAAAGTAGCCTGAGAAACCACGTTCAACATGACAGGTTCCCTTTGAGTCCCTCCACTCTCCTGAACTTCCTGTTTGCAAAGGTTATTTCTCCACAACAATCTGTGACTTTCCCCGCTCATGCCAGGTCTTAAAAAAGGGCGTGGTGTGGGTGGGTAAAGGGGCGGACCAGCAGGACTGTCTAATTTATCATTTTCTACGCCAGCAAGGAATCTGGCATACATTTAGACTGGCGATGGATGCGCCCAAGTTATGTAGAGGTGGATCCAGCGCATGGGTTATTAAGACTAGTGTCTAAAAGCCGATCTTAATAAATAACCCTCTATATCCTTTTAAGGGTCCACATTCACACGTCCATAAGGGTTTTGCTATTCCGCAAATTGCGGATTCACAAAACACGGATACCTACAATGTGCGATCCGCAATTTGCGGACCACACATCACAGACACTATAATAGAAAATGCCTTTTCTGGTCCGCAATTGCGGACAAGAATAGCACATGTTCTATTTTTTTCAGGACCGGAATTGCGGATCCCGAAAAAACTGATGCGGATCCCGAAAATGCAGATTCGCATCCGTTCCAGCCCCATTTAAAGTGAATGGGTCCGCACATTTCGGAACAAATGCGGACCCAAATTACGGATGTGTGAATGGACCCTAAATGTGAGTATAATAGATCATTTGCATTTTTTTATGCTGGAAGCAGTCTCCGCTATTTTTTCATTTCATCCACCATGACAGCATACAAGGAGATTGACCCTTGACCTCTGTAGGGGCAGGAACCAAGAGAGATTAAATTGCCACCTCCCACCAATGTATCCTGCCCTACATTGGCCAGGTATGGGAGAGGCCTGAACCATCCAAGCGATGAACATAGCATCTTTATTTCTTTGTTTCGATGCTCAGGTCGGTGATATCAGGAGCATGACCTGATGATGTCCTCTGCCCCCATGCGGTCTGGACCAACACTGAGCTGCTGGAACATGTGGCACTCGCTCCTGTTAATCAGGAGCCTGTGGCCTTCATTACTGGATGTAAATACTGTGTCCTGACTTCCCTTTTCCTCACTATGTGAAACCAGCAGGATGTCGCCGGCGTGTGACATCAGCACAGGGGGCAGAGTCAGAGCGCTTTGTGTGTACCTGGAATTTCACTACTGCGCTCAGGATGTGACATCAGACACCACTCCTGGGGATATATGTAATGAGGAAGCCATGGAAGATCTGAGGTCTGCTACTCTCTACTATGTCTGGCATGGGATTGGAGACCCTGGTGGCCCGCATGAATGGCTCAGACCCTCCATCTGCTACATCCTCCATGAGTTCCCCATAGGGGAAACATTTTGTATCCACACATATGACATATGTATCTTGGGGCTGAGATATGTTTGCTCTCTCCTTTTTAATAGCGGGATAAAGAGACCAGAGCAAAGTCCAAATCTCTGAAGTGTGCAACTTGATTAACAAAATTACTGGATAATTAACGTCCAGACCAATTATGGAAGATGATTAAATTTCTGAGGGTCTAGGGGCTTCTAGGGAGTTCAGAAGTAGACTACTGTTTGACCTGCCTGAGTTTGAGGATTCCTCCCAATTACACGATCCTATGGAAATAAAGCCAGATTGTTTACCAAGAAAGTCATGGGAAGCTGTTATGTATAGTGTTAAAACTAACATAACTGCTACATCCATGGCTAGAGCCATGTATCTACTGTTAAACAAGCTTGATAGCCACCTTACAAAAAAAAAAAACTCCCAGAGAAGAGATAATTGAATCTATCCCTCTCTTATGATCAGCTACTATCTTGGCAAATACTTCAGCTGAATCAGTGAGATTTGCAGCTAGAGTTGGATCCTTATTAGTGATGAGCGGCAGGGGTCATATTCGAATAAGTAACTTAAGCATAGAGGAATCATGACTTCAGATGGTAAAAAAAGACGAATATTCTAAAAAACAAATATATTCGATATAGTGCTATATATTTGTTTTTTAGAATATTCGTAATATTCTAAAACAAGAATATATACCGAATATTCGGAAAAAAAAAACGAATGTAGGGCAATTTAGCTTATATAGTGCTATAATCTTTTTTTTTTTTTTATACCTTCAGATGATAAAAAAATTACAACTATTAGACAAAGAAGATTATAGCACTATATTAGCTAAATTGCTTTATATCCGGTTTTTTTCCTAATATTCGTTATATGGCTATATATTCTTGTTTTAGAATATTAAGAATATTCAAAAAACAAATATATTCGATATAGTGCTATATATTTGTTTTTTAGAATATTCGTCATTTTTCCCATCGTAAAGTCATGATTCCTCCCTGCTTAAGTTGCTTGTGGGCCAATGACTCATTGGCCAAGAAGCAGGGAGGAATCATGTTTTCAAATGTAAAAAAATGGCGAATATTCGATATAGCGAATATATAGCACTATATTTGAAATATTCGCGAATTCTCGAAGTTGCAATATTTGAGATAAATATTCGGAATTCGAATATTCGCGCTCAACACTAATCCTTATCCAATTCCGCAAGAAGAACTTTATGGGTGAAATCTTGGCCAGGGAAAAATTTCACTTTTTCTGAAGAATACATGTTTGGTCCTGTACTTGAAAAAATTCTAGTAAAACCAGCTGACAAAACGAAGTTTCCTGAAAAGAGGGAGATTAGGAAACCGCTCTTTTGCCGTTACAACACCCAGAGTAGATCTTATAGAGGGTTCCTTCCTAATACAGGATAAACAAACAGACAAGAAGTGACACCAGAGAAGGAAGGCTAAAGAACTTTCTAGCACAGTGGGAAACCTAAGCTCAAGTTCTTGAGTTTTAAAAGTCATGTCAGGGATGCACAATAGAATTTTTTTCAGCCCCTCCAAGAATATTTCAGATTACCACCCACAATGTGGGTACATAATCAGAAATCTGACAGGGAGTTCAATACATTAGTGCCTACTTCCAAGGTAGAACTAGGGGAAGACTACTATTCAGAGGAAGAAGAAGTAGAAAATCCCTTTATTGTCCCTCAGTGGGGAAATTTTGGCATAGCAGGAATCACAATTAATACAGAAGCAAAATAAGAGTAATTAGAAATTAAAGAGTAAAATACAAGAAAAACATAACACAGAATTTACTTTAAAAATTCACTACTGGGTTTCTGGGAACAGTGGTGGTTATAAATCCTAATCGCTGCTGGGAGGAAGGACCTCCGATAACGTTCCTTCGTACACCTAGGATGCAGCAGTCTGTCACTGAAGGAGCTCTCCAGCTCCACAACAGCTTTGTGCATGGGGTGGGAGACATTGTCTAACAATTATGTTAATTTTGTTACAGTTTTTCTGTCACCCACCTCCTGCACTGGATCAAGGGGACAACCTAGGACAGAGATGGCCTTCTTAATGAGCTTCTCTAATCTCTGTCTCTCGGCCACAGATAAGCTGCTCCCCCAACAAACAACACCATAGAATATGGCTGATGCCACCACTGAGTCAAAGAAGGTCTTTAGGAGCGTCCCCTGCACTCCAAAGGACCCCAGTCTCCTCAACAGATAGTCTGCTCTGAGCCTTTTTGAAAAGAGCATCAGTGTTATGGCTCCAGTCCAGTTTGTTGTTCAGGTGAACACCCATGAATCATAAGAGTCCACCACCTCAATGTCCTTCCCCTGTATGTTCACCGGAACCAAAGCAGAGGGCCTGTGTCTGCGGAAATCCACAACCAGCTCCTTGGTTTTGCCTGCGTTGATCTGGAGCTGGTTCCCCTGACACCAGTCCACAAAATCCTTTGTCCCCTGTCTGTACTCTGAGTCGTTCTCACCTGTGATAAGGCCGACTATGGCAGAGTCATTAGAGAACTTCTGTAGGTGGCAGCCTGGGGAGTTGATGGAGAAGTCTGTAATGTAGAGGGTTAAGAGGAACGGTGCCAGCAGATAAGCTTGTCAGAGACACAACCCTGAGATTCAACAAACTGTGGGCGTTCTGTGAGGTAGTCAAGTATCCAATGTGACATGTGGTGGTACACTCCTGCCATCTCCATCTTCTCCCTCAGAATTCCAGGTTGGATGGTGTTAAAAGCACTGGAGAAATGAAAAAATGTGATCCTCACAGTGCTTCCAGGCCTCTCCAGGTGAGTTAGAGCTCGGTGTAGGAGGTAGATGATGGCATCATCCACCCGATGCCGGTCTGGTAGGCAAACTGCAGTGGATCCAATGAAGAACTCACCAGGGGGCGAAGATGGTTGAGAACCAGCCTCTCGAGGGTCTTCATCAAGTGTGAGGTCAGTGCTACCGGCCTGTAGCTGCTGAGGTTTTTCGGGTGTGAGGTCTTTGGCACTGGTACCACACAGGAGGTCTTCCACAGCTGTGGAACCTTCCCCAGCCTCATGCTCACGTTGAACATGTGACCCATGATGCCACACAGTTTGTCTGAGCAGCACTTCAGGAGCCTGGAGCTGATGCCGTCTGGTCCTGCAGCTTTACACACCTTGATTTTCTGTAGTTCCTTCCTCACCTGGAGTGTGGTGAAGGACAAGGTGGGGAGGGGCGTGAACGATGATGTCCTCTGGTGTAGAGGGGGAGAGTGGTGGTAGGTTGCTAAGAGGTGAATAGGCAGTGATGGTAGTTGTGGGGGAAGAAGATGGGGGGGTGTTTGTAGCAGCATGGGGGATTGGGTCAGGCGAGGGGTGGGTATCTGATCAAGCCTATTGAAGAACTTGTTCAACTCATTAACCCACCCCAAGTCACCTGCTGTCACGGCTGAGGATGGGGGAAATCCTCAGCCGTGCAGTGAGGGAAGATGTCCAGTCGCTACTCGCCAGGAACACATAATCAGGGAGCAGGTCACCTCCTGTTGCATCCCTAACGCTGACCCTGTCTCCTACCTGCATGGGCCGACCTTGATGGTAGGAGGACCCATGCGCAGGAACCTCGGAGCCCTGACTTACCCTCCGACCGGTCCCTAGGCTAAGGAGCAGGGTAAGACAACCCACTCCTCCTAGGCACGGAGGAGCAGGAGTCTCACTGGGCAAGCAGCATGAAGAAGGGGGGTACATAAACAGGACTATGGATAAGACAGGTGAACCAAACAGTTCCACACAAACCTGTCTCAGCCTTGCTGACTGGAACCCGTGCTAAGGAAAGGCTGTCCACACAAAGGTAAACAGCACACACAGGGACCAGGACATCCATAGCTGCACAAAAACCAAAGACACAAGACATCAAACACATCACAGTATTAGAACTTATGACCGGAAGGGTGGCCCTTACAAGAAGATGGAAATCACAGGAGGCTGCAACAGCAAAGCATGACTGAAGCAACCTACTGAGCCATGCCAAAGTGAGAGGCTTTATAGGCCTAAGAGGCCACACCCAACGGTCAGACACACCCAGTGACATCACACACACTGGGAAGGGAGTTAACCCTTCCAGCACCACAGGAAAGGGAAAACACCAACTTAAAGGGAAAGTGTCCAACACAACAAACACACTGTGGTTGTTGCCGCAGGCAACGACATGGGTGGCAACCGTGTCCTGGGAGTCAGCCCCAAGGCCGGGACACTGCCACCACATGTACACAACGACAAACGTTGCCACGAGCAACCACAGTGCAGGAAAGGTGTCCGTGCACACCACACACTACACAGAGTGCACACAGACAAACAACAGTGCATACATACACGCACACAAACTCCAAAGGGACCGCACACAAACCTGTTGTCCGCGGCAACCGCACCTGAGGCAAACAACATCAAGCCTCAAGCTGTGGTTGAAACAACAACTCAAACCGCGGGCAACAGTATGTGGCTCCCAAGGAGTCACGGCCAAAACCGTGGCCGTGACACCTGCACTCTTTATTTAACCCGGTTTGTGACCTGAGATGGTTTTCAGGCTTTTCCAGTTCACATTATAAGGATGGAATTTGTGTATAAATGCTACTCTTTGCTGTTTGGTCCCCATGGTGTCCTGAGATGAAAGGTCAGTTCTAGCTTTATCCAAAATGGACCTAGGGTACCCTTTTTCACTAAATCTCTCAGACATTTCATGTAGTCTTTGGTCCTGTATTAGTGGGTCAGAAACAATCCCTCTAATTCTCTGGAACTGCGAATTAGGTATTGCTTTTTTCAATGAGGGTGGATGGGCACTTGTGAACTGCAAAATACTGTCCCTATCAGTCTCTTTCCTGAATAAATCAGTTGAGAAACAACCATGCTCATCTTTCATAACAACCATGTCCAATAAATGTACTTTCTGCTTGTCACAGGTAATGGTAAACCTCAAACCTTCACAAACCATATTCAGATATTCAAAGAAACCAGATAGGATCTCATGCAGCACCGCCCACATGCAAAAAATATTGTTTATAAATCTTTTCCAAATTATAACATTTTCTTGATAATGCATATTATTCCTCAAATGCCGACATAAACGCATTTGCGTAGGGCGGGGCCACATTTGATCACATTGCGGTTCCCCGTCGCTGTAGATAATAAGCGTCTTTAAGCATGAAATAATTTTCAAACAAAACGAAACATAGCATTTGCAGAAAAAATTCTTGTTGTATGTTAGAATAGTCACTTGTTAGCAACATCTCTGCCACTGCCTGAATCCCTTTCTCATGGTCTATCGATGCATAGAAACTCACAACATCTATTGTCACTAGCCAACTGTCCACAAGAATGAAATGGAGATCCGCAATAGCTAGCAAAAAATTGTTCCGTATCCAGTAGAAATGAGCGAGTGTTTTTTTTAGCAATAGTATAAACACCTTCTCCAAGTTAATTGATAAAGGAGACAATGTAGAATCCACTGAGGCCACAATGGGGCGGCCCGGGGGATCCAATAGTGTCTTATGCACTTTCGGTAGTACGTAAAACACCGGAGTAATAGGTGACTGTTTAATCAAGTAGTTCTGCAACTTGTCATCAATAACACCCTTAGCCCCGTAATGATTCGCCATTTTTATTATCTTCTCTTTAGTGGAGAAGACGGGGTCATATTGCAAACTCTCATAGGTATTGGTGTCACTCAGATGCATCACTTCTTGAACATATTTACTCTTGCCCATGATCACTATGGAACCCCCTTTATCAGCAGGCTTTATGATCAGGGATGTGTCCTCCATTAATGTTTTAAAGGCTGCCCTTTATTTAATGATTACGTTGTGGCACATCTGTAGATCACCTTGTTTAATGGACCGCAAACATGTCTCTCCTTCCTTGGAAACAAATTGTACATACAGTGGGATGCGAAAGTTTGGGCAACCTTGTTAATCGTCATGATTTTCCTGTATAAATCGTTGGTTGTTACGATAAAAAATGTCAGTTAAATATATCATATAGGAGACACACACAGTGATATTTGAGAAGTGAAATGAAGTTTATTGGATTTACAGAAAGTGTGCTATAATTGTTTAAACAAAATTAGGCAGGTGCATAAATTTGGGCACCCCAAAAAAGAAATGAAATCAATATTTAGTAGATCCTCCTTTTGCAGAAATTACAGCCTCTAAACGCTTCCTGTAGGTTCCAATGAGAGTCTGGATTCTGGTTGAAGGTATTTTGGACCATTCCTCTTTACAAAACATCTTTAGTTCATTCAGGTTTGATGGCTTCCGAGCATGGACATCTCTCTTTAAGTCCCACCACAGATTTTCAATTATATTCAAGTCTGGGGACTGAGATGGCCATTCCAGAACGTTGTACTTGTTCCTCTGCATAAATGACTTAGTGGATTTTGAGCAGTGTTTAGGATCGTTGTCTTGTTGAAAGATCCAGCTCCAGCGCAGCTTCAGCTTTGTCACTGATTCCTGGACATTGGTCTCCAGAATCTGCTGATACTGAGTGGAATCCATGCGTCCCTCACCTTTGACAAGATTCCCAGTCCCTGCACTGGCCACACAGCCCCACAGCATGATGGAACCACCACCATATTTTACTGTAGGTAGCAGGTGTTTTTCTTGGAATTCTGTGTTCTTTTTCCTCCATGCATAACGCCCCTTGTTATGGCCAAATAACTCAATTTTAGTTTCATCAGTCCACAGCACCTTATTCCAAAATGAAGCTGGCTTGTCCAAATGTGCTTTAGCCCACCTCAAGCAGCACTTTTTGTGCTGTGGGCGGAGAAAAGGCTTCCTCTGCATCACTTTCGCATACAGTATCTCCTTGTGTAAAGTGCGCCGAATGGTTGAATGATGCACAGTGACTCCATCTGCAGCAAGATGATGTTGTAGGTCTTTGGTGTTGGTCTGTGGATTGACTCTGACTGTTCTCACCATTCGTCGCTTCTGTCTATCCGAGATTTTTCTTGGTCTGCCACTTCGAGCCTTAACGTGAACTGAGCCTGTGGTCTTCCATTTCCTCAATATGTTCCTAACTGTGGAAACAGACAGGGGAAATCTCTGAGACAGCTTTCTGTATCCTTCCCCTAAACCATGATGGTGAACAATCTTTGTCTTCAGGTCATTTCAGAGTTGTTTTGAGACCCCCATGTTGCTACTCTTCAGAGAAAATTAAAAGAGGAGGGAAACTTACAATTGACCCCCTTAAATACTCTCTCATAATTGGATTCACCTGTGTATGTAGGTCAGGGGTCACTGAGCTTACCAAGCCAATTTGAGTTCCAATAATTAGTTCTAAAGGTTTTGGAATCAATAAAATGACAACAGTGCCCAAATGTATGCACCTGCCTAATTTTGTTTAAACAATTATAGCACACTTTCTGTAAATCCAATAAACTTCATTTCACTTCTCAAATATCACTGTGTGTGTCTCCTATATGATATATTTAGCTGACATTTTTTATCATAAAAACCAACGATTTATACAGGAAAATCATGACGATTAACAAGGTTGCCCAAACTTTCGCATCCCACTGTATGTTTCTACAGGATGGTATGTCTTTGGCGGCATAAATGTACTTTTCATTTTAAGATCAAAATCCTTCAGACTAAACTGCCCCTATGTCTTGTCCCTTTGGATCTCATTTGATATATTCATTTCCTTGGGTTCAGAAAAATGGACTTTAAGTCAGTTTTTTTCGGAAGAATTGTTGAAAATCTATATCCAATTGAAAACTGTCAAACCCTGTAGTTGGGCTAAAGGTTAAACCTTTCTGCAATGCCCTAATCTGATCATGGTCAAGGTTTTTAGATGATAGGTTTATAACAAGAATAATCGGTAAGAGATGGCTCACCTACTGTCCAGTGAATGGGAAGGGTGCTCCCACTAAAAAGATTCACCCAATCTTCAAAAAGTGTTAAAGTGATAAAAGCTATATAAGAGGTGCACACCTACATAAAAAAACACTTAAGGAGAAACAAACTATATGGCTATAGGAATTTATTACTTATTAAAACTATATAGTAATACTATTAAAAACAATTAAAATATAAAATATAAAACATAAATAACCAGTGATAACATGTATGTCAAATGTGCAAATAAGTATATAAATATCACAAAATATTGAGCAGCTTGAAATATATGATTAAATTTGCACTATTGTTGTAGTCCTCTTATTCGATCTGAAAGAGAGCATGAAAAAAATGGATGCGAAAATAAATTATCGATGCATAATCGTATTGGTCTCGATTGATCTTGCGATATAAAGAAATCGCACACAGAAAAGGATAGCCTCCGGTCGTACTGTCTATATAGTCGTAATTGTACTCACTATTTTGTAGGAGTTCGCCTGCTTCTTTGCATACACTGTGGCGTCCCACGTGTTGAGAAATTAGAGACTTTGTTTCGTACTTTCCTGGCTCTTTGCTGGCTCTCTCTGTGATTGAGTTCTATAATGGCGCTAGGGATCTTCGGTGAGTTTAAAAATGGTATGCCGATTTTTCAAACAGCGGCCGAGGGTTGTGGTTGTTTCAATCGAAAATATGCAGATTTTCAAAACAGCGTCTGAAGGTTGCGATTGTTTCAATCGAAGGGTTTAACAGGTACCACTGCCTTACTTGGGTTTATGTTGCTCAGACTCGGCTTCGGCGAGTCTTTAGACTAGCTATCGAACCTGGGATTAGCGATAAAAGAGAAATTTTAGGGGAGTTGGGAATGGTTTTACCTGTAAATTTGTTGTAGATAAGGAAAACTTGGTCCCAAAATTATTTTATTGTTGGACATGCCCACCAGATGTGTAAAATTGAGCCTACTTCAGATTTGCATCTCCAGCACAGGTTAGAAACATTCGGAAACATTTTGTTGAGAGTCGAGGGGCAATAATGCCACCTGGCTAGGATCTTGAAGTTCTTTTCCTTTGCGTGAGCTGCTATAGATAATCCATGAGAGAGTGTACACACCTTAAGGACATCCTCCGACGAAAAAGTCACTTGAAGATCAGACTCCCATTTTTTAAAGAATGGGGCTATATCAGGATTACTGCAGTCCATTAGGAGCCCATATAATTGTGATATGAGCTTGTAATGAACCTCAGGTTTTATGTAGATGCTGTCAAAGGCTGTTAAGTCAGGACATGACCATTGGTAAAACAAACTGTGTATGAAAGATCTTATCTGGGCGTATGCGAACCACATGGAACCGTTCCGTCTATCCTCAGGGACAAGGGATTCATAAGTTTGTAAGTTTGTTTGTACCATAATATCCCAAACCCTGGGGCATTGGGATTTGTGCCATATCAGTAGATTGGATGCCTTTTCACCAACCAGAAAATCAGGGTTACCAATGATCGGGGTCATAGGACACTTTTTTTGTGAGATCTGAAACCTTGAGGTCCAATAATCCCAATAGGCCAAGGTGTGTCTCACCAAAAAAGGCCAATTTTCCTGAGCTGGTCTATTGTTTACCCAGGGTGCTACTGACAAGTCTATTGGGGAAAGTTCCCTTTCCATCTTAATCCAAAGTTTCGGGGAATTCCCATCTGACCAATTTTATGATTCTCATCAGTATCGCTGATGCATGATTAACCTTAAGATTTGGTAGACCCAATCCTCCCTTATCTCTATGTTTGGTCAATATTGAAGAGCTAATCCTAGCCCTGTTGGATTTCCAAATGAATCGTGTAATGGCCTTCTGAAGAACCATAAAATACCCTCTAGGTACGCTTATTGGGACTGTTTGAAAAAGATACAGAAATCTCGGAAGGATGTACATCTTAATGACTCCCAGTCTTCCAAACCATGAGATGTACTTCAAGGAGTATTTCTGTAAGTCTTTCAATACTTTTTTTTTTTTGCAAGGGTAGGTAGTTAAGAGGGTAAAGCAAATGGAGCTGCCTTGGAATTTTTAATCCTAAATACGTTATACTAATGTTCTGCCATTTGAAGGGAAAGTTACTTTGAGTCTGTGACGCTACATCTGACGGGAGTGAAATATTGAGCATCTCACTTTTAGTGGGATTCATTTTAAAGTTACTAAGTAGGCAAAATTTTTGTAATTCTTGTAGAATAGATGGGATAGCAACATGAGGGTTTGAAATGTACATAAGGAGATCGTCGGCATAGAGGGCCAGTTTATGATGTGTGTTTCCTAATTTTATGCCTGTAATATCTGAGTTAGCTCGTAAGGCATTAGCTAGATGTTCCATAGCTATCACATACAGTAAGGGTGAGAGTGGGCACCCTTGACGGGTCCCATTTTTAATGTCAAAAGAAGAGGCAAGTATACCATTGGTCCTCACTCTGGCTGTGGGATTCGTGTATAAAGCACAGATTTTCCCTATTACTGTGGGGCCCAAAACAATCTGTTTCAGCGCTGCAATCATAAATCTCCAGTTAACTCTGTCAAACGCTTTTTCCGTGTCGACTGCAAAGAGACAGAGAGGATCCCCAATGGTTTTCGCCCTAGAGATGAGATTAATCGTGCAAATAGTGTTGTCCCTAGCTTCCCTACCGGGGATAAACCCTACCTGATCTCCATGGATGACACCAGAAAGTACTTTATTAAGGCGATTCGCTATAAGTTTGGAGTATAGTTTGATGTCACAGTTGATTAGGGATATGGGACGATAATTAGTGCAGACTTTTGGGTCTTTATTGGGCTTCGGAATTACGACTATGTGAGCTTCCAGTGACTGCTTAGGAAAGGGACACGTAGGTGAAATGCTATTAAATACTCTTAAAAGAAAAGGTGATAACAGATCTTTAAAGTTTTTGAAGAAGGGTGCAGTAAAGCCATCTGGACCTGGGCTTTTCCCCTCTTTTAGTGATTTTAGAACTTCTCCTATCTCATTGTCTGTAAAATCTCCCTCAATTTCTGTTCCCTTTTATGTGGGTATCATGGGAAGAGCTGTGTCTTCTATGTATGTTTTTATTCGCCTATCAAGCACCTCCTCTTGCATGTCCACGAATTTCCCTTGTATGTCATATAAACCCTTGTAGTATGCTTTGAAGGTTTCCGCTATTTGTCTCGGATGGTGTACCAAAGCACCTCTAGCATCCATTATGGTTGGGATAAAGCTAGCTTGTTGTCGAGGGTATATATAACGTGCCAGAGCTCTCCCGGGTTTATTGGAATGCTCGAAGAGATAACTTCGAAAGCGTTCAGTGTTTCTAAAAATAGAGTCTGAGTGTAATCTTTTAAGCTGATCTCTAGATGATGTGAGTTCAGAGAGGATGTTTGGGTCCAGTGATTGATTGTGTGACTGTTCAAGTTTAGCTATCTGCGTTAAAAGTTGTCGTATCTTTGCTCCCTTCTCCCTCTTGAGTCTAGCTCCATGGCATACTAAGACACCCCGCAGCACGCATTTTAATGCTTCCCATTGGAGAGGAAGGGCTGTTTCGTCTAATGTGTGATTCTTAAAAAATTGTTTAATGTTAGATTCTATGTCGGGCCTACATACACTGTCCTTCAACAAGGTTTCATTCAACCTCCATGTCCATTCTTTGTCTATCAGACCAGGAAGTTCTAGAGATAAGAATATTGGCGGATGATCTGACCAAATTGGGGTGCCTATATGTGAGCAAGGAAAGAGGGATAATGCATGGTGTGAGATTACCAATCTGTCTAGTCTGCTGTAGGATTGATGCGCCAGGGAAAAGTAAGTGAAATCTTTATCCTTAGGATGAAGAATCCTCCAGACATCTACCAGTTGTCTGGCATGTAGCAGATGTTTGGATCTAGTAATTGTTGACCATGGAACTGACGTTCTACCCGTAGAAGAATCCAACGAGGGCTCCATGATCATATTGAAATCACCTCCCAGCAGCACCAATCCCTCAGCAAAGGTGTCCAACTTGGAAAGAATACCTGATAGAGCTTTGCTTTGTCTGGTATTTGGTAGGTAGAGATTCCCGATGGTGCACACTCTCTCATGGATCCGCAGCTTCAGGAACAGGAATCGACCCAAAGGATCCGTTTGTGAGGTAGTGATTTATGAAAAGCAATTGAAACTCCTTTAGATTTAGAATCTGGATTAGTACTGTGAACCCAATAAGTATAGCGTTTCGATAGGATTTTTGGAACATGGTCTCGTTTGAAATGCGTTTCTTGCAACAACAGTATTTGCGCCCTCTCTCTGTGCATGCCGTATAAAACCCCTAAGCGTTTCTCCGGAGTGTTAAAACCTCGGACATTTAAAGAGGCCAGTTTCACTCTAGGCGGTCCCACCATCTTGAAAACCTCAAGTGTTTCACTCAAATGCACTCAAGAATGCTGTAGTGGGAGATAGTCAAGGAATCGCCCAAACCGCCCCAAGATTATGTAGCATCTTAAGGAGGTCTGGTGTCCCCTTACTATTAGGGCAAGGGGGTTGGAGTAAAGGGGAAAGAAGGGTAAAAAAAAAAGGAGAAAGGAAGAGGTAAGATAAAGTATCAAGTAACCGTCCCAAGTAGAGGGACTGACTCGTCCTATACCTGATAGGACGAGAGTTACAGTAGGAGACGGACTTCCAGTGACAGAACAAGGAAGCCGCCACAAGGCTGAGAAGCCCATGAGAACTTTGACTTATAGGTGAACATGAAAAACGTACTTATACAAAAATCAACATTCAGCAGAACAGTGCCTAAACCTTAATCTCTGGATGAGAAATAAAGCTTTGTAAAACAAAAGAGAAAAAAGGGAAGTTAGCATAAGGCGTATATGTATCTCAATTGGAGAAGAGAAGGTACGATAAGTGAATGGAAACTTGCAGCTACACATGCATTTTCATTCATGACGTTTGATCTCTTGCTTCTGAAAGTGTGTATGGAACACTAATTCACGTGGACTGCTGAGGATTCGCTCTCCGTGAGATTGCTCTCCTTGAGTTACCACCTGTGGAGCGGGATGGCAGAGCTGGAATGACCTGCCAGTCAGGTAGATGGATTGGTGGCAAGTCCAATGCAGTTAGGAACATATCGAGGTCGTCGGGATCCCGCAATTCCACCCGGTGACCATTCCTGCGGACTATCAGTTGAAATGGGAACCCCCATGAATACGGGATGTCCTTCGATCCCTCAAGAGGTCCAGTAAGGGTTTGAGTGCCCTTCTTTGGGTTAAGGTGGTTCTTGATAGATCTTGGAGTATCGTCAGAGTGGCCCCGTCAAAATCAATTGTGGTAAAATTGCGTGTCTTTTTCATTATTGCTTCCTTTACCGCATAGTAGTGGAGGCGGAAGATCACATCTCTGGGCCTAGAGGGGTCCGAGCTAATGGGGGCTAAAGCTCTATGTGCTCTGTCCATTTCCAGCCGGTCTGTGACAGGTTCTCCCAGAATAGTGCTAAAGAGTCCCTGTAATGTAGATATCAAGTCCTCCGTCTTGGTGGCCTCAGGGAGTCCTCTAATTCTGATGTTGTTCCGTCTATTGCGATTCTCAATATCGTCGTGCAGACGGTAAAGGTGGCTAATGTGACGATCTCTTACTTCCCCTTGATTCATAAGCTCATCCACTTGAGCTGCTGTGTGATCATGCAGGGATGCCACTTCCTCCAATTTCTCCTCGATAGCTTTCACATTAGATTTGATTATGGAAAACTCTTGCTTATATGAGTTTTCTAGCCTCTCCACATACTTTTCCATCTCTTGCTTAGTAGGCAGGAGTTTAATATACTCCCTTATGTCCCAGTTTTCTCCTGAGTTCCCTCCTTCTGCCATTTCTATGGTACCTGAGGCTTGTGCTGCAGCGTAGCAGTGCTGGGGAGGTTGAGCTGCGTCCCAAGATGGCGACTGCCACGTGGTGCCGCATGGTAGGTGATCCTGCTCGGTCGGGAGCGGGTCAGGTGAGCGCCTTGCCTCTTTGCCTCTCTGGGTCTGATATTGTGGCCCCTGAGTATTCGGCAGTATCTCCGTCGCCGAGGAGTTGCTCCGGTGTGAAGGGAGCTGCGCTCAGGTTGCGGCCTGTCTTGTCTCCAGCCGCCCCCGCCGTAAAATACTTGTGTAATCCGCTCCTATCGCCGGGGATCTTGATGAGGGATCACCTGCTAGTGACCCTTTACGTGTGCGCACCATAGGAGCTTTTTCGGGCACTTTTAGAGGAATTACCCCTGTATTCTCAGCCCTGTGGCAGGAGCTCCACAATCATGCGTCCTCACACAGCCATAGTCAGGCCACACTCCCCCAATAGTGCAAATTTAATCATATATTTCAAGCTGCTCAATATTTTGTGATATTGATATACTTATTTGCACATTTGACATACATGTTATCACTGGTTATTTATGTTTTTATATTTTAATTGTTTTTAATAGTATTACTATATAATTTTAATAAGTAATAAATTCCTATAGCCATATAGTTTGTTTCTCCTTAAGTGGATTTTTATGTAGGCGTGCCCCTCTTATATAGCTTTTATCAGGTTTATAACAAGAGATTCTCTCTTACCTGGGAGCGGGTCTGCACTGGCTGGCACTGTCCTGCCGCCTCCTCCTTGCGGGTGCTGCCCGCCTCTCCGGAAAAAAGGATGGGATTCCTGTGAGCCAGCTGACTCACTCCCAGAGCTGGAGAAATAAAGACTTGGTTTTCCAAATTTCCTGTATCCAGGTCGCAGCTGAGATGAGGTATCTTGCCATCTATAAACTTTGTTAAGGATATAATCCTCAATATCACGCAGAAATCTGGTTCACTTTTTCTCCTCCGTTTCCTTTTTATATGTAGCGATGTTTCTTTTAATTTGGTAAACTGATCTGCTGCCAGTAAGATCCTATCCGGTTTCTTTGAATATCTGAATATGGTTTGTGAAGGTTTGAGGTTTACCATTACCTGTGACAAGCAGAAAGTCAGTTTTTTGGACACGGTTATTATGAAAGATGAGCATGGTTGTCTCTCAACGGATTTATTCAGGAAAGAGACTGATAGGAACAGTATTTTGCATTTCACAAGTGCCCATCCACCCTCATTGAAAAAAGCAATACCTAATTCGCAGTTCCAGAGAATTAGACAAATTGTTTCTGACCAACTAATACAGGACCAAAGACTACATGAAATGTCTGAGATATTTAGTGAAAGAGGGTACCCTAGGACCAAACAGCAAAGAGTAGCATTTATACACAAATTCCATCCTTATGATGTGAACTTTGACAATGTAGTCAGAAAACACTGACATATTTTAACTAAAGCCTATCCTAGTGTGGAGGAGTTCAAAAATCCACCATTAATCTGCAACAAAAAGAATCCTAGTCTTAGAGATAAATTGGTGCATGCTGATTTAGGGAGCAAAAAAGAGACCTTGAGACAGAGCACATTGAGGATTGGGAAAAAAGGTACGTTCCCATGCCTCCATTGTCTCCAATGTTCTCACATAATTAGGGGTTCGGAGGTTTATCATCGCCACACAGGGCAAGTTTTTTAAATAGAAAGATTCTTTACATGCAAATCCAAAAACGTGATCTATTTAATTAAATGCCTGTGTGGTTTTGTGTATGTGGGAGAAACGATGCAGAAAGCGAGGGACAGGAGATGTAAGCACAAGTCCACAATAAGGACAAAAAATCTGCTATTACCATTGCCTGGAGGTGATATTAAAAAAACTCCTGCCCTGTAGGGAAGCCAGTGCAGTTTCTAGGTAAAATTTCTCTCAGGGAGAATGTCAAAAAAACTCCCCCCCCCCAGACGCCGGACAATACAACCTCTGCGCCATGCTGTACAATAAACAGTATAAGGTTCCATTCACATGTCCGTGGTGTGTTGCGGACCCGCAAATTGCGGGTACACAACACACCCGCCCGGCACCCCTACAGAAATGCCTATTCTTGTCCGCAGCTGCGGACAAGAATAGGACATGTTCTATCTTTTGCGGAGCTGCGGACCTGAAGATCGGGGCCGCGCTCCGCAATTGTGGATGCAGACAGCACACTGTGTGCTGTCCGCATCCATTTCGTCCCCATAGAGAATGAATGGGTCTGCACCCGTTCCGCAAAATTGCGGAACGGATGCGGACCCATTTTGCGGACGTGTGAATGGACCTAACCCCTACACAGTGTAGAGGTATACTGTATATTGTGTGGCACAGTGTATGCTATGTGTGTATAACATAAACATATTTCACATGAAAAATTACAATTACTTGGCTTGGCCCTTGGGGATCTCGGACACCACTTCAACACTTGGCTGGGGGACTCGGCGGAGCTGATGTGTTTTATCCTAATGAGAAAGATTTCATAATAAGGATTAAGGGGCAGAGGGATAGCAGTGCAGAGAGAGGCTGGTGCTGCTACTAGGGGGTCATACCATGGGGGAGTAATAAAGCCCACCATAATGCCCCCCCCAGTAGTAATAATTCTCCTTATAATGTGCAAAACATACCCCCTTGTAATGCCCCAGTTGAGCTAATGTTCCCATAATGTGCCAATATAAAATATCCCTTCTCAGTGCCCCCGTAGATGACCCCATAGTGCTCCTCTCCCCCCTTCCCCATAGTACCCACCATAATGTGTCCCAGTATAAAATGCTCCTATACAGAGCCCCCAGATAAAATACCCCTTCTTTTTAGCCTCTGTAGATGTCCCTATAGTGCCACCCAATAATGTGCCAGTAATAAGTGCCCCAGTAGATGCCCATCAATCATGTACCAGTAAGATGTGCCCCCATATCATATGACAGTAAGATGTGCCCCCATAGATGCCGCCCCCCAATCATGTGCCAGTAATAAGAGCCCCCCACCATCATGTGCCAGTAGCCTGAGTGCCCCCCTATCATGTGCCGGTAGCCCCCCTATCATGTGCCAGTAGCCCCCCTATCAAGTGCCAGTAGCCCCCCTATCAAGTGCCAGTAGCCCCCCCCTTATGTGCCAGTAGCCCCCCTTATCCCTTATGTGCCAGTACCCCCCTTATGTCTGTGCCAGCAGCCCCCCTTATGTGCCAGAAGCCCCCCTTATGTGCCAGCAGCCCCCCTTATGTGCCAGTAGCCAGTAGCCCCCCTTATGTGCCAGTAGCCCCCCTTATGTGCCAGCAGCCCCCCTTATGTGCGAGTAGCCAGTATCCCCCCTTATGTGCCAGCAGCCCCCCTTATGTCTGTGCCAGCCCAGCAGCCCCCCTTATGTGCCAGGATTGTCATTTTTACATATATAAAAAAAATAAAAATAAACTTATACTTACCTCCTCCAGGATGCGATGCAAGCCTCTTCCGGCCTGCGTCTCTCGCTGGCTCAGGCGGCGCAATGACGTCATCGCACCGCCTGCACCGGCCTCTGATAAGCTGCCGGCCTAGTGCCGGCAGCCTATCAGAGGAACAGGGAGGAGACACACCTCTCCCTGCCCTGCTGCATTACAGACATTTGGCGATACAGATGAGATGACTTTGGAGATGAGTGAGCGCTTCCACAATGGAAGCGCAGCTCTCATCTCCTGCTGTGCCCTGCCGGCCCTGAGGGAAGCATACTGGATACATACTCTTAATACATTACATCCCAGAGGTCTGAATCGTGACTATGAGGTTGCAAGGTTATTGGATTATAATGATCTGGTAGTGCTGCAGATATATCATTTTACTGATGTGCTTTATTCTCCTTTTTATAGTCACAATCGGCACGCTGATCTTCCACTCTTGAAATGTAATATCTTTTATGTTCACTGTTTGTCCTATGTGGAAGTGAAACTTAGTTGCAGATTGGTGCTAGACATGCTTCCACCCATTGAGGGGTGGATGATGTCACTTATGTTGGATTGGATATACTCTATATAAAGTTGGTTTGATTTATTGTTATGTATCTATTGACAAAGGCTGTGTGCCGAAACGCGTTAATTAATATGAATTAATATGAAATAAAGAAGAAATTTATTTTCAAGC
Source organism: Bufo bufo (assembly GCF_905171765.1). Classification (NCBI taxonomy): domain Eukaryota; kingdom Metazoa; phylum Chordata; class Amphibia; order Anura; family Bufonidae; genus Bufo; species Bufo bufo. The sequence goes on from NC_053395.1 coordinate 96,686,684, forward strand.
ATAATAGCGGTTGCTGGGATCCTTTATCTGTTCCACGTGGAGCTTCGCTCCTTCTCGCTGCAACGTTAATCTTTAGAGTGAGTGCCGGCTGGATTTGTTTGAATTCCATGTTTGAGACACCAAAACACGTAAAAAAGTCGAGGGGTGAATACTTTTGCAAGGCATTGTACTACGTGTCTAAACACATAAATTCCCCAAAGTTCCTGAGATTCGCTATCCATAATGCAGAGAGGTGGATTTGCCATATCCAGTTTATAGCTCTTCACTTCTGGATCTCATCTGCACCAAGAGTCTTCACAAAACTGACAGTAGAAATGGTAGCGTACCTGAGGAAAGAGGGTGTAGTAATCATCCCATACTTGGATGATTTTCTTATTATAGGAAACACTGAAATATAAATCTGCAAGGATATGGATTACTTCCTATGAATTTTAGCAAGCCTTGAGTGGATAGTAAATCTAAAGAAATTCTGCTTACAAGCGGCAACACAGAACATTTCTAGCCATCCTATTGGATTCAATGGCTCAAACTTCTTATCTTGCTCAGGAGACAAGAGCAGCGTTGAAAAAAAAGGTATTGATTTTTCAATCTCTGGTATCTAGTTCAATCAGAGGCAATGTTCTGGGCTTTCTGACTTAATCCATAACCTCGGTGGCATGGAGCCAGTTACTATGATAAAGGAAAGGATTTTAGCAGCTCTCACCTCTGGTCACCTGCCTGAAGCACGGAAAAGGAAGTGGCTTGAACCTAGCCACACTTGATAAGTCCAAGAGCAAAGAGAAAAGTTGATTCCAGCTTCAGCATATAAAAAGTTTTCTTTATTCGGCTTGTAATAAAATCCAACAAAGATGTCACATGGAGAGACACAAGATTGTGACGCGTTTCGGGCTGTGGTATTAAGCCCTTCTTCAAGACAATACAAAAGTGTACTAAAAACAAATACTTTATATACCACACAAATGGGTTACTCCTCCTTCTTAGTTAATTGGAGACTGTGTCCCAGACCCAGGTGCTCCTAGATTAGGAGATCCTCCCTGGAGCATGTGGGTGGGGACGCAGTACTTCACAGAATAACACACTCAGAAAACACATATAAACATGTTGATGCACTACATATACTGCAGAGTTAAATCATGTTTTCTGTTCAAACCCTTCGGTATGCAAGTGTCCAGAATGAACATCCAATATGTTTCCCTACTTAGAAGCTTCTGTTTGCGATCGCCTCCTCTGACAGGTGTGGATACCACTTCCACTCCCTGTACAGAAAACGCAGAAATATCGCCCTTGTGAACAGTGGCAAAATGTCTGGTAGCCGCTGAGACATTACGGGACATAAAATGAGGGACATCGCTCAGATGTTTTCTTATACGCACCTTCAGTTCATTAGTGGTACAGCCCACGTATTGTAGGTTGCATATTTTACATGTTATGACATAAACTACATGATCTGTTTTACAATTTATATATTGTTTTAGTATGTGTTTTTTGTTATTGGCCATAGATGTGACCTCTTTCGAGATAAGCATGTGTCGACAGCATATGCATTTATTGCTGCCGCATTTATAATTTCCGTTTGTTTTAGGCCAGCTGTTCGCTCTGGGGAAATTCTCCCTATATAGACTGGGGCTGATTCTTTGCCCTACTGTAGGGGCTTTTTTTGCTACACATCTAATCCCTGTTGAAGCTATATTTTTCCATTCTTCATTATAGTTCAAAACATGGAGATGTTTACGTATAATTTTACAAATCTTAAAGTAGTCTCTACTATAATTAGTAATAAAGGTGATGGGTTTTTCTTTATTAAAAGTAGTGTCCTTAGTCATAATATTTTTACTTTTATTTTTATTTTTATTTTCATGTCCCCTGTCATTAATGTCCCCATCAGCATTTTTGTTCTCATTATCTATTTTCTTACTTTTATAATTTTTTGGAAAAATGAGGGTTTCTCTATCTTTTGATCTGGCAAAATTGATTCCTCTCTCGATATTAGTTTGGGTGTAACCCCTCACCTTTAGTCTGGCTGCAATATTTTTAGCTTCTCTTTCAAAGAGCTCTAGGGTAGAGCAATTTCTCTTCGCCCTTATCATTTCTCCCTTGGGGATATTTTTTAGGACGTGTGGTGGATGGCAGGAGGAGGCAGAGAGAATGGTATTACCAGCTGTAGGCTTTCTGTGGGTGTATGTGACCACCCTGCTGGTATCATTATCACCTTCCAGACATAGATCCAGAAAGACAATTCTCTCTGGATCGCTGGAAAAGGTGAGTTTTATTGATGTAGTACAATTATTTAGATATTCTATACAATCAGCTATCCTCTCTGTGTCCCCCTGCCACAGAGAGGATAGCTCCAATACCCACGTGGAGGGATCTACAACAGGAGGCTCCAGTCACCGTAATCAAGCAAAAAACGCAGGGCGGGGAGAAAACACCGAAAAAGGCAGGCGATATCCGAGCCGCAAGAAACAGCCAATGACATACAGGTGATTAACCTTTCCTCAAAGCCCGTCTCCCCTTTCCAGGAGAGGGTTCTGAGAAAGGGTTTCTCTTTCTCCCCATCCCGCAGTTTTGATCTATATCACACAATTATAGATGTCAACAAACTTGCTAGAAAAATGACACTAAAGAAACACTTCTCAGTTATTAATGATGATATTAATGTTACAACAGAAGATGCATCTAATGTTAATGATATACCATGTGATGTCACAATTGAGAACATGTGTCCATGTTTTACCTTTGCAGATCTGGTGCAGATTGCCTCGCTCCAGGAAATGTGTGGGGGTCCGGAGGGGGACTGTATGTGTAATAGATCCACCACATATAAAATCTCAAATAAGAGTTTTTACCCCATACAGTCCCGATCCGAGGTCCTTGACAGATTTCAGGATTTGATCCAGAGGGATTTATGTGCTTTAAAAGTTATTTCAGATGACAAAGTAATGAAAAATAATCTGACAAAAAATGAACATAAAGCCTTTCTAGAATTGCAAAATATGCATGATGTTGTGATACGGAAAGCTGACAAGGGAGGAGCGGTCGTAATCCTTGATAGTGAGCTTTACAAGAATCAGATTCTGGACTTGCTGAAAGACTCCAATACTTATCTTTCATTGGATTGCAGTCCTCTCCTCCCTTGTCAGAAAACTCTTAAAACTATTTTGGATAAGGGTCACTCTTTGGGCATACTATCCAAAAGAGAAGTTGAGTTCATGTATGTAGAACATGCAATTACACCTATTTTTCATGCGCTCCCCAAAATCCATAAACCAGGTTTCCCTCCCCCATTACGTCCAATTGTGGCAGGTATAGGCTCATACTCCGAAAATTTATCGGAGTGGGCCGACTCCCTGCTACAACCCCTTGTGCCATTAATACCAGGATATCTAAGAGACACCAGCACAGTTTTGGTTAATTTTCTCTCCTTTGACTGGCATAAAAACTTTACATGGGTGACAGCAGATATCTCCTCATTATATACTAACATCCCCCACGAATCCGCTATTGTTGCTTTAAAATGGTTTTTGGAACATTACAGTAATTATACTCTAGAACTGCAGGAATTTTTATGTTTGGTTTTGGATTTTTTGATGAGACATAATTATTTTATGTTCAACAAAAAATATTACCTACAGCAATCAGGAATCCCTATGGGAGCTAAATACTCACCGTCAATATATATATATGGCGTGGTGGGAGAATAATTTTCTCTTTTCTGACAACAATCCCTATAGGGAAGATTTCAAATGGTACGGTCGTTATATCGACGATATGCTGTGGGTGTGGCAGGGGGACACAGAGAGGATAGCTGATTGTATAGAATATCTAAATAATTGTACTACATCAATAAAACTCACCTTTTCCAGCGATCCAGAGAGAATTGTCTTTCTGGATCTATGTCTGGAAGGTGATAATGATACCAGCAGGGTGGTCACATACACCCACAGAAAGCCTACAGCTGGTAATACCATTCTCTCTGCCTCCTCCTGCCATCCACCACACGTCCTAAAAAATATCCCCAAGGGAGAAATGATAAGGGCGAAGAGAAATTGCTCTACCCTAGAGCTCTTTGAAAGAGAAGCTAAAAATATTGCAGCCAGACTAAAGGTGAGGGGTTACACCCAAACTAATATCGAGAGAGGAATCAATTTTGCCAGATCAAAAGATAGAGAAACCCTCATTTTTCCAAAAAATTATAAAAGTAAGAAAATAGATAATGAGAACAAAAATGCTGATGGGGACATTAATGACAGGGGACATGAAAATAAAAATAAAAATAAAAGTAAAAATATTATGACTAAGGACACTACTTTTAATAAAGAAAAACCCATCACCTTTATTACTAATTATAGTAGAGACTACTTTAACCCCTTAAGGACACAGCCTTTTTACACCTTAGGACCAGGCCATTTTTTGCAAATCTGACCAGAGTCCCTTTAAGTGCTGATAACTTTAAAACGCTTTGACTTATCCAGGCCGTTCTGAGATTGTTTTTTCGTCACATATTGTACTTCATGACACTGGTAAAATGAAGTCAAAAAATTATTTTTTTTTGCACCAAAAAATACCTAATTTAACAAAAATTTGGAAAAATTTAGCAAATTTCAAAGTTTCAGTTTCTCTACTTCTGTAATACATAGTAATACCCCCAAAAATTGTGATGACTTTACATTCCCCATATGTCTACTTCATGTGTGAATTGTTTTGGGAATGATATTTTATTTTTTGGGGATGTTATAAGGCTTAGAAGTTTAGAAGCAAATCTTGAAATTTTTCAGAAATTTACAAAAACTCAATTTTTAGGGACCAGTTCAGGTCTCAAGTCACTTTGCGAGGCTTACATTATAGAAACCACCCAAAAATGACCCCATCTAAGAAACTACACCCCTCAAGGTATTCAAAACTGATTTTGCATACGTTGTTAACCCTTTAGGTGTTGCACAAGAGTTATTAGCAAATGGGGAGCAAATTTTGAGAATTTCATTTTTTTGTCTAATTTTTCATTTTAACCCATTTTTTCCACTAACAAACCAAGGGTTAACAGCCAAACAAGACTGTATCTTTATTGCCCTGACTCTGCCGTTTACAGAAACACCCAATATGTGGCCGTAAACTACTGTACGGCCACACAGCGGGGCGTAGAGGGAAAGGTGCGCCGTATGGTTTTTGGAAGGCTGATTTTTATGGACTGGTTTATTTACACCATGTCCCATTTGAAGCCCCCCTGATGCACCCCTAGAGGAGAAACTCCCTAAAAGTGACCCCATCTAAGAAACTACACCCCTCAAGGTATTCAAAACTGATTTTACATACGTCGTTAACCCTTTAGGTGTTGCACAAGAGTTATTGGCAAATGGCGATGAAATTTGAGAATTTCATTTTGTTGCCTAATTTTCCATTTTAACCCATTTTTTCCACTAACAAAGCAAGGGTTAACAGCCAAACAAGACTGTATCTTTATTGCCCTGACTCTGCTGTTTACAGAAACACCCAATATGTGGCCGTAAACTACTGTACGGGCACACAGCGGGGCGTAGAGTGAAAGGTGCGCCGTTTGGTTTTTGGAGGGCTGATTTTGCTGGACTGTTTTTTTTGGCACCATGTCCCATTTGAAGCCCCCCTGATGCACCCCCAGATTATAAACTCCATAAAAGTGACCCCATCTAAGAAACTACACCCCTCAAGGTATTCAAAACAGATTTTACAAACTTTGTTAACCCTTTAGGTGTTGCACAAGATTTAATGGAAAATAGAGATACAATTTCAAAATTTCACTTTTTTGGCAGATTTTCCATTTTAATATTTTTTTTCCAGTTACAAAGCAAGGGTTAACAGCCAAACAAAACTCATTATTTATGGCCCTAATTCTGTAGTTTACAGAAACACCCCATATGTGGTCGTAAACCGCTGTACGGGCACACGGCAGGGCGCAGAAGGAAAGGAACACCATATGGTTTTTGGAAGGCAGGTTTTGCTGGACTGTTTTTTTTTACACCATGTCCCATTTGAAGCCCCCCTGATGCACCCCTAGAGTAGAAACTCCAAAAAAGTGACCCCATTTTAGAAACTACGGGATAGGGTGGCAGTTTTGTTGGTACTAGTTTAGGGTACATATGATTTTTGGTTGCTCTATATTACACTTTTTGTGCGGCAAGGTAACAAGAAATAGCTTTTTTGGCACCGTTTTTTTTTTGTTATTTACAACATTCATCTGACAGGTTAGATCATGTGGTAATTTTATAGAGCAGGTTGTCACGGACGCGGCGATACCTAATATGTATACAATTTTTTTTATTTATGTAAGTTTTACACAATGATTTCATTTTTAAAACCAAAAAAATGTTTTAGTGTCTCCATAGTCTAAGAGCCATAGTTTTTTCAGTTTTTAGGCTATTATCTTAAGTAGGGTCTCATTTTTTGCGGGATGAGATGACGGTTTGATTGGCATCTATTTTGGGGTGCATATGACTTTTTGATTGCTTGCTATTACACTTTTTGTGACGTAAGATGACAAAAAATGGCTTTTTTTACAACGTTTTTATTTTTATTTTTTTACGGTGGTCATCTGAGGGGTTAGATCATGTGATATTTTTATAGAGCCGGGCGATACGGACGCGGCGATACCTAATATGTATACTTTTTTTTTATTTATGTAAGTTTTACACAATGATTTCATTTTTGAAACAAAAAAAATGATGTTTTAGTGTCTCCATAGTCTAAGAGCCATAGTTTTTTCAGTTTTTGGGCGATTATCTTGGGTAGGGTATGATTTTTGCGGGATGAGATGACGGTTTGATTGTTACAATTTTGGCGTACATGCGACTTTTTTGATCACTTTTATTACCTTTTTTGGGAAGTAAGGTGGGCAAAATTTCAATTTCATCATAGTTTTTTATTTTTTATTTTTATGGTGTTCACCGTTCGGGTAAAGTAACATGACCGTTTTATAGATCAGGTCGTTACGGACGCGGCGATACCAAACATGTGTAGGGAATTTTATTTTTTCATTTTTTTATCAGTGATAAATGTGTTTTTTGATTTTTACTTTTTTTTTCACTTTTATTCACTTTTTTTTGACCCAGACCCACTTGGTTCTTGAAGATCCAGTGGGTCTGATGTCTGTATAATACAGTACAGAACAATATATATTGTTCTGTACTGTATTTTACTTACACTGAACAGATCTATGCTTTCAGCATAGATCTGTTCAGCACCATGGACAGCAGGACGCCTGAGAGGCGTCCTGTTGCCATGGGAACCTTCCCCGTCTGCTCAGAACTTCGCAGACGGGGAAGGGTAAGGAGGGGATCTCTCGGGGGGCTGTCTGGGGGCTCTCTCCCTCTCCATCGGGGGGCTGCAAAGGCACAGCAGCCCCCCGATGGGAGAGGGAGGGAGCTCCCTGCGCTGTTAACCTTTTCCATACAGCGGTCCGTACGGACCGCTGTATGGAAAGGGTTAAACGGCTGACATCGCATCGCAGATGTCAGCCGTTTATACCAGGGTGCCAGCAATGTGCTGGCACCCTGGTATACCCACTGAACACCAATGAATTTTCAAGGGGAGGCGGGCGGGGGATCGCGATCCCGCCTGCCGCACCGCCCGCCTCCCGCACCGCCCGCACCGCCCGCAACCCTCCCCCTGCACCTCCCACCGGGCTAAAATCGCTCGGGGGTGCAGGGGGAGGGATACAGATCTATTTTAGGGACCGCGGGGACCAGAAACTGCAGAAATCGCAGCAAACCGCAGGTCTGAATTGACCTGCGGTTTGCCGCGATCGCCGACATGGGGGGGTCACGGGACCCCCCCGCGCATTTAGCCTAGGTGCCTGCTCAATGATTTGAGCAGGCACCGGGTTCCGATCACTGCCGGCCGGGCGGCAGTGATCGGAACAACACATGACGTACCGGTACGTCATGTGTCCTTAAGTACCAGGACATCATGACGTACCGGTACGTCATGTGTCCTTAAGAGGTTAAGATTTGTAAAATTATACGTAAACATCTCCATGTTTTGAACTATAATGAAGAATGGAAAAATATAGCTTCAACAGGGATTAGATGTGTAGCAAAAAAAGCCCCTACAGTAGGGCAAAGAATCAGCCCCAGTCTATATAGGGAGAATTTCCCCAGAGCGAACAGCTGGCCTAAAACAAACGGAAATTATAAATGCGGCAGCAATAAATGCATATGCTGTCGACACATGCTTATCTCGAAAGAGGTCACATCTATGGCCAATAACAAAAAACACATACTAAAACAATATATAAATTGTAAAACAGATCATGTAGTTTATGTCATAACATGTAAAATATGCAACCTACAATACGTGGGCTGTACCACTAATGAACTGAAGGTGCGTATAAGAAAACATCTGAGCGATGTCCCTCATTTTATGTCCCGTAATGTCTCAGCGGCTACCAGACATTTTGCCACTGTTCACAAGGGCGATATTTCTGCGTTTTCTGTACAGGGAGTGGAAGTGGTATCCACACCTGTCAGAGGAGGCGATCGCAAACAGAAGCTTCTAAGTAGGGAAACATATTGGATGTTCATTCTGGACACTTGCATACCGAAGGGTTTGAACAGAAAACATGATTTAACTCTGCAGTATATGTAGTGCATCAACATGTTTATATGTGTTTTCTGAGTGTGTTATTCTGTGAAGTACTGCGTCCCCACCCACATGCTCCAGGGAGGATCTCCTAATCTAGGAGCACCTGGGTCTGGGACACAGTCTCCAATTAACTAAGAAGGAGGAGTAACCCATTTGTGTGGTATATAAAGTATTTGTTTTTAGTACACTTTTGTATTGTCTTGAAGAAGGGCTTAATACCACAGCCCGAAACGCGTCACAATCTTGTGTCTCTCCATGTGACATCTTTGTTGGATTTTATTACAAGCCGAATAAAGAAAACTTTTTATATGCTGAAGCTGGAATCAACTTTTCTCTTTGCTCATGGAGCCAGTTACACACCAGAACGATAAAGACATGGATCCTAAGAAAATGGGACAAAAAACAGACATCCTTATAGAATTCTCATACCAGCACAAGTGAAACTGTCTCTGAACCAGTGGCGTAAAAAAGTCAGAACCTGGCTCAGGGTGTTAGCTGGCAGAAAAATCTGGCAGTAAAGATACAAACAAATACAAGCAAGACAGGTTTGGTAAAATACCAATTCTATCAAGGCATCTGGCCCGGGGATGTGAGCAACAGCTCTTCCAACTACTGAGAACTGAGAGTGGTCTGGGAAACCCTAAAGAGGGCAGAGCACTGCTTAAAAGGTAAGCACTTAACGATCTTCTGGGACAACACAACAACAGTGGCATATCTCAAGCACTGAGTGGGAACAAAATCAGAAACACTCAAAAGGCTTGCGTTAAAAAGATTCTGTTGGGCGGAGATAAATGTGCTCTCTATATCAGTAGTCACAGAATCAAATTTCCCTTAAAGAACATTGGATCCAGAAGAGTGGGCATTAAATCCCAAGATATTCCAGAAGTTCACAGACAGATGGGCAGGGAAGGGCTGGCAGCCTTAGTCCTGGGGGGCAAATCCAGTCAAGTGGCCCATTTTTAGCCACACCCATTATTAAAAGCCCCTCCTACATATAATAGGCCACTCCTAACAAACACTGTACAGCTGAAATTCTATTGTTGAGGCCTGTCTCTACACATCATACGGAGAGGGGAGGCCTGTCCTGGCTGCACTGCCTGCTTCACATTATACAATAAACAGCAGACTACAGCCAGGAAGCTCCTCCGCTCTCCTCCCTCCCCAGATCCTGCTCAAGGCTTGTGGTTCTCCCCACCATCTGCCACCCACCCGTGGCCTGCTGCCCACCTTGGCCGTCCTCACCCAGCTCTGAATCCTCCTTCTGCAAATGGCAGGGGGAGGAGCCAGAGCATCTCCTCTCCTACATAGTGCCACATACCTCTTACATCCAGTGATGTCACCTTTGTTGTAGACATTCTCTTTCCTCATCTTCTCCATTCAGACCAGACCGCCATAATGATTTTTCAGCCATGTCCCATCTCTGCAGAGATTGACAAACAGACATTAGTTTCCCACATTTCCATCATCTTCACATCTTCTGAACACCCTTTCCTGCCACCCCCAATACTATACTGCAGAAACAGTCCCCCTGGAAATACTACTACCACACAGATAGTGCCCCCTTCAACAATTATTGGCACACAGTGCTCTAAAAAATAACAGCGCCCAGACACTAATAGTATAAAAATAATGTCCCTCCAAAAATAATTGTGCTAAGCTGATACTATGCCAGGGTGCCCCCCAAAGTAACAGTGTTCCCCAAAATCCCACCGATAGAAATAATTCTGTGCCACAGCACACTTAGTAGTAATAAGGCCCCTATAGTGCCCATACTAGTGATCATGTTCCTCATAGCCCCCCAGTAGTAGTAAAGCTCCGGTTAGTGCCCGCAGTTGAGCTAATGTCCCCATAATGTATGCCAGTATAAAATACCCCTATATAGTGTCCCAGTAAATGCTCTCATAGTGCGCCTCTCCCCCTTCCCCATAGTGTCCCCCATAATATGCCAGTAAAAAAAATGCCCCTTCTTAGTGCCCCCAGCAGATGCTCCTATAGTGCTTCTCTCCCCCATAATGTTCCAGTAAAAATGCCCCTTCTTAGTGCCACCAGATGCCCCAATAGTTCTCCACTTCCCCATAGTGCCCCCAAATAATGCCTCATAGTGCTGCTCTCCCCTATAGTGCCTCCCATAATGTGCCAGTAAAAAATGCCCCCTTAGTGTCACCAGATGCCATAGTGCCCCCCATAATGTGCCAATGAAAAAAGGCCCCTTTTGAGCCCCCACTTCCCCATAATGCCCCCAAATAATGCCCCTATAGTGCCAACAGATGCACCATAGTGCCGCTCTCCCCTATAGTTCCCCCATAATGTGCCAATAAAAAAAAATTAGAACCAGGGCCGCGCCGCCTGTGGTGATCAGCGGTGCAGCCCTGAGGAATTAAAAATAAATACAAATTATTTGTTAAAGACGGCCCAGCTGCCGTTTTTAACATGCTTTAGGGCGGCCTGGGGGACAATTTTTCTCCCTGCCCCCCCATCCCATCCCGCCCCTGCAGATGGTGCTTTTTATAAATAGACCGTTTCACATCCAGATCAAACGCAAAGGTTCAGATATTTTGTTGCCTAAATGATAGAGAAAACACCTGGTCAGTGGATGTGTTCTCTCTTAAGTGGTCCTGGGATCTAGCATTTGCATTTTCTCTTTTTCTGCTAATCTCACAAACCATTTAAAAAGTTCTCCAGGATCCAGTAATGGTAATCCTAATCACTCCTTACTGGCCAAAAAGGAGCTGGTATGCTTTTAGCAGATAGCGAGGACAGATCCATGGATCCTTCCCCTTCAGGAGGACATAATATCTTAGGGCCCCTCCATCACTCGAATCCTCTAGTATTCATATTAACAGCTTGGATCCTGAAGGTGACATTTTAAAACAACAGGGGTATCTGATAAAGTAATTTGTACTCTAAAAGCTACCAGAATTAGGTTACCTCAGCCATGTACCTAAACATCTGGAAAACGTTCTGTAGTTGGTCAGGAGACAGACTCTCGAACAAGTCCAGACCAGTGATGCAAAAGTTCTTAGATTTATTTTTTTTAAACCGGGTATGGACTGGGATTAAAAGGATTTTCCAGGATTTTAATGTTTGTGACCTATCTCCTAGAGGTGGGGGCACCCAGGGCACTGCACTGCCGCTGCTTTCTCACAATTTACCAAGTACAGCGCTGTTCATAGTATAGTGGCTATGTTATTTTGGTGACCTGCAATGCCTGCAGCATTCAATATGTGGGATGCACTTCAGTCTGAAAGTGAGAATAAGAAAGCACTTGTCGGATGTCTCCAAACTCAATCTGCTGAACATCTCTATGCTATCTAGACATTTTAGAGATGTTCATCAGGAATTACTCACTGATTCCTCTACATATAGAATGTTGAAAGAAGATCCCATTAGGGAGTTTGGTTTAGCTCTGGATAAAATATTGGATGAAGGAGTTTCTATGGGAGTACTTGATGTAAAAAACAGGGATTACCTCATGGTGGAAAGATCTGTGGTCCCAATGTTCCATTCGCTCCCCAAAATACATTAAAAAAAACTTTCCTCCCCGATGCGACCTATAGTGTTGGGAATAGGGAGTTTGGGGGAGTGATTGGGAGAATGGGTGGATCACTACTTGCAACCATTGATGACATGTATTCCAAGTTATTTGCAGGACACAAAGCATGTTCTGGATATTGTAAGTAGAATAGAACGGAGGGAGGGCTTTAGGTGGGCCATATGCGATGTAGTGGCACTTTACCCTTCAATTCCACACCACTTCGGCTTGCTTAGCTTGAAAAGACATCTGGACGTATATATCAAATATAGTCCAGCTCTCAAGGAGTTTCTTTATGCTGTATGTCTGTGGAGTTCCTTCTCAGTCACAATTACTTCTCCTTCAATGGGAATTTTTATTTGCAGACGAGTGGAGCATCCATGGGTGTGAACACAAATATATACAGGATCTTCTCAAAAAATTAGCATATTGTGATAAAGTTCATTATTTTCTGTAATGTACTGATATATTTTAGATTCATTACACACAACTGAAGTAGTTCAAGCCTTTTCTTGTTTTAATATTGATGATTTTGGCATACAGCTCATGAAAACCCAAAATTCCTATCTCAAAAAATTAGCATATCATGAAAAGGTTCTCTAAACGAGCTATTAACCTAATCATCTGAATCAACTAATTAACTCTAAACACCTGCAAAAGATTCCTGAGGCTTTTAAAAACTCCCAGCCTGGTTCATTACTCAAAACCGCAATCATGGGTAAGACTGCCGACCTGACTGCTGTCCAGAAGGCCATCATTGACACCCTCAAGCAAGAGGGTAAGACACAGAAAGAAATTTCTGAATGAATAGGCTGTTCCCAGAGTGCTGTATCAAGGCACCTCAGTGGGAAGTCTGTGGGAAGGAAAAAGTGTGGCAGAAAACGCTGCACAACGAGAAGAGGTGACCGGACCCTGAGGAAGATTGTGGAGAAGGACCGATTCCAGACCTTGGGGGACCTGCGGAAGCAGTGGACTGAGTCTGGAGTAGAAACATCCAGAGCCACCGTGTACAGGCGTGTGCAGGAAATGGGCTACAGGTGCCGCATTCCCCAGGTCAAGCCACTTTTGAACCAGAAACAGCGGCAGAAGCGCCTGACCTGGGCTACAGAGAAGCAGCACTGGACTGTTGCTCAGTGGTCCAAAGTACTTTTTTTGGATGAAAGCAAATTTTGCATGTCATTCGGAAATCAAGGTGCCAGAGTCTGGAGGAAGACTGGGGAGAGGGAAATGCCAAAATGCCTGAAGTCCAGTGTCAAGTACCCACAGTCAGTGATGGTCTGGGGTGCCATGTCAGCTGCTGGTGTTGGTCCACTGTGTTTTATCAAGGGCAGGGTCAATGCAGCTAGCTATCAGGAGATTTTGGAGCACTTCATGCTTCCATCTGCTGAAAAGCTTTATGGAGATGAGGATTTCATTTTTCAGCACGACCTGGCACCTGCTCACAGTGCCAAAACCACTGGTAAATGGTTTACTGACTGAGGTATTACTGTGCTCAATTGGCCTGCCAACTCTCCTGACCTGAACCCCATAGAGAATCTGTGGGATATTGGGAAGAGAAAGTTGAGAGACGCAAGACCCAACACTCTGGATGAGCTTAAGGCCGCTATCGAAGCTGATTGCCTCCATGCCACGCCGCATTGAAGCAGTCATTTCTGCAAAAGGATTCCCGACCAAGTATTGAGTGCATAACTGAACTTAATTATTTGAAGGTTGACTTTTTTTGTATTAAAAACACTTTTCCTTTATTGGTCGGATGAAATATGCTAATTTTTTGAGATAGGAATTTTGGGTTTTCATGAGCTGTATGCCAAAATCATCAATATTAAAGCAAGAAAAGGCTTGAACTACTTCAGTTGTGTGTAATGAATCTAAAATATATGAAAGTCTAATGTTTATCAGTACATTACAGAAAATAATGAACTTTATCACAATATGCTAATTTTTTGAGAAGATCCTGTACATGTCCCGTTGGGAGGAGTGTCATCTCATGACCGAGGATAGCATATTCATGTTCTCGATCATGTGCTATGGGAGGTTCATAGATCACATTGTGATGATCTGGAACTCCGCAGACCAGAGTTTTTTTTAATGCATCGACTACATGAATAAGAGCGATATGAATCTTAGATTTACATATAATTTGTCCTCAGAGGTCATTCCTTTTTTGGACATTAAGTTATCAAATAAGGCAGGCGGTTAGCAGGAATTACAGAGCAGACACAAGCAGTAACACCCTGCTTCTAGCTTCATCATGCCATCTGAAACACGTAATAAACCCTATGGTGAGACCATTAGAGTCCGCCGAAACTGCTCAGAAGACTCAATTTGAGTCAGAACGAATAGCTCTGTTTGAGAGATTGAGAGAGGGTACAGTGATCATATTTTAAAGCAGGCAGGAGAGATAGTAAAATGTGAATAAAGAGGCATTGATTACACATAGTACAGTGAGTAGTTAAGGTGAGGACAACAAACAAAATAAACTAAAACAACTTGTCACCTCCTACAGTCGCCAGTTTCAGAAGATACAAGGTATTATTTCAAGATGATTGCTTACAACAAATTTTTGTGCCAAACTTTAAAGTGCTAAGCAGACGGGCACCTACTTTGTACTCCGCTTTGTCCCCTAGCTTGTTCATAGAAAACTCGGATACTGGCAAACCCACGTGGTTGAATGTTGTGGGCAGTTACAAATGTGGCCATAATATTTGTAAAACTTGTCAATATATTACAGTGGGTAAAATATTTGAATCCAGTGTAACCAAGGAGGTCTTTAAGATCCGATCGTATGTCAACTGTAACACAAATAATGTCATTTATTTGGCGACCTGCAATGCCTGTAGCATTCAATACGTGGGATGCACCTCAAACAGTCTGAAAGTGAGAATAAGGCTACTTTCACACTGGCGTTTTGGTTTCCGTTTGTGAGATCCGGATCAGTTTTGTCCTAATGCATTCTGAATGGATAAGGATCTGCTCAGAATGCATCAGTTTGCCTCCGCTCAGTCTCCATTCCGCTTTGGAGGCAGACACTAAAACGCTGCTTGCAACGTTTTGGTGTCCGTCTGACCAAACTGATCCGTTCTGACACACAATGTAAGTCAATGGAGGATGGATCCTTTTTTACTGACACAATCTGGCACAATAGAAAACGGATCCGTCCTCCATTGACTTTCAATGGTGTTCAAGACAGATCCGTCTTGGCTATGTTAAAGATAATACAAAACTGATCCATTCTGAACGGATGCATGCGATTGTATTATCTAAACGGATCTATCTGTGCAGGTCCATGACGGATCCGCACCAAACGCGAGTGTGAAAGTAGCCTAAGAAAGCACTTGTCGGATGTCTCCCAATCTCCAACTGCTCAACATCTCTATGCTATCTAGACATTTTAGAGATGTTCATCAGGGTGACCTGACAAGCCTTAGTGTCGTGGGTATAAAAAGGGTATTTAAATTTGCACGAGGAGGAGACAAATAGGTGACTGCTGAAGAGAGAATCCTTTTGGATTTTTACACTGAACACGAGAAATCCGAAGGGTATGAATATTCGATATGATTTGATTTATGAGCACTGACTCACTCCCGTTTTGTTTTTTGTTGTGTCATAATTGAGTAGCATTTTGCATGTATTTTAAGAAAGCCATTGGAGGCAGTTCTAGCTTGGAGATGATTATTATTTGGCACCTGGGTGGAGGAGTGCCTCATGGCAAGAGAGGATTTTTAAACCAGAGTATGTGATAACACAATGTGGTCATGATTAAGACGTACAGTCGAAACACGTAGACCTTGCCTGTCTGATCAGCCTATGAATTTTTTAATGAAGAAATAAAGAAATTGGAATATAACCCTGAGCCTGCTGCTGGATTTTTTTTTTATTGTTTTGAGTGGCTATGTTTGGTATTGCAGCTTAGGCCAATTCATTTGAATGGGGCTAAGCTGCGCCTAGGCCACGTGACTAGTGAATGCGTAGTCACTTGCCTAGGAGAAGCTGCGAGAAGGCCACAGCGCTACTAAGAGTGCTGCTCCCATCTCAAGCAGCTAATCATCAGCGGGGGTCCCAGGTGACGATCAGATTCTGATGACCTATCTTGAGCATATGTCATCCGCTATAATATCTTGGAAAACCCCTTTTAAACCCAGCACTCTAAAAGTACAAATTTGAGCACTTAGTGTTTTTTATTACACCAATCTGGCAGATCACCTATGGGTAAGAAGATTCATGAAAGCATTATCTAGATTGAGGCGTCAATTAAAACACGTATCCTTCACTGAGACTTAAATGCACTGCTCAAAAGACTAAGTCCCGTTTGAACCTATCATAGATTCTTCAGTCAAGCATATATATTACAAGGCTGTTTTTCTCATAGCCATAACATCAGCCAGAAGGTTGGGAGAAATCCAAGCTCTCCCTTCTAGGGAACCCTATCTTTCCATTTCAGATGACAGAATACCGCAGTACTTAGATTAGACCCAAGTTTCTTAACTAAAATGGTCACTGATTTTCATAGAAACCAAGAGATATTACCCTCTTTGTAACAACCCAAAAACTCAAAGGAGAAAGAATTCAATTTCCTAGACGAGAGAATGGCCATTCTACAGTTTTTAAAGCACACCAGGGATTTCAGGAAAGACTGTAATATTTTGATATAGTTTTCAGGCCAAAACAGAGGAAAGAAACAATGTAAGCATCTATTGGTGCATGGATTAGGTCCACTATAATGTTATTCTATTCAGAGCCTTGCCTGTCATTCTGCCCGGTCAATAACTTCCTCTTGGGCAGAAAAAGCTGGTTTAAATTTGCAAAGCAGCCACATGGTCTACCATTAATACTTTTGTGAGACATTATAGACTAGATTTATTGGCTTCCACAGTTCTAGCATTTGGACATGAGGTTGTCCAAGCAATAGCCCCCCTTCCTTAACAAGTAATTTGTTAGGTCTCGTTGTATGCCGTCCTGGTAGATGTAATTGTTTCAAAAACAGTGGTGTGAGGGGGCAGTTTAAACTCTCTCTGTTCCTGCTTCTACAGAGCTCAAGGGTCAGTCTCCTTGTATGCCGCCTTGATGGATTCAAGGAAACAAAATTACTGGTAATTTTAATTCAGGTTTTTCTGCCTATCTGTGATTAGATTGTGACAGATTTGTGAAAGTGAAGAAAGGCAGAGTAGATTATCTGTAGTTCTGGAATCATTTCTGTGTACAGGAGAGAGTGAGTTCTAGGCAATTTATATACGTTGTCTGAAAGAGCACTTAGTATGCATAGTACATGTGCAGAGTATTGTAGGCTTGGCAATGCCCCTCTGGATTTCTGGGAATTAAATAATTCTGACAAAAAGCATAAGAAAGGTAATATGCTAATTTGCATATATTTTTCCCAGAAACCAAGAGAAGTATTGCCTAGCCTATAGTAGTCATCATGTATATTAACTGGTCTCCATAATAGAAATTCTACCTACTCAGAAGTACCATCAAGGCCTCTTAGCTAAAAAAAATACAAATCTTATTCTATTTGCTTTGGTCTGATAAATGACTTTTGTCCTGAAAGAGGCATTTGGAGATGTGAGGCTGGCTAAGCAATTTTTTCTATAATTTTGCTACGTAAGTATTTTAGAAAGGCTGAGTAATGACTAAAAGTATATGCTGTACTTGTGAAATACTCAGGTTTTTTAATACTTTTCTAAAGAAAGCTGTATGAATGTGAATGTCTGTTTATTTGCCTGATATGAATCGCAAAATATTTGGATCTGTTAGAATTAAGTAACAATTCAACTAAAGTTTCCTGAAAAATTGGGATTCTAGCAAACCCAAATATTTTGAGATTAGTTTCAGACAAATTCAAGAGAGACCCCCAATTTTATATCCAACTGAAAATCAGAGAAGAAAACTATAATACCTCACTCTGGATAACTCAATGAGACATGCAAGCTACTTCTCTTTTCAGAAGGACAAGAGAACCATAATGTCTCAAGAGAAAATTGCCTTGTTTAGCTGACTCGCCTTGGGGGTGCTCTTCGGGGTCCATTTTATCATTAGGGAAACCTAAAAAATATGCATGATGAGTGTTGTATGCCAGGCGACACTACTCTTGGTTTCTAGGAAGAATATATGCAAATTCACTTATCTTAATTCAGCTGGCATCAGATAAGATTAGCGTTCTTTACGCTTTTGAAAAATTTCCATAAAATTATCATACCAGCAACCCATTTTTTTCTGGGTAACTACACTTTAACAGGGCTGAGCAAAGAAAACTTGCTTGGCTGCCTAAGAGGCCACGATTGGGGTACTATTTCTCCTTATGGTGTATGCACGAGCAGTATTGTTCTAAACCAGTCTACGCGTCTCTGGGTTTCTGAGGAAATATATGAAAATGAACACATCTTATGTTTGCAGGCATGAGATAGGCTGAGGAAATCTAATTGAAAATTTTTGTCACATACTAAGAGGGGCGTTGCCTGTCCTATAATACTATTCACATGTACTACGCCTACTAGGCACTCTCTGTAATCAGAAAGAGTACCGTCCCCCCAGACAACATATGCATACAGTCCAGAAACTCTGAGTAGTATACTAGGCTCTCTTTCTTTGTCTCAGTATATTTGATACAGGTAGAATTAATCCGTCCCCGATTCCAACCTCCTCCAAAAATTCAGCAAATGGGACCCGAAACAAATTTCAACAAATTGAGTGTTTTGGGACATGATTTTTTAATTTAGATTTTTAAAAAAATGTTTTAATGTTTATTTTATATTTTTTATTGCTGATTTTTAATATGGGGAAAGGGGGTGATTGGAATTTTTATATTTTTAAAAAATGTTTTAAAAAAATGTGTACACCTTTTTTAAGTCCCTCCCCATCCTCAGAGGATTTGGTCATTTGAATTACCATTCCGGTCTATTGGAGATTCAATGTGTTACTATATAGGAACTTTAGTGAGACATGCCTTGGAGAATTCAGAATTCCCGAAGCTGCCACATAAACCAAACGGCTCTATTGATCTCGGCATGGGTGAGGACCAGGAGCACAGCGCTCACGTAAAAAACTGCTCAGATGCTATGGTCACAACCAAGGCATCTAAGGGCTTAAGTGTTCCTCATGGGTGTCCTTATTTTCAAGTGTATAGGAACGAGCCATCCCATTGAAGTGAATGGAACAGCTTAGGTGTAATTACATGTGCTCACCACTGCGGTTGCGACAGCAAGCAGGTAAAAAAAATGAAGAGAACGAAACGCCGACACGGCACACACCTTCTCTTCAACCAGCTGTTCTGATATTGATGACCTATCCTGAGGATAGGTCATCAATAAAAATAACTTGGACAAACCCTTTCACTATGAGTGAGTGAAACATTGGAGCTTTTTACACTCAGATGCGCCCCCTTGCCTTGCGATGAATTGCGCAGGGCCAAGGAATTTTCTTCAGATACGGTGACATATCGGGCTGTCCATGTGTAAGCTAGGCGCAGGCTTCCGCCTAGCAGTGAGCCCGGTGATGTCACCGGCACTAATGAGCAGTCTTTAGCGCTGCCCTAGCCTAGTTTTTTTCCCTTTGCGATTCAGTTTCCAGCTCTGAACCCAGAGAACCCCTTGAAGTCTGGTGGTTATTTTGTAGAAGAGGAAGGGTAGCTCTTGGAAACATGTTTCAGCCCATTATCTTTGTGGAATATAGGCTGATGATTGACAGCTATTCTCCTCAATTTGTTCATTTTGGGGTTGTAGGTGACCACAAGGGCACCCTCTATATTTTTTTTGTGTCATTCAAGAGGCTGGTTTTTGGAATCTTTGTGGTTATGTTCATCTATAATCAGGGGAGATGCAACCAGGGTTTTTCTCTGTATATTTTATAATCAGGGGATTGTCATCTGTGTACTGGAAGTTTGCTACAGGAGAATGACTTCATGGCTCCTTTAGGGCTAATGCACACGACCGCTTGTTCTATTTACATCCAATTCACATTTTATGTGGATCAGACGTGGACCCATACATTTCAATGGGGCTGCACGTCCATTCTGCAGCCCCGCAAAAAAGATAGAACATATCCTATTCTTGTCCGTTTTGTGGACAAGGATAAAACATTTCTATTGGAGTGAAAAAGAAAATGGCAGCACGCACACAGCCAGGATCCAGGCTTTGCGGATCTGCAATTTGTGGACTGCAAAAGAGATACAGTCCTGTGCATGCTGCTTAAATCCTGAGACTGACCCCCTTTTTCTTTGCAGTTTGTACTGGAGGTGTGGCTGCCTCCCCAGTCGTGCACTCCTGACCAGCTCGTCTGTACCACAGGTTGATTTTAATTAGTGTTAGTATTTAGCTTGGACCGCTCCCCCACACTCACTGAAGCCATCTGGCACCAGGAGAGAGATAGTGTGTGGACTCTCATTGCAGTCCTTGGTGACCATGTGGCGCCAGGGGTGGTGTGGAGTGGGCCCGGCGTGCATGCTGGTAACGGCTTTCCCTGGATATAATGGAGGCCATTTTGGCACCGAAAATGACAGAAATTCAGGCGGATCCAGCATGTAAGTGGAACCTGCACTTTCTGAATTTTATGATAGCCGCTATGGCACATAACAGGTATATATAGTGTTAGGAACCCGTCTAACTAGAGATTGCCTTGACGTTCGGCAGACGGGCTCAACTAACTTATTAGTTCAGCATTTGCTATTATGATGCAATTTTGTACTTTATTTGGTTTGCAGTGAGCTGTTGCATTGCTTGTTTTGTTTAACAGTCTTGTTCTCAGCCATAGCAACGTGCCCCTGCGCTCTGGGATGTGCTGACTGACCCCCTTTTTCTTTGCTTAAATCCTGAGATGTATCACCCCATGTACATATGTCCGTAACATCTTTTAAATGCTTTGACTTTCTCAGAGTCATTCATTTTTATCATGTGCCCCTTGTATGGGGAGGTATATCTGCATTCATACTAACATACCTTGTGTACAGTAAAAATAAACAAAAACTTCATTTTCCCCAAATAAAGTAAAAAAAAATTTAAAAAATAGGGGGGGGGGGGGGGGGAAGTTGACCTATTAGGTATCGCCGCGTCCGTATCGACCGGCTCTATAAACATATCACATTACCTAACCCCTCAGATGAACATCATAAAAAAATAAAAACTTTGCTAAATAAACAATTTTTTGTCACCTTACATCACAAAAAGTACAACAACAAGCGATCAAAAAGGTGTATGCCCACCAAAATAGTACCAATCTAACCGTCACCTCATCCCGCAAAAAATGAGCTCCTACCTGAGACAATCGCCCAAAAAATAAAAAAAACTATGGATCAGAATATGGAGACACTAAAACACCTCTTTTTTTGTTTAAAAAAAACTGTTATTGTGTAAAACTAACATAAATAAAAAAAATATATACATATTAGGTATCGCCGCGTCCATATCGACCTTCTCTATAAGAATATCACATGAACTAACCCCTCAGATGAACACCGTAAAAAAAAAAAAAAAAAAACTGTGCTAAATAAACAATTTTTTATCACCTTACATCACAAAAAGTGTAATAGCAAGCGATCAAAAAGTCATATGCACCCCAAAATAGTGCCAAACCATCATCTCATCCTGCAAAAAATGAGACCCTACCTAAGATAATCGCCCAAAAACTGTAAAAACTATGGCTCTCAGAATATGGAGACACTAAAACATGATTTTCTTTTTTGTTTCAAAGATATTATTGTGTAAAACTTGCATAAATAAAAAAAAGTATACATATTAGGTATCGCCGGGTCTGTAATAACTTGCTCTATAAAAATATCACATGACCTAACCCCTCAGGTGAATACCGTAAACAAATAAAAACGGTGTAAAAAAAGCTATTTTTTGTCACCTTGCATCACAAAAAGTGTAATAGCAAGCGATCAAAAAGTCATACGCACCCCAAAATAGTGCCAATCAAACCATCATCTTATCCCACAAAAATCATACCCTACCCAAGATAATCGCCCAAAAACTGAAAAAACGATGGCTCTCAGACTATGCAAAATCTGCCTTCCAAAAACCATATGGCATTCCTTTCGTTCTGCGCCCTGCCGTGTGCCCGTACAGCGGTTTACGACCGCATATAGGGTGTTTCTGTTAACTACAGAATCATAGCCATAAATATTGAGTTTTGTTTGGCTGTTAACCCTTGCTTTGTAACTGGAAAAAAAATTATTAAAATGGAAAATCTGCCAAAAAAGTTAAATTCTGAAATTGTATCTCTATTTTCCATTAATTCTTGTGGAACACCTAAAGGGTTAACAAAGTTTGTAAAATCAGTTTTGAATACTTTGAGGGGTGTAGTTTCTAGAATGGGGTCATTTTTGGGTGGTTTCTATTATGTAAGCCACACAAAGTGACTTCAAATCTGAACTGGTCCTTGAAAAGTGGGTTTTTGAAAATTTCTGAAAAATTTCAAGATTTGCTTCTAAACTTCTAAGCCTTGTAACATCCCCCAAAAAATTAATGTCATTCCCAAAATGATCCAAACATGAAGTAGACATATGGGGGATGTAAAGTAATAACTATTTTTGTAGGTAATACTTTGTATTATAGAAGTAGAGAAATTGAAACTTGGAAATTTGCTAATTTTTCAAAATTTTTGGCAAATTTGGTATTTTTTTTATAAATAAAAATGAATTTTTTTTACTCCATTTTACCAGTGTCATGAAGTACAATATGTGACGAAAAAACGATCTCAGAATGGCCTGGATAAGTCAAAGCGATTTAAAGTTATCACCACATAAAGTGACACTGGTCAGATTTTCAAAAAATGGCCAAGTCCTTAAGGTCAAAATGTAACCTGTCGCGCTTTGCGGACAAGAATAGGCAGTTATATTAAAGGCTTTCCGTGCCGTTCCACAAATTGTGGAACGCACACAGACGCCATTCGTGTTTTGCGGAACGCAAAAAACGGAACAGTCGTGTGCATGTAGCCTTAATGTGGAGTCAGAGCACATGATGAATAGATTAAAAGAGAGAGGCCATTCAAATGCACATTGGAATAGGGCATACACCATTGCGACGGTAAAATCAAGGGAAGACTTCCTTGTGAACAAAATCTAATAATAAAACTAGTGGAACTAAATGAGACCAAGTAGTTTTTAGTACCAGCTATAATACAGAATATGATAACATAGTAGGAATTTCTTCCGATATTGTATGGTGATAATATATTGTAGAGGATCTTGGAAAAAGGATGTGTATGTGGCAAACTTTGGGCAATGTGCTCTCTCCAAATGAATATAAAAACGCATTGCATGGTAGTGTGAATTGGTTACAAACCACAGGGACATATAAATGTGTTCATGCCTGTTGTGGAACTTATAAATTCATTGGCAGTACAAATACAGTTACATCAACGCAGTTACATTTGGAGTAACCAAATCTTAAATTAATTGCTTTACTAAACATGTAGTGTATGTCATCACATGTAGTGAATGCAATATACAATATGTGGGCAGTACAGTGTGAGAGCATTGTGCAAAAGAATATAGCTCATGCTATAAAACCAGAAACACACAATTTATATGCTATATTAAGACATTTTTTTCAGTAGCATGGATGTAAAATGGATTTTGTAAAGTTTTCAGGTCTGGAAAAGTAAAAGGAGAGAAATATTTTGGATCTGAGATACCCTGCAGGGATGATCTGAAGACTTGTTATTAGAGATGCCTTAAATATGTTCGTCTTATATAATGTGAACAGGTCCCTATGAATGCCAGGACAGCTCTGAAGTGAGAGTTGAATATGTTAATGAAATGTGATTGACACCTGTGAAATTTTGTGTGTGGTATAAAGCCTTATGCACACGTCCGTGGAACACGGACCGTGAGATACCGGCCTGGATTCCTGCTGAGTGCAGGAGCGCACGCGATCATTGGTTGCAATGACGCCGTGCGCTCCTGCACTCAGCAGGAATCCAGCAGCGGCGGCACGAAGTGCACTGCGTCATAGCAACCAATGATGCTGTGCGCTCCTGCACTCAGCAGGAATCCACGCCGGTATCTCATTGTCCGTTTTCCATGGATGTGTGCATGAGGCTTAAGGCTTAAGGCTGGGTTTAAACGTGATGCTGTGGATTTGCTGCACAAAAATCTGCAACACCAAATCTGCAGCTAATCAGTCACGTGTGAACCTAGCCTAAGAGAGATGACTCACATTCAGGCTTTTTAATGCAGTTTTTGATGCATAAATCAGGTATGGATCATAGCAGGAGAGAAAGTACAGTATTAAGGACAGATACAACTTGAATGTGTGTCAGCACCCTAAGGGTGCTGGCACAGAGTGCTGTTCTGACATGCATTCAGCATGCAGTTTTAATTTAGCCAGTGTAGCAGCCTTGTGAATCCCTGGTATTCTGCATTGTGGAAATGATTTAATTCATTTCAGCTAGCTACAATAAAAAACTGCATCCTGAATGCATGCCAGAACTGCACTGTGTGCCAGCACACCATTATGCCAGGAGTAAAAACAGGTCTTATTGTGTCCTTTTTTTTTTTTTTTTTGTACAAGATGTTTTTCATGCATTTAAAATAAAGGATTGGTTTATATTTTTAAGGAGTGCTGGATAAATCACTTTTTTCTACATTGGAATTCATTTGTATACCTGCCACTGCGCTCTGAAAGCTTGCACACGTGATTTTTTGGTTAGACAGTAAAGGTATCTCTGCTATAATACTTTTGCCCTTTTAACATCACAAATGCCCTGTCACTAATTAGGACATCTCTTAACTACACAGATCGCTTAAATATTTGCCAGGCTTTACAAATAATCAGTTTGATAGTTTAACCCCTTCTACCCTAGGCCTGTTTTCACCTTCATGCCCAGGCCTATTTTTGCAAATCTGACCTGTGTCACTTTGTGGTAATAACTTTGGAATGCTTTTACTTATCTTACCGATTCTGAAATTCCGTACAAACATTTTAAGTGGTGGGAAGAGTACTTTTCAGCAATTAGGTGTCTCACAGAAGTCAGAAACACTTGTTAAAGGATTTCAAAGCACACATTTGTGAAAATGAAAATTTACTAGCAGACCCCAATTTCTCACTTTCACAAGGGGTTAATTAAAGGAGAAAATGCACCCCACATTTTGTTCCCCATTTTCTCCCAATTAAAAAAACACCCCATATGTACTTGTAGCCTGCTGTATGGGTGCACAGCAGTCAAACAGCCACATGTGGATTTCCTGAGGTCCCCAGAAATTAAAAACCCCAAGAAGTGACCCCATTTTGGAAAGTGCACCCCTGTACGAACATTTTAAGTGGTGGAAAGGGCACTTTTGACCTAACAGTTGTCTCACAGAAAAGAATATGTAGTGGTTGTTGGAAAGCGAGGTGGATTAAATCAGAGATACAGAAATATTACAGGGAGCATAAAGGAATGTATCATAGTTTATAAGGTCGAAAAAGACATCTGTCCATCCAGTTCAGCCTGTTATTTTGCAAGTTGATCCAGAGGAATGCAAAAAAAAAAAAACTGTGAGGTAGAAGCCAATTTTCCCCACTTAAGAGGAAAAAGATTTCTTTCCGACTCCAATCAGGCAATCGGATAACTCCCTGGATCAACGACCCCTCTCTAGTAGCTATAGCCTGTAATATTATTACACTCCAGAAATAAATCCAGGCCCCTCTTGAACTCTTTTAGTCAACTCACCATCACCACATCCTTAGGCAGAACGTTCCATAGTCTCACTGCTCTTACCGTAAAGAATCCTCTTCTATGTTTGTGTACAAACCTTCTTTCCACCAGATGCAGAGGATGTCCCCTTGTCACAGTCACAGTCCTGGGGATAAATAGATGATGGGAGAGATCTCTGTACTGACCCCTGATATATTTATACATAGTTATTAGATCTCCCCTCAGTCGTCTTTTTTTCTAAATTGAATAACCCTAATTTTGATAATCTTTCAGGGTAATGTAGTCCCCCTATTCCAGTTATTACTTTAGTTGCCCTCCTCTGTAACCTCTCCAGCTCTGCTATGTCTGCCTTGTTCACAGGAGCCCAGAACTTTACACAGTACTCCATGTGTGGTCTGACTAGTGATTTGTAAAGTGGTAGGACTATGTTCTCATCGCGGGCATCTATGCCCCTTTTGATGCAACCCATTATATTATTGGCCTTGGCAGCAGCTGCCAGACACTGTTTTCTACAGCTTAGTTTGCTGTTCACAAAAATTCCTAGGTCCTTTTCCATGTCAGTGTTACCCAGTGTTTTACCATTTAGTATGTACGGGTGACTTGCATTTTTCCTTCCTATGTGTATAACCTTACATTTGTCAGTGTTAAACCCATTAATAACCCATGAATGAGTGGTAGGTTCGGTAACAATCCTTTGCAGAGGCCAAGTTTATCAGGGCAGGTGTCGCACTAATAAATGGTGTCCTTTAGTATTCTCCTTTTACGCATGGCACTGTAGGGCTCAGAACTTAATCAGACAGATCAACCCCTCCCATGTGCCTGCTGTAATCAAAGGTGCATATAAACCTACAAAACCTCTCTAACGCCGACAGCACTCCACTTCACCTGGGACAACACACAATGTCATAGCAAAATAACCAGTGGGACCAGTTATCAAACAATATAAAAGGTCCTGCGTTTGGGGCTTCTTTACCTCCTTCTGAGTCAGACCATGTCTTCAGGTACGTCCCTCGTATAATGTTTCCATGGTTACACCATTATGCCACATTGTCTATATTAGGCCTATGTTACATACGGAGGTTGGAAGTCGGGTATTTCTCATCCACTTGGTGTGTATTGTTTCACATAGTTATTTGGGTCTTATACTGTGTGCCTCATATTGAATGGTGATTATAGCTTATTTGGCAATAGGAACTGTACAACATATTCCCTTATAGTGGTGGGCGATGTATATTATTACCACTGTTGTTATATATATATCTTTCTGTTTTTAGAGATTTATGATCATTTATTGTGAGGCACAGGTATAGCCTGGTATCCGGAGACTGTTATCACAGTTCTGCGGAGGTATATGGCTGTCCAATGAGGTGTTACCCCTCGCTTCTATGTATTTCCTTTTCCATCTTGCCTTTTTTCTCCATATTCTATATATATATTATTGAAATAAAGTTTGTATATTTTTTGATAATTGGTCCCACAGTTTTTTTTGCTATGTAATCAAGGAAGCAGTCTGGCTTGTTGACAGTGGTAGTGAGTGGTACCTCACACTCGGGCAGGAGAACTGATGTTAGTGTGAATGATGGTCAGTACAAGGACATCCTTCTTGTCCTTGTACTAAACCACCACGATGTTCTCATGGCGGAGAGCCTTACTGTTGCCTTATCGGAGTAGTTGCCCTACCAGGGATTTAGGGAGGCCTCTCTGATTTTTGCGCACTGTGCCGCAAGCCACAGTACCTCTGGATTTTAGGGACATGAATGCTGGTGTACTAGTTATCCACATAGAGGTGGTAACCCTTACCCAGCAGTGGGTGCAGTGAATCCCACACTCTCTTCCCAGTAACTTCTACGACGGGGAGGGGGGGGGGCGGCATTCAGGGGGTTGTATCCGGGAATCTTTCCCTTCACAAACCCAGAACCTGTAGGTATACTCGGAGGTACTCTCACACAGCTTGTACATTTTAATTCTGTCCCGTGCCCGCTTGCTGGGCAGGTACTGGCGGAATTTAACCCTTCCTTTAAAATGTACAAGGGACTCGTCTATGCTAATTTCTTTTTCTGGGGTGAACACCCCTGTAAATTTGGAGTTGAGGTGCTCCAGGAGGGGTCTTTATTTTAATAGACGGTCAAATTGTGGGTCAGTTTGGGGGAGGGGGGCAGTGTGCGTTATCATTATAATGTAGGAATTTCAAAATGGATTCAAAACTTGTACGAGACATGGCCATATTGTAAATTGGAGTATGGTACAAGACATCTGAATTCCAATATTGTCTCATTTCATTTCTTTTTTACCAGGCCCATATGCAGCAAGAGCCCCCAAAACGTCTTAATGTCGGCTGCATTTACTGGGGTCCAACCTAGGGGTCTAGCATATGAGGATGTCTGGTTTTGAGCAATAAATTGCTGGGCGTATAAATTTGTTTGGGTCACCATCAAATTTATGAAATCGTCAGAGAAAAAATCTATTTCTGTGAAGTCCGTGCAGTCAATCTGGATTCCAGAGTTTCCCACAAACTCTGGAATTTGGGGCTCATAATCCTCAGGCGGTGTGGTCCATAGGGAAACACTGGGGGGGCTACTTCATCTCTACTGGGGCGTCTCCTTGAGGGATCCTCATCACCGTGTGACGATGGAGTAGAGGAATGTGGCATCCTCTTCTCCCTCACTTGCAGACTCCATTTCAGAGGCAAGGATGTCATATGCCTCTTCAACAGAGTACATTTTTATTGGTGTGTGTAAAGTGAAAAGTGTCAGGGGTGTGTATGTAGTGATTTAACACTTGAGGGGGCTTTTATTGAATTTAAAATAAAATTTGTGCTAAAGAAAGAAAAGAGAAAAAGATAAGTGAAAAAAGGTCCAAAAACAATAAAAAGAGCACTGAAACCTGAGCAGTTGCTGTCAGTAATTGACAGTACTGACCGGCGCTCAGCAACTGCAGGACCCACACATGCAGACTGCACGTGTGTGGGTTCAAAAGTCTAAACTAGTACTAACTAAAATTGGCTTGTGACTGTTAGACAGGATTAGCGGATGCAGTATAGAGGCAACAACATGTTCTTTGGATCAAACAGTTCAGTGTTTTATTCACACTTTAGGCAAGTGACAAAACAAGCATTGATAAACAAGCAAAAAGTCAACTTGTGGTGTTGGTGGTAATTCACACCATGCGGCAATTCTGCCTCAAAGAGTCCTTGAGCATCGCAGCACCAACCTGTTTTCACGCCAAACAGGTAGCAAGCCTTTATCCAGACACAAGGCTCTCAGATCCCAAGACAGAGACCTCGCTTCTGAGCCCAGCTGCCTATTTAAGTACAGCCAGGTGCTGCCAAACACCGGACCAGCATTTAAAATCCGGTCCGGTATTTGACCTCACCTGGCTGTAAATCAGCCCAGCAGCACATGCTGGGAGGAAAATACCTGTTTTCCCAGACGAAACCTCTCACTGTGTCACATACCCCCCCCTTTGTTCAACCCTGAGGGGGTGAACACACGCCAGACAGTGTACCCGGGACAGGGCATCCGTGTTTCCCTGTAACTGGCCTGCCCTGTGTTCCACCGAAAACGTAAGTTTTGAAGGGAGAGAAACCATCAGGTGACCTGGGCATTTCTGTCCTTGACCTGGCTCATCCACTTGAGAGGGGAGTGTTCAGTCACTAGGTGGAATTTTCTCCCTAATAAATAATAGCGGAGAGATTCTGGTGCCCACTTGATAGCCAGGCACTCTCTCTCCACTATACTATACTGAGTCTCGGCTGGGGTGAGCTTATGGCTGAGGAAGATAACGGGCTGCTCCTTCCCGTTGACTTCCTGAGGCAGTACAGCACCGAGGCCTACTTTGGAGGCATTGGTCTGTACTATAAACTCCCTTTTGAAGTCGGGCTTCACCAAAACCGGGGACCCGCACAGGGCCGACTTCAAATCGGAGAAAGCCTCTTCCACCCGATCATCCCAGCAAACCATCGCTGACTTGTTTCCCTTTAAGAGTCCTGTCAAGGGCGCAGATAAAGTGGGAACAAACCTCATGTAATAGCCTACCATTCCCAGGAATTACTTTATTTGCCTTGTGGTGCCTTGTATCGACTCTATTTTGTTCACTTGGGGTTTGATGACTCCGCGCCCAATGACATACCCCAGGTACTTAGTCTCTTCTAACCCTATCGCACATTTTTTTGGGTTAGGGGTTAGGCCAGCTTTCAGAAGGGAGTCCGCTACAGCCTACATTTTGGGTAGGTTACTTTCCCAATTGGTACTGTGGATGACAATATCGTTCAGGTAAGCCGAAGCGTATCGACTATGTGGACGAAGCACAATGTCCATTAGTCGCTGAAACGTGGCGGGGACGCCATGCAGACCAAACGGTAAGACCTCATTGATACAGCCCCTCAGGCGTGATGAAGGCAGTTTTCTCTTTGGCAGCCTCCGTTAAGGGCACCTGCCAGTACCCTTTTGTGAGGTCCAAAACAGAAAAATACCAGGCTTGTCCTAACCTCTCGATGAGCTCATCCACCTGGGGCATGGGATACGCATTGAACTTGTAAACCTCGTTAAGTTTTCGAAAGTAGTTACAAAACCACAACGTCCCGTCCAGCTGAGTATCAATACTATAGGACTGGCCCACTCACTTTTTGACTCCTCAATGACGTCTAACTGCAACATTAGCTGCACCTCCACCGATATGGCTTGTTGCCAATCCTCGGGTAACCAGTATGATTTTAATCAGACTTTTGCCTGAGGCTCAGTGATGACAATGTCATGCTGGATTATGGAAGTGCGTTCCGATTAACGAACTCCCTGGCCTCCTGAGTCTGTTTAGAGGAGAGGCTGTCAGCAATTTTTCACTGTGGCAGCCACCTCTCTTGCATCACACAGAGGGGCCGGTACCTCTTCTAGAAAACCCGGCCGCCGGGCTGTCTTCTGTACAGGTTTCCCTGTCTTTACACGGTTGAGTAAATTCACATGGTAAACCTGCTCCGACTTTTGCCGCCCTTGCTGGTTTACCTTGTGGTTTACATCTCCAATTTTCTTGAGTAACTCGTAGGGCCCCTGCCACCCAGCCAGGAACTTACTGGCCACGGTCGGCACCACAACCAAAACCTAATCACCCGGGTTAAAGATCCGAACCTGCCGATTATAGACCTGATTCTGGGCTCGCTGAGCTGCCTCCATATGCTCCCTAACAAGAGGCAACACTTTCTCTATCCAGTCTTGCATCTGGGTAACGTACTCAATGACACTTTTATGTGGAGTGGGTTGTTTTTCTCATACCTCTTTGGCCACGTCCAAGAGACCATGAGGGTGTCTGCCATATAGCAGTTCAAAGGGCGAGAACCCAGTAGAGGCCTGGGGTACCTCACGCACTGCGAACATAATAGGGCAGAAGGAGGTCCCAGTCCTTTCCATCTTTAGACACTACCCTTTTCAACATATTTTATTATGTTTGGTTAAACCGTCCGTTTGCGGATGGTAAACGGACGTCCGTAGTTTTATCTGCAGCAACTTACAGAGTTCCCTCATCACCTTGGACATAAAAGGGGTCTCTTGGTCAGTCAGAACCTTTTTATGTAGTCCCACTTAGGAAAACATCTCCATTAACTACTTAGCTATGAGCTTGGCCGAGGTATGTTGCAGTGGCACCACCTCCGGGTACCCAGTGGCGTAATCTAGAATAACTAAGATGTGTTGATGCCCTCTGGCAGACTTCGGTGCTGGGTCTATGAGGTCCATAGCTATTCGGTCAAACGGTACTTCGATAATCGGGAGAGATACTAGGGGACTACGGAAATGTGGCTGGGGGCTAGTTATCTGGCAGGTCGGGCAAGACTTACAAAACTCTTCCACTTCTTTGAATATGCTGGGCCAGTAAAACCGCTGTAGAATACGATTCTGAGTTTTCTGCAGCTCCAGGTGACCCCACGAGAACGTTTTGGTGGGCTAGATCTAACACAAGCTTGCCATAAGCCTTGAGGACCACCAACTTTTCAATAGGCTCACTCCATAGTTGGTTTACCTGATACAACATATCCTGATGAACCACAAAATGGGGAAACACTGACCGCCCCATGGTGGTTCACCATCTACTATTAACACATTTTCCCAGGCGCGGGATAGGGTTGGGTCCCGACGTTGAGCGGTACCAAAATTATGCCCGGAGACATTGAGGTCTGCCAATGCAGGACCCAGCGGCAAGTCCTCTATGTCTCCCACCATCACACTTAGCGGGGTTGTTTCCCCTTCTTCCACCGAAGTGGCAATCACCGCTGCCACTGGCCCTTCAGTGTCAGGTTCCCAGTGTTCACCTGGCCTCGCCCCTGAGACGGGCCACTATGCTAGGGTTACCCCTGTCTCATGGGTATCAGTCACTCTCATAGCAGACTACAGTACCGGGAAGTCTCTCCCTATTATGAGTTCATAATGTAGATTTGTGTCGACTACCACCACGTGGGTCCATCTACCAGCCACTATGGTTAGAGACACCAGCACAGTGGGGTAGTCTTTTAAGTCTCCGTAGATGCACATCACTCCAACTTTCTGGCCAGTATACTCGGTGGACTGCACCAGGGTAGCCCTTACTAGGGTCACCAGATTCCCTGAGTCCAGCAGAGGCTCCACCGGAGTGTCTCCCGCTTCCACCTGGCACAAGTGATCTAGAGACTCTGGGGTACCTGTTGCACACAGCCTCCTGGCATATAGCAACTAATGGTAGCCATAGTTAGTGTCCATGGGCTCAACCCTATGGGGACAGTCTGCCCTTACATGGCCAGGCTCCTGACACCGCCAGCAGACTATCGGAGCCAGGTCCGCTGTGAGTACATCCGGGGTGGGTTTTATCGGCTCAAATCTCCGGTCCTGGGGTGGAGATTTCCGGGGTTTGCCTAGCTGAAAAAGACAAAAAATGGTGCATAGCTGAAAAAGACAAAAAATAAATTTATAAAAGGACAGACTGGAGTCCGCCGGGGAGAAAGGGGGTGGATGGACAGTGAATGGGGATCTGAAACGGCTGCAAATGAGCCAAAGATCACTGCAGCTGTTCCAGATGATGTTGTTGTTCTTCCTGTGAAAGCAGTGAAAAGCACTGATTTATGTGTTAGTACCACAAGTCCCAGCCGACAACCAGCCACACAGTGGGGAACAGGTCCTCTCTGCAAGCAGTCACTAAGCTAGATTGGCTGCCTGCAGTGAGGCACCAACTGTTCTTTCAGCTGCGTAGCGCTGCCATTGGCTGGAACGTTGTTCCAGCCAATAGCAGCGCTGGGAAGGGAAGCCAGTGTCTGATGTGGCATGGGCTGATGTAATCAGCCCCAATCACCTCCAGACAATCCCCCCCTGCAGCACTACAGATTGGCTAATTGTAGAATAGCGCTGTCATTGGCTGGGGCATTGCTCCAGCCAATCGCAGCGCTGGGAGGGGACACGTGTCTGGTGTCCCCTCCCTGACCTAGGAAGTGACATGGACTTATGTAATCAGCCCCTGCCACCTCTAGCCAAGCCCCCCTGCAGCACCATACAATTGCCGGCGCTGCAATGGGTCGATCTTCACTAACCGGCCAATCACAGCAATCGGGGCTGCAGGGGGGGTGTAAAAACTGCTCGCCCTCAGCTAAGATGGCTTCTTGCTGATTAGTGCAGCCATCTTATTCCGGTCAGAGCACGATTCAGCGCGGTGACCGGAGTTAACCATGACGTACTATTATGTCAAGATGCGGAAACGCACTGACTTCCATGATGTAATAGTACGTCATGTGTCGGGAAGGGGTTAAAGAGGTACTTTTGATTTTTTTTTATTCTCTGGTCAATTAGAAATGTACAGTACATGATATAAAGTGTAGTGAAGGTAATTTACTTACCAGTGTCTTTATATGTGACTTATCCACTCTCTTCTGGTCCTCAGCTATGTTGTGTGACCAACACTCTGACTGTCCAACTGAAGCCAGTTTTTCTGTATATTCTGATGGGAGCCTCCATATACAGCTGGTCTCTTTAAAGAGCGCCTGTACCCTTCCTAAGCTATTATCTGGCCAATTAGAAATGTACATGATGTCAATTGTAATAAGTATCTTCTTACTGGTAAATGTAGTTGTCAGTTATTTGCTCCCTTCTGGTCCTCAGCTATGTTATGTGACCAACACTCTGACTGTCCGTCCAACTGACACAGCATCTTTCTTTTGTTATGGTAGCCTCAATGTCAGCCTCATACTGTAGAAATGAAGAGGGAAACTGACTTCCTGTCCTCCAATAGGGAGCAGATAACTCATAACTACAGTCACCAGTAAAAAGATTACTTTTACAAGTTACATCATGTACATTTCTGAATGGCCAGAGAATAGCTTAGGTAAGGTAGTGTCTCTCTTTAAAGCCAGTACCTTGTCTAAGCTATTCTCTCACTGATATGTGCAGTGTCCCTCAAGTTAGCACGGTGTGGCATTTTCCAGGACATTTCTGATCTCTAATAGAATTAGTTGCCATACCACATTGCCCTGGGACATTATGAAGGACAAAGTGGTCCAACTTGCTCCTAGATGTATGTATTTAATTTCACTGTCAATTACTTTATTTAGACGCCACACAATAGTATTTTGATTTGTATTTTGCCTCAGTATTTGTAAACTGGGAGTGAAAGAGAAAAAGTAGAATGGAAACAACATTTTGTTTTAGGCCTATTCCTAGCTTTGGCCTACAAACACTGATGCAAAATACTGACCAGAATACTGTTGTTTTAAAAGTGTCCTTAGAGGAGATAAACTGTTGTGTTCGCATCATTTAACTATAACCAATATAACCAATAATCCCATGAACCCAATAATTATTCATAATATGAAAAATTTCAATTATGGGCTTGTCTGTAGCTTGTATGTTTAGTGTGTTTCCCAGTGAAATGTTGCTTATGACCTGTAGCCACTCATAATGAAAAAACAAGATTTGTATATGCTTCTTTTAATGAAGAAAATAGTTGGAATGTTCTAGTATTGTACCTTGCCAAATCCATACCGTATTTATTTTTACTTCCATACAGATTAGTTTTGAGAAGGCTTTATCCTCTTGCTGTTAAAATCTGCGAACACCTTAAGATTCCAGAGTTTCAAGGAGTGAGTCGTATTTTAGCTCATTGGGCATGTTACAAGGTATTTCATTTTCACTACTTAATATTTAGGGCCTCTTCACACACAGTTTTTATGCTGATTTTGGTGTGAAATGAGCACCAAAAAACCCCTTCAAACAGCATCCCATTCATCTAAAGGGAACCTGTCACCTCCAACAAACATCCCAAGCTTGCAGCAGTACCTTTAGAGTAGCCAGCAGCATGTTTGTAACGATCATTTTCTTCATGCAGGCAGATGAAGCAAAAGCTGTAAAATCGTTCTTTAATCCCCTGCCGACGCACTTCTCTAGTCAGGCTTGAAGTCACGGAGGCAGCGGCCTCCTTGCTTCAAGTCACGGTAACCACGCCCCCTTCCCTGCCCCTTTGCTGTGGATGACAGCGCTTATGCAGAGAGTTCGGCTGGCTTTGCCGAACTGCCGGCTCTCAGTCACAGCGAAGGGGCAGGGAAGGGGACGCGGTTACCGTGACTTGAAGCAAGGAGGCCGCTGCCTCCGTGACTTCTAGCATGTGAGGAGAAGCGCGCCGGCAGGGGATTAAAGAACGATTTTACAGCTTTTGCTTCATCTGCCTGCAGGAAGAAAATGATCGTTACAAACATGCTGCTGGCTACTCTAAAGGTACTGCTGCAAGCTTGGGATGTTTGTTGGAGGTGACAGGTTCCCTTTATATGATAAGCAGCGCTTGCTTTTTTCCAACGCTAAAAAAAAAGCATGTCCTATCTCAGAATCTGCACTGAATCCTCCATTGAAATGAATGAGAGGTGGCCAAAAACCACACTGTATGCTCCGTATACATCCACCCATCAGCCACCCAAGGATGAGCACCAAAAACTGCAAGCAGAAATACATTTTCATTGAAATATACACCCGAAAAACCCACTACAAAACCATGCAAAAAAAGGTCTTAAAAAACTTGCCTTTAAAATCTGTGTGAATTCTGCACAGATTTTAAAAGCATGATTTCAAATTCATTTCAAAAGTTTTGTGAATATACCCTTAGGCTCCATTCAGATGTCCGTAGTGCATTGTGGATCCGCAAATTGTGGATCCGCAATACACCCGGCCGGCACCCCCATAGAACTGCCTATTCTTGTCCGCAATTGCGGTCAAGAATAGGACATTTTCTGTTTTTTTCCGGAGCCGCGGACCGGAATATCGGGGGCACGCGCCGGAAAAGCGGATGCAGAGAGCACATAGTGTGCTTTCCGCATCCATTCCAACCCCTTAGAGAATGAATGGCCAATTTGCGGAACGGATGCGGACCCATTATACGGATGTGTGAATGGAGCCTTATTATTTTTCTTCTGTTTGTCCTTTTTTCTGTATTTATTTGTATTGACATATTTATTTGTTTAGGTTCAACAGAAAGAGAAATCCGATGAAGAAGTAGCCCAGGCCATCAATCAGAAACTTGGTGACACTGCTGGGATTTCTTATTCAGAGATTGCTTCAAAGGCATGTGACTGTGGAAGAACAGAATTGGCGATTAAAGTAAGGATAGTTACTATAGTTTTATACAGTAGACTCAAAATTGTTTGTGGTAATAATCTGCAACATTCATTTTTAGCCAGTATCTGTTTCTCCAACTCCCCATAAAGTTCCCTACTTTGCCAAGCATGTATTTTTGTTTTAGGAGACAAGCTACTTCCAGACACTTTGGGCAGCTTCCTACCATATCTCCTTGCAAAATAAAGGATGGGGTGTGTGGAAATCTAGCTTGCCTGATCCAATTTTCCTTACATTTCCATCATCAGGGATCAGTCTGCAGATTATACATTTGCCGATATTGATCCATTAGGTACGGGAAGCTTTGATGCCCTGCTCTCCTTTTTCTCATAAATACACTTTTCCTATGGGAATATGATATAGACATTTTTAGTTGATCCTTTTTGTTTTTGCTGATCATTTTTTTCATTTTTTTCAAACCAAATCTTCAAATGCTGTTATACATAGGGCCTTAAAGAGAATGTGTTAGGAGATTCATGTTGCTTGAACCAAAGGCAGCATAAAATACTGACTGGTTGTCTCATTATAGACAGCTTTGTTTTACTCTGAAATGCTTTGGCTTCTAAAGTTGCAAAGTTAAGTTTTGTGACTTCTCTGGGTTAGGCTACTTTCACACTTGCGTTCGGAGCGGATCCGTCTGGTATCTGCACAGACGGATCCGCTCCTATAATGCAAATGATGGTATCCGTTCAGAACGGATCAGTCGCATTATATTTCAGAAAAAAATCTAAGTCTAATTGTTAGTCAGACGGATCCGTCCTGACTTCGCATTAAAAGTCAATGGGGGACGGATCCGTTTGAAATTGCACCATATTGTGTCAACATCAAACGGATCCGTCGCCATTGACTTACATTGTAAGTCTGGACGGATCCGTTTGGCTCTGCACGGCCAGGCGGACATGAAAACGCTGCAAGCAGCTTTCGGGTGTCCACCTGCTGAGCGGAACGGAGGCGAAACGAAGCCATACTGATGCATTCTGAGCGGATCCTTATCCACTCAGAATGCATTGGGGCTGTACGGATCCGTTCGGGGCCGCTTGTGAGAGCCTTCAAACGGAACTCACAAGCGGAACCCCGAACGCAAGTGTGAAAGTAGCCTTACTTGTACAAATTGAAGAGAGTACGCTGAACCTTAAGTGGAGCGTGTGGACTGCTGGGGGCGCACGAGACAACCGATCAAAGACAGTGTTTTAGTTTCAGTAATGTTCCATTTATTCGTAAGACAACGCGTTTCGGGGTGCTAAAGTCCCCTTTATCAAGTCTAAAAGAAAGGTTAGGTAAAAAAAGGAGAAACATATGTTTGGAAACATAAATTTTGTGCTTCCCTATGGTAATTCTGTATAACAAACGGAATAAATAAATAAATAAATAGGTATGGATAGCTGTAAATATAGATACCAAAGTATATACTGATAAAATGGTAGGTCTCACAAAAGTACACAAACGGAGAGGATTAAAAGTATATATAGAGAAATAAGTTAGTGATAATAATCATGAATGATAAGATAAATACAGAATTAAAACCATGTTTTATCTATGCTGCTGTATTTATAATAAAATCTCTGTTATAAAAAAGGGCTTTATATTATATTAGCCACAATACTGCAGGATATTAGTAACTAAAATCAAATCCGGGACCAGACTTTTAAATAAAGTTGCAGGTGACCTAAAAAAGCATATGGTTGAAAAAGCACTAACAGATGTGGTTAGCAGATGTGATGTGTCCACTGGCAGAATGTTGGGGGGTGTATTATCTATTAGCCGACAGAGGATGTTAATACTGTAGCTTGCAAGAAAAGAAGGACATGTAGTCTTTCAGCCTTAGGGCATCTTACCTGAGCCGGGAGACTAGGAGAGTGTCACTGCTCGTCTGGAGAGGCGCGTGTGAGACGCTGACCTCTTCAGTGCCCGCGCTGCTGGAGAAAAAGGGGGAGTGGGTGGGAGGAGCTGGCCGGGTCCATAGGGGTGGCCTCCATGGGGGTGTGTGGTTGGGAAATGCAAACGGAGCCTGGGGGGGGGGGGGGGCGGTGAGAAGGAGGACTTATCCGGGTGCACGGGCGGGGAGCTCGTATGGAGGCGTGGTAGAAGGGAGTGTCTGGAGAGTATCGGGGATAGTGAAAAGAAGTGGGGCGGAGCTGAATCGCATGGTGGAGGGGCAGAGCTGTCGTCGGCTTGTGAGGGACGGAGCCAGGGAGAGGCGTGTCGGTCTGAGTTAGTGGGCGGCGAGTTTATATGGGGGCGTGGTTAGGTGTAGCGCTTGGGGAAAGGACTGAGAACTATTAGAAGTGATGGAGACAGGATTGCATTGCACGGGGGAATTGAGGGGCTGCAGCCAACTTGTAGGAGAAGGATGGTAGACTAAATGTGTATAAAAGTATATATATGGAGATGTATATGACTCATGATAATGATGTTTGGATGGGTGTAAATGGTGAATGAGTATTATTAACCTAAATTAATGTGCAAGGAAAGTGAATTGCCTTTGGGGGTATAGGGGACATCACTGGTGTGTATAAGGATATTGATGTGGGGGGGGGGGGACGGAAAATACACATAATGGGATGGAATGTAGCTGTCTTTTTAATGAAGATGCCGAAAAGCGACAATTGGATGTAAAGAGTATACAGATGGATGGGAGCGGGAAAATTGGTTGTAGTGGGGAGGAGGGGGGTCAATACGATGAAGAACCTTGAGAAAAGAATGAAGAAGTTCTCACAAGTGGAGACGAATGTCCTGACTATACTTGCATGCCACAGCTCAATAAAGTGCGACGAGAGAGAAAAAAAAAACAAAAAAAACACATTTGTTTCTTTTCTTTTCTGTTTCTCTGAATCTCCTTCCATCTAAATGCTTGGCAGAGAGCTGTTCAGAAACATTTGCTCTCCAAGGACTCATTGAGTCCATGGGGTTCAAGGGTTTGTAATTTAAAAATCCAAAACATCTCTCTCTTCTGTAAGGTCCTAAATCTATCCAACGTTGTTTCTGCAATGGTTTTGATGGGTGTAATTGTCAATCCGGATGGGTCTTTATTATGAGAGGTGAGGAAATGGCGGGGCACACTGTGTTTAAGGTAGCCCCGTGAGATGTTCCAGCGATGTTTATTTAGTCTTTCTCTAAGCGACTGGATGGTGCGGCCTACATATTGTAAACCACACTCGCACTCCATCACATAGATAACATAGGAAGAGGAGCAATTCAGAAGGCTTTTAATTGGGTATTCCTCCCCCGTCACATTGCTCTTAAATGACTGTCTCCGATTTGAGATGTTATTACAGCATTTGCATAGTTTATGATTACATTTGTAGGTGCCTGTGATTTTTAAATGGCCTGTTGCACCAGTTGAAATTATGTTAGTGCTCTTCCTCTTTTTCTTCAATTTGCTTGGTGCAAGCGTGTTCTTCAGGGATTTTGCTTTCCTGAAGATGATGCGCGTTTTTTTTAGGTATGGTGTCTTTTAGATATGGATCACATTTGAGTATGTGCCAGTGCTTTGATAAAATCGTTCTTAGGATTTCATGGTTAGGGTTAAAAGTTGCCGAAAGAAACCATCGGAACGAAAGAACTAGCGACCTTATTCTTCAAACTAGAATCATCCCTGCAAGAAGAGATCCAACATCATTTGGACTTGATTTTACTCAGGGCCTACCTGAAGGAGGCTCTAGTCCCTCGTGGCTTACGATGGAAACTAGAGAGCCCATTCAAAAATGACTCCGCCTTTACCCAGGAGTGGGACAATTACACGCTGAACTGCGCCAGGGGCCTAATGGAACTCCTCTGTAAAAAACGTGAATTGTTATGTCAGCACCTGAAAGAACAGATACAACAGCAGACTAGTCACCTAACCACCCACAATACGCATACAGAATACACGAAATTTGATAGACTCATCACAGGTCAACTACTCCAATTAGAGCGAGAAACTGTCCACAAAAAAACTGGCAAACTCTGTAGAGACAGATCAGATTTTCTAAACGGCAATATTCATTTCTGGTCCAAAAACAAACCCCTCCCCGTAAACACAAAAAATACCCATAGCAATAGGAATATAATTACCAGTGCGAGTAGCATTCAGACAAATGGAATAAATCCATCACAAGCATCAAGATTAGGGGACAGTAATAGCCTCAGACCCCATTCAAAACCCTCCATTTACAATACCCAAACATACACCAGATATCGCAGTAGACCGACAAACCCTCCACCCAATAAGCCAACGAAAACTGGGGCCCCACCCCCTCAAACCTACCATCGCCAAAATAAAACACAGACCTCCCAGCGACCATGCACGGGTCCCGACACACATAACTACATACAGACACCCACAAACGCCTTCATCCACAAATTTAGGAACATCGTCCAAGACCACTCAGCCCACCCCCTCCCTGCCTTCGTCCGATCTCCAAGTATGGTTTACCCCACCATCTATTCCACCATTATC
The DNA here is from genome assembly GCF_905171765.1 of Bufo bufo. Lineage (NCBI taxonomy): Eukaryota > Metazoa > Chordata > Amphibia > Anura > Bufonidae > Bufo > Bufo bufo. The sequence continues at coordinate 96,727,494 of NC_053395.1, forward strand.
GACCTTTCGTCCCCCCTCAAGTCTGCCCTTGGACCCTTCGCAAGGTTGCCCCCTCAATCTACCTCCTACCTTCTTTTCTTCATTACCCTCACCATTGGATCCCACTGAGACTGAACCTTCTGTACTAGAGGACTCTTTAATTACTGTACATAATACAAGCACTTCAGACGACACACAGATCTTTCCCAATCATGCTGTGAACCGATCGGTCTCTTTTTTAGCGCTACCCGGGGCGCTGACCCCGGAAGCAACGTATGTCCTAAAACGACCAGCAGGCGGAGCGAAGTTGATCCTGGATTTCTTCAAGCCCAAAACTAATCTCCCCCCAAAGGGCCTAAAAAGAAAAAATACAGGAGAGGACGAAGTGGAGGAATACGAGACCCTGGAATCAGAAAAAACAACAAAAATGGAAGAAACAAAGCAGGACCCCCACAGCCCAAAGAGGAACAAAACCTCACTATGGTAAAAATATTTAATCTATCTAGGTTTGACCTCTCTGCGGCACAGACGTCAGTCCTCCAGAGAGGCTTGTCGTTCTGTCCAGCAGAAAAATATAATGAATTGGACCTTTTTGTGGATCTAAACACGTTCATCAGGAATATAACACTCCAAAGGCATTTTGCCATTAAGTCTAAATTGCCTGTGAAAAACAAGGAGGAGGAAACTACGGCAAATAAGGAAGAAGAAAAGGAAGAAGAAACAAGTACCCTCCACACTAACTAGAAACCAAAATCTACATTTAATCCTACACATCATAGAGGAAACCATATCAACACTTTTTATTCTTTAGTATCCAAAGAAGCAAGAGAAATCAATAAAACCATCAAGGTCAAGAACAACCTATCAAAAGAAGAAAAAGATGCTCTAACACGGTGCTTCTCAAATAGTGGGGCGTGCCCCCCAGGGGGGGCGCCAGGCTCCGTAAAGGGGGGCTCGTTCAGGGCCGGCCTTTGGGGTGTGCGAATTTCTTCTGTATAATGCCGGCAGGCAGGCCGGGCGGCCGGCGCGTCCCTCAGTGATGTCACGTGCCTGCGCCGCCTGCTTTATGAACGAAGCAGGCGGCGCAGACAAGTGACGTCACTGAGGGACACGCCGGCCGCCCGGCCCGCCTGCCGGCATTATACAGAAGAAATTCGTATATACGGTACTATTAGGAGTGAGGGGGGCATGTTTAATAACTTTAAACGGCAGCGGCGGGCACACGGAATCTGTGGATGGCACAGTTAAGGGGTGGGGGTCTGTGGATGGCACTGTTATGGGCTGGGGGGGCACTGTGGATGGCACTGTTATGGGGTGGGGGGTCTGTGGATGGCACATATATAACAGCCACAGATCCCCCTGTAACAGTGCCAGCCACAGATCCCCCCCATAAGTGTCCGTCATCCACAGATCTCCCCATAAGTGTCCGTCATCCACAGATCCCCCCCATAAGTGTCCGTCATCCACAGATCCCCCCATAAGTGTGTGTCCGATCCACATTTCTTTCTTTTTTTATTCTCTTATACGTTAATAAGGATACAGTGTTATGCAGAGGTGTACTTATAACAATTTTATAGACAAATGATACTATTTACAGTCGCGCGGGGGGGGCGCGAAATGTTTTCTTCTTCCTAGGGGGGGCATGACGGAAAATAATTGAGAAGCACTGCTCTAACAGAACTAAATAATAATGACCTTCTTGTCATTAGGAGTGCGGACAAGGGATGTGGAATAATCTTACAAAATAAGGAGGATTATATAATGGAAGCCAACAGGATACTGGATGACGCCTTTTACTATGAACTACTTACATCCAATCCGCTTATAGAGGATCAAAAGACACTGAACATTATGTTGAAACAGGCTGAAGAGGACGATGTCATCACAAAGAAAGAGAGTACATAGTGGTCGAACACCCGAATATGGCACTATTTTATCACCTACCAAAAATCCATAAAGACTCTTTGAATCCACCAGGTAGACCGATTATCTCGGGAATTAACTCTCTCACCAGTAATCTTTCTCATTACGTTGATATATTCCTTCAAAATCATGTCAGAAATCTCCGATCCTATCTGAGAGATTCCACACAACTAATCAGTTTACTAACAGATCTCGAATGGGAACCGCATTTTTGTTGGCTGACATTGGATGTTGCAGCGCTCTATTCCAACATCCCACATACAGCAGGCATTGAAACTACAAAACGTCTTTTAGAAACAGACGATCGCCTTTCTGTCAAACATAGGGATTTTATATTGGATGCAATCCACTTTATTTTAACGCATAATGTTTTTACCTTTGAGGGCAAGATCTATAAGCAACGAAACGGGACCGCAATGGGTACGCGTTTCGCGCCAAGTTTTGCCAATTTATATATGGGCTGTTTTGAAGATGATTTTATCTATTCAAGCCACTATTGGAAGAAAAACATCATATTCTACAAGCGTTATATAGGTGACCTGATAGTAATTTCGAATGGCCCCAAGGAGGAGGCCGAATCATTCGTTAGCTACCTCAATAAAAACACATGGAATCTCTCGTTCACATCCAATATAACTACCTCAACCATCGAATACCTAGACCTACTCCTCTATTCAGAGAATAAGAACATTAAGTCCAAAACACATTTCAAAACAGTCGATGGGAACAGCTACCTCGACTATAGGAGTGCTCACCACAAAAAGTGGAAAGATAATATACCGTACAGTCAATTCAAACGGATTAGACGGAACTGTACTGAAGATGACGACTTCCTCATTCAAAGCAAGATACTGCGCTCCAGATTCATGAAGAAGAGATACCCAAAGGGAATTGTAGATGGTGCGTTCATGCGGGCAAAGAATCAGAGCCAAGAGGAATGCCTGAATGAAAGGGAGAAGAATGAAATAGCCAAAACACAAAAAAACATGGACTACAAGACCTCTTTTATTACAACTTTTAACCCTAACCATGAAATCCTAAGAACGATTTTATCAAAGCACTGGCACATACAAATGTGATCCATATCTAAAAGACACCATACCTAAAAAACCGCGCATCATCTTCAGGAAAGCAAAATCCCTGAAGAACACGCTTGCACCAAGCAAATTGAAGAAAAAGAAGAAGAGCACTAACATAATTTCAACTGGTGCAACAGGCCATTTAAAAATCACAGGCACCTACAAATGTAATCATAAACTATGCAAATGCTGTAATAACATCTCAAATCGGAGACAGTCATTTAAGAGCAATGTGATGGGGGAGGAATACCCAATTAAAAGCCTACTGAATTGCTCCTCTTCCTATGTTATCTATGTGATGGAGTGCGAGTGTGGTTTACAATATGTAGGCCGCACCATCCAGTCGCTTAGAGAAAGACTAAATAAACATCGCTGGAACATCTCACGGGGCTACCTTAAACACAGTGTGTCCCGCCATTTCCTCACCTCTCATAATAAAGACCCATCCGGATTGACAATTACACCCATCGAAACCATTGCAGAAACAACGTCGGATAGATTTAGGACCTTACAGAAGAGAGAGATGTTTTGGATTTTTAAATTACAAACCCTTGAACCCCATGGACTCAATGAGTCCTTGGAGAGCAATTGTTTCTGAACAGCTCTCTGCCAAGCATTTAGATGGAAGGAGATTCAGAGAAACAGAAATGAAAAGAAACAAATGTGTTTTTTTTTGTTTTTTTTTTGTTTTGTTTTTCTCTCTCGTCGCACTTTATTGAGCTGTGGCATGCAAGTATAGTCAGGACATTCGTCTCCACTTGTGAGACCCTCTTCATTCTTTTCTCAAGGTTCTTCATCGTATTGACCCCCCTCCTCCCCACTACAACCAATTTTCCCGCTCCCATCCATCTGTATACTCTTTACATCCAATTGTCGCTTTTCGGCATCTTCATTCAAAAGACAGCTACATTCCGGTCCCATTATGTGTATTTTCCGTTTCCCCCCCCCCCCCAACATCAATATCCTTATACACACCAGTGATGTCCCCTATACCCCCAAAGGCAATTCACTTTCCTTGCACATTAATTTAGGTTAATAATACTCATTCACCATTTACACCCATCCAATCATCATTATCATGAGTCATATACATCTCCATATATATACTTTTATACACATTTAGTCTACCATCCTTCTCCTACAAGTTGGCTGCAGCCCCTCAATTCCCCCGTGCAATGCAATCCTGTCTCCATCACTTCTAATAGTTCTCAGTCCTTTCCCCAAGCGCTACACCTAACCACGCCCCCATATATACTCGCCGCCCACTAACTCAGACCGACACGCCTCTCCCTGGCTCCGTCCCTCACAAGCCGATGGCAGCTCCGCCCCTCCACCATGCGATTCAGCTCCGCCCCACTTCTTTTCACTATCCCCGATACTCTCCAGACACTCCCTTCTACCACGCCTCCATACGAGCTCCCCGCCCGTGCACCCGGATAAGTCCTCCTTCTCACCGCCCCCCCAGGCTCCGTTCGCATTTCCCAACCACACCCCCCCATGGAGGCCACCCCTATGGACCCGGCCATCTCCTCCCACCCACTCCCCCTTTTTCTCCAGCAGCGCGGGCACTGAAGAGGTCAGCGTCTCACACGCGCCTCTCCAGACGAGCAGTGACACTCTCCTAGTCTCCCGACTCAGGTAAGATGCCCTAAGGCTGAAAGACTACATGTCCTTCTTTTCTTGCAAGCTACAGTATTAACATCCTCTGTCGGCTAATAGATAATACATACACCCCCCAACATTCTGCCAGTGGACACATCACATCTGCTAACCACATCTGTTAGTGCTTTTTCAACCATATGCTTTTTTAGGTCACCTGCAACTTTATTTAAAAGTCTGGTCCCGGATTTGATTTTAGTTACTAATATCCTGCAGTATTTTGGCTAATATAATATAAAGCCCGTTTTTATAACAGAGATTTTATTATAAATACAGCAGCATAGATAAAACATGGTTTTAATTCTGTATTTATCTTATCATTCATGATTATTATCACTAACTTATTTCTCTATATATACTTTTAATCCTCTCCGTTTGTGTACTTTGTGAGACCTACCATTTTATCAGTATATACTTTGGTATCTATATTTACAGCTATCCATACCTATTTATTTATTTATTTATTCATTCATTTATTCCGTTTGTTATACAGAATTACCATAGGGAAGCACAAAATCTATGTTTCCAAACATATGTTTCTCCTTTTTTACCTAACCTTTCTTTTAGACTTGATAAAGGGGACTTTAGCACCCCGAAACGTGCAGTTGTGTTTCGGTCCCAAGTATGTGTTTTGTCTTAAAGGGAACCTGTCACCAGTTTTATGGTGTCCTAACTAAGGGCAACATAAATAAGTGACTGATTCTCTTCAAAATGCTGGGTCACTTTCTTTAATTGGCCCAGTCAATCTGCCAACATCTTGTATTGAAAAGCTCCAGCTGATAATGATGAGTCATGAATATTCATGACTCACTCTCCCAGCCTACCTGCTGCTGAATGACAGTTATTTTCCATATGAATCAGCAGCAGGTGGGCAGGGGAGTGGCTATAGCTCTGAATTAAATGTACGCTGGACTCACTGACATCACGCTGGACTCAAATCAGCTCATTAGCATGCGGCATCTTTGTGTATATATTATGAGGTAACCATCTGTCACACCAGTAAGTGAATACATCTAAAGCACTTTTTAGTAGTTAATGATTGTATATAATTAGTTAGATTATAATCAAATATCCACATGACAGGTTCCCTTTAAGTGTAGATTAAGTCAATAGACTAGTGATGAGCGAGCATGCTCGGCCAAGTACCGATTCTGCTCGAGCATCGCTATGCTCGGTTTGTGACGGTACTCGGCCGAATACCGCGTGTGCTTGTCGCATTGCTCGAGTCTCCGCCCCGCACGTTTGGCGCCTCCTGAAGCATCCAATCAGCTTTCAGGTAAGTAATTCCCTCCAGTGTAATGCCATAGCCATGTTAGCTATAAGCCTTACACTGGTTGGCTGGCCAGTACACGTGGTACTAGTTTATATAGGATCCGACGTCCCGCACTCGGATCATTCAGCGTCAGGGAGAGCCGACAGTAGGCAGGGACATATAGCGGTTTGCTGAAATTACAACGATTGAACTCCCAAAAAGCTCTTGAAAGACAAAACAGTCCTCTTTAGGACTAAATTGTGTGTTTGACAGCAGTGCAGCATTTTTTTATTATTTTTTTTAACAAGGGTTAAATTCAGCAGTATTAGGGCCTGGCGTCTGCAGGAAGGAACATATAGTGCAGGGCTGGAAAATCGCTGTGTTCAGTACCAAAAAGCTTTCAAAAGAAAGAAATATTACATATCAGTGAGATCTGCAGTACACCATCAGAAAGCAGTATGTTTAGCAGAAATTCTAAAAAGGGGCTTATTCACTAGAGTGTGCCTGCTAGTGAGATACTATCATAGAAATTTATTTTTCTGGGGAAATTAAGCTAATTTGTGCCAAATCTGTTTGCGTGCTCAATCCACAAACGTTATATACAGTATTCCAGCCTAGAGTCATTTCTATTTGGGACAAATTTCACTAGTTTGGGTCACATCTGTGTCTGCATTTAGGCCGCAACCATATATACAGTAATTAAGCAGAGAATTCTTTCTATTTGGGACAAAATTCCCTAGTGTGGGTTTCATCTGTGTGTAAATTTAGGCCGCAACCATATATACAATAATTCAGCACAGAATTCTTTCTATTTGGGACAAATTTCCATAGTATGGGTCACATCTGTGCGTGAATTTATTCCGCAACCATATATACAGTAGTTCAGCAGAGAATTATTTCTATTTGGGACAAATTTCAATACTTTTGGGCACATCCGTGTCTGCGTTTAGGCCACAAACATATATACAGTAGTTCAGCACAGAATTATTTCCATTTGGGACAAATTTCAGTTTTTTAGGTCTCATGTGTGTGTGAATTTAGTCCGCAACCATATATACAGTAATTCCGCAGATAATTATTTCTATTTGGGACAAATTTAACTGTTTTGTGCCAAATATACTGTCCATGTACTGTGGATTCATGTGACAAATACTCTATCACATTTGATACATTTGTCTTTTGCGCCAATCTAAATAATCTGTGCATAATCTAGTGTCCATATTCTGTTCATTACTGGGGCATATTCTGAGTCAAATTTAAAATTTGTGTTTCTAGCGACAAAACAAATAATCTGTTCAAAATCTAGTGTCCATAGCGCATGGCTCTCTGTTTCAAATACAGTACCACATGTGAAAACAGTTTATTTTTGTGAGAAGCAAAATATTTGTGCCACATCTACTGTGTGTGCATTTCATACATATTACTAACATATACTGTACTTCATCCGCAGACGGTGTATGGTAGTCTGTTACATTATCAGAGCTTGGGTCAGTGATGTCATCGTCCCCATCTCCAAATCCACTTCCTCACTCTGGTCATCCTCCTGATTTGTGTTGACCTAACAAGACCCTACTTATTGACACTGTGTCTCATTCCCCATCATCCACCAAGTGAAACACTAATTGCCATTCCCCCCGTCACCTTCTTCTGACTTTGGAGGCTTAAGAGTTTGGGGATCAGTAAATAAGATATCCTCGTGTCCCTCTTCAGGGAGGGTCAGCTCACCTGCAGGCCCTCACCTACAGTTTTGTGGGGGGTCAGCTGACATGGTATATTATTTTCTATGTTTCAGACTTGGAAGGAAACATAATTTGGTTTCCTTCAGTGGTGAATCTTTCACGCATGTGTTTTTTTACAGGATTCTGTTTTTTATATAGTGGGACAGGGGTAAATATTTCAATGTTTTTAAAAAAAATATGTCAGGCTTGACTCCATTTTCTCCTTTCTCCTTTGCAGATGCCTTTTCAGGAGATATTAGACCCTTTCGCATTTGGGGCCTGGAGGAATTACAATTGTATTCCTTTTTTTCATTGTATGTGACACTTTCCCTAGATCTTTCTTTGGGGTAGACACTAGAATTCCAAGATAGTCAGATAGCAGCTTGTAATTGTGGTACAGTTCCATAATGTAAAAAGGCAACAAATGCTGACCGCCATTCCCTGCGCTAAGGCTAGGTTCACACCTGAGCGTTTTACAGAGCGTTCCTACGCGCTGTAAAACGCTCAACAGGCAAAAACCAATGTTTCCCTATGGGCATGGTTCCCACCTGAGCGTTTTACTCGTGTACGAACACGCTGTAAAACGCCCTACGCCCCAAGAAGTACAGGAGCTTCTTTGGGGCGTATTGTCGCGCGTAACACCTCTGTTTTTTATTGTACGCCTCTGTGGTCAATAGCAAGAACGCGCGTACGACGCGCGTTTCCAAAATACAAAAGCGCCCAATAAAAACGCCTGTAAACAGCGCTTATCGAATACGCTCAGGTGTGAACCCAGCCTAACTCTGCTATGTGACGTTCTCTGGAGCCCAAAGGAACATTACAAATAGAAATTGGTCATTCTTGGTAGCCTGTGCTGACCGCCATTCCCTGCGCTAACTCTATGTGACGTTCTCTGGAACCCAAAGGAACATTAACATTAGAAATTGGTCATTCTATCTTGGTAGCCTGTGCTGACCGGGTCAATTAACTTCTTAGGTGGTCAGATCAGCAGGCCCTTGCTCCTAATGTTTTTTTTTTTTTATTAAAATTTTTTATTTTTTATAACATTAACAAGGTACATCAATGTGTGCCTTACACCTTGCAAAGGTGTGTAGCAAAAATTTTACATATGATATTACATAAGGCATACATCAGATACAGCAATAAAAGTTAAAGTCACAGAAATACAAGTTTGAGATTCTCATTATCACAAGTTTACAGTTACTACAACCTCAATGTTTAGCCACAAGTGATATAATATCAAAAACATCAATAGGGGGGTGCACCAGATGAGGGCAATATAGGGAGATTGACAAGTGGTTTATAAGTAATTTATTTTTTTCCAAAGTTAGACCCATATCATTAGGAATTTCCAATCTAGCGGAATGTAGAGCTGTACTTTATGCATTTTTGCCATAGGTGCCAGTGGCGTTGAAATTTTGGATGATTCCTAGCTTCCCATGAGGAAAGTTCTTCAAAGCGAAAGATTTGATCCACTTTCAGTTTCCATTGCTCTATAGAGGGAGGGATAGATGACAGCCAACATTTTGGGATTAATAGTCGAGCTGCCATCAGAAGCTGTTTGAAGAGGAAAGGCATTGGGAGGTCTGCCTTGTCCAAATCCAAATCAAGGTTAAGTAGGGCTTTACTTGCTGACATTTGAATTTTAGTCTTGCATATTGAGTTGCTAATTTGGAATATTTCTTCCCACCAAGTCTTAATAATCGGGCAATCCCACCAAATGTGGAAAAAAGTTCCTCTACTATTACCGCACCTCCAGCATGTGTCGGAAGCTGTAGCCGAGTATAGCGAGGTGATATCAGGGGTTTTGTACCACCTGGTTAGGATCTTGTATCCAATTTCCTGTATGCGTACACATCTGGAAGAGCAGTGTGGTGAAGACAATACATCTAATATTATGGAGCTTGAGATTTCCTGTCCCAAATCCCTTTCCCAGTGGCGAACAAACGCTGGTTTAGTGGAAGTCGCTGGAATGTTTAGCCTTTTGAAGAGTTGTGAGATTAGTTTCTTTGGGGGGATAGGGCTGGAGATTAAAGCCTCAGACCAAAGTAAAGGTCGATAAATGTCACTCACTGTTACGTGTTGAGAGATGAATGCATGTATATAAGATGTGGAGGAGATATGTCTGCGATCAGTATCTAAGATCGCTTGAAACTCCTTGAATTGGACTAAGGAACCATTGGAATCAAAAAATGATAGAATTGGATGTGTTGAGTCCCTCAAGTCCCTTGGGGTACAATCTATTACTTCGGGCAGTGCTGTTCCCAGTATATCCCTAATGGAAAGAAGAGGAGAGGGGAAGGGTATTGAGCAGTGAGAAGATTGAAACCATTTCCACACATTCATAGTGGCTTGAATGATAGGATACGGTGAGGAGGGTAAATTACATGTGCTTTTGTTGCCTAATAGTAGGGATCTAAATGGTTTGTTTACTAATTCCTGCTCCATTGCTATCCAGGGTTTTGTGCTATTAGGTCTAAGCCATTCTATTATTCTAGACAATAGGACTGCCTTCCCATATAACTCTGGGTCTGGTAGGGCTATACCTCCGAAACTTTTAGGACGAGACAGGAGTTCGTAAGACAATCTTGGTTTTTTCCCTCTCCATATAAATGAGCGAAATGCTCCTAATGTTTTTGAAGGTCACCAGCAGGCCATCAATGATAATTTTTTAGGGGTGTGTATGATGTCCGTTTTTTTCTCAGTCTGTTAAAGTGGCGTACAACTTGGACAACATGGTTCCCAGCTGCGACATTGGTGTCCAAGATGCACCCAGACATGGTCCCCCTGCTGTTGCTGATCGATTTCAGAGGTGTTTCCATCACTTTCAGAACTTTTCCTATGGTCCAGGCACCCTCCCCTCATCCGAGCAGGGGGTGCCTGGTCGCCCCTTATTGACTTCCATTATACTCGGGTGCTCGGCCGAGCGCACGAATATCGTGATGTGTTCGGACAGAACACCCGAACACTTTGGTGCTCGCTCATCACTAAATAGACCCTTGACACAAGTGCTGGCTTTTTTACCAGTGTTATATTATCCACATAGTCAGTGTGTGTCACTAAACAGTTAAGATTTCACTTTTATTTAATTCATATATTAAAATTATATAGAAAAAGAAAAGCAAAGAAGAGGTTAAAACTCTGTGGTGACACAGATCGTTGATTATCTAATTTTACTGGGAATGCTACTGTTCCCATTAGGGTTGTGAAGATACCAAAATTTCGATTAGATTTCGATACCATAAAAAAGTATTGCGATACTCGATTCCATTCGATACCATGCAAAAATAAAATAAAACACAAAAAATGCCTGTGTATATTAGTCCCTTTTTATCCATCAGTAAAATAAGGGAAAAACGGATCCTGTATTAGTGCATTTTAAACATCAGTTATGCACATTTTGCCTCCGTTTCAGCCATTTCTGTCCGTGATCTGTTATTTTAGAGGGAAAACTTCTGCATGTGGGATTTTTTTTTGTCTAAAAAAAGGATCTCAGATGGAAATGGTTGAAATGGATGCCAAATGTGCTTTACTGATGTTTAAAATGTACTATTTACAGGATCCGTTTTTCCTTTATTTTTCTGATGGATGAAAAGGGTCTAATATACACGATGATGTGTGAACACGGACTAAGGGTACTTTCACACTAGCGGCCGGACGGATGCAACAGGCTGTTCACCCTGTCGAATTCGTCCAGCTGCTATTTTGCTGTTCCGCCGAACTGCCGCTCCATCCCCATTGACTATAATGGGGATGGGGGCGGAGCTCCAGCGCAGAACGGCAGTGCGTGGTGAGAGGCCGCTGGACTAAAAAGTCGGACATGCAGTACTGTTAGTCCGGCGGCCTTTCGCCGTGCACTGCCGTGCTGCGCCGGAGCTCCGCCCCCGTCCCCATTATAGTCAATGGGGACGGAGCAGCGGCACGGCGAAATAGCGGCAGGACGGATCCGACAGGGTGAACAGCCTGTTGGATCCGTCCTGCCGCTAGTGTGAAAGTACCCTAACCTGGATGGAGCAGTTCTTTGTTTGCTGCCCCAAATTGCCACACCATGTGGCCTCACTCTAAGTGTTGTGGTACTAAACTGGTGTACACAAGGGGATACATGATAGGGTTAATGTGAGGCACAGGTCCAACCGTTCCTAGTGATAAAACCCCCATGTGCCTCCTAATAACCTTATCAAATATCCATCTCCTTGCATAATGGGCAACATGGGGTTAATGCATGAGGTACATGAAAAGTTACTTGCTGTTAATGTTATCAGCAGACAGTCGTATAAATTTTGACTTCCATCATTCCATGTGCCTCACATTAATAATAAGTGGCCTGTATTCTGTAACTCGCATTAACCCCACGTTTTGTTTTACAATTCGATATTGACCTACTGGAATCCTTTTCTTTAGGGCTGGTGGGTGGAAACTTTTTCAATGTAGAAAATTGTTAGTTGATTTAGGTTTTATATATACCTCTCTGTCTGTACACTGCCATCAGGTTCAAGGAATATAGTCAGATCTAAAAAATGCATGCTTTTTTCTTTTTTTTTTTATCTCCGTGAATTTAAGGCCTATTATGTTATTGTTAAGAACTTTATCAAAATCAAAAAAGTATCTTTCTGTGCCATCCCAAAAAATGTATATATCTTCTATATAACGTCCCCAAATCTTTGTGATTTTCTGTGAATACTATTCTATCCTCCCACCAACCTAAAAATAAAGTTAGGGGCACTGCTGTATGTTTATATTTAAGGGACAATTAGATTAGAGAAAGAAGCAGTGCTGGTGGCAGGGCGCGCCGCCAACGCTGAAAAAGTGGAGCTGCTAGTATACACAGTTGACAATATGGGAACAGTAGCATTCCCAGTATAACTATATAGTCAACGATCTGTGTCACCACTGAGAGTTGTAACCTCTTCTTTGCTCTTCTATTTAGTTTTAATATATGAATTAAATAAAAGCGAAGTCTTAGGCCACTTTCACACTAGCGTTTTTTGCAGATCCGTCACTGAACGCAACAGGAGCTGAGACAGTTTTTTTTTTTTAATTTACTCGTTTTATTGAAGTTTAATAAAGAGGCATGGACATTACATTATGACAATGATGTATCCCGCGCAGGGGAGATTCGACCTTTATCCCATAACAGTAAAAGGTGATTGCTTTGTACATATATTTTAGCAAATTCCACAACGGAGCCTATGTCAAGGCTAATTAAAGAAAAAGAGTTCGGAACACAAGAGTCCGAGTTTCATTGAGCTGCTGACGAACAAGTGTCATCCGACGCTGAATACATATGTAATTGGTGTAAGGACAGAGGATGGAGCCGTGGCGGCCAGTCATGTGACCATAGGGGCATGATGGCAGATTTCGTCCAGTTTATGTTCAAGCCCGAGTAAGTGCCGAATTTCTCTATTACATCTATTGCACCTGGGAGTGTACTTTCAGGCTCACCCATAAACAGGAGGAGATCATCAGCATACAGGCCTATTCTTTCCTCTCTGCTACCTATAGTTACTCCCAAAAAGGACCTATCCTATCTTATCCTCAGGGCCAGATGTTCTATCGCCACCGCAAATAGCAGTGGAGACAAGGGGCAACCCTGCCTGGTTCCTCTGTGAAGATTAAATGACTCAGACTGCGTCCCATTAACTAGGATATTAGCTGTAGGTTTCTGATACAAGATTTCTATCCATCTTCTAAACTTAGGACTGAACCCAAAGCACCCCATAATCTCCAGCAGGAAGGGCCATTCTTCAGAATCGAAGGCCTTGGCCGTGTCAAGGGATGCCAAGGCCCAACGCTTCTCCGCCGCCACTCCTATTTGAGCCACAACCTGCGCCCTTCTGACATTGTCAGAGGTTGTTCTGCCCGGGATGAAGCCTGCCTGGTCCTTGTGTACAATGGAAGTTATTACCTTGTTTAGACGAGTGTCAAGAAGCCTAGTTAGAATCTTGTAATCCAGATTCAATAATTAAATCAGCCTGTAGGAGCCGCATTCAATTGGATTTTTATCTGGTTGCAGAATAACAACAATGGTAGCGTCATATAAGGAATCGGGGAGTTGATGCCGCTGATGGGCCGCTAGGTATAATTTAAGGAGTTGGGGCCCTAGAATGTCATTATATTTGGAGTATACCTCCACACGGATCCCGTCAGGTCCCGGTGCTTTCCCAGCGGGCAGCTCCTTCACAGCCAGCTGAATTTCCTCCAGCGTTATATCTTCGTCTAGCAGGTTCCTGTCCTCCGGACTCGGCCGAGGGTGGAGGACCTCTGATAGGTACTCTCGCAGCTCCTGAGCGTTATATTGTGCTGCAGAGCTGTAAAGAGTCTGGTAAAAGCCCTTAAAGCTGTTCAGGATGCCATCCACTGAGTCTACAATCGGGCAATCAGGGCTCTGTATATGTATGACAGGGGGAGACATATGGTTGGTTCTAGCTATGTGGGCAAGAAGCCTTCCAGCCCGATCTACAGACTCGAAGGACTGCTGTTTCAAAAAGAACAACCTGCGCTCACTTTTTTCTTTTAGATGCATGAAGTATGATCTACCTCTAGCCATCCACTCGCTTCAGTTCGCCTCTGAAGGGTCAGAGCGAAACGACACCTCAGCCTCCTTACATTTTGCGTGCAACTTCAGTTCCTTGCTCATAGACTCCTTTTTAACGTAGGTTATAGAGGATTTTAAGCAGCCTCTCAGGTAGGCTTTTAGCGTATCCCAAAGCAATAAATCATCCGTCTCCTCACCCTCTAAGAATACTTGAAGCTGATCAGGGACTCTGTCATTTGGGGTCATCAGAGAAAGCCAGAAGGGATGAATTCTGAACTTGCCTCCCCTAGGAATAACACCTGACAGCCTTAATCGCGCCAGTACAGGGGAGTGGTCCGATGGACCCCGTGGTTCATACTGAATGTCTTCAAGATCAGTGAAAACTGCAGCATTACCCAGAGATTAGCAGGGGGAGGGTTGTACAGGTTAACTACAACATAGGGAGCATTATTAATAAACCCATATACAAATATGTACTGTCCCTCTGAGTCTACCACTGATTGCTGAACTTCTCACTTAAGGCTCCTGTGGACTAGTAGGGCCACGCCTCTAGAATGTGAAGTGCCATACGCTTGCAATGACCACTGAACCCACGGTATGATAATTCTCCTCCCAGTCTCGGTGTCATATGAGTTTCTTGCAGACCTAAAATATGTGGGCTATATCTCCTTATATGTGAGAATACAGTAATCCTCTTGTTCGGTGCACCCAAGCCTCTCACGTTCCAAGACATCACGGTCAGGGACCCCATGGATAAAACGCGAAATCCCTATCCATACACAGCAACACCTCCCATCGGGAAGAACAAATGCCTCCCTTCATCTCTGGTAATTTCCACTCCCTCTCACCCGAGTAGTGACTATTGATGATCCATGCCTTCAACATAAAAAGTAGCATATAACTTTGCATACAATCAACTATCAACCAGGAATATACATATAGTGCAAGCACAACTGTAGTCTGCACCAAGGATAGATGTTCGGGGACCTGCATAGTGTATAAGATGTTAAGCCCATGCAGGTAGCCGAACGTTCCCAAACTTACATAAAATCGAGCTGTAGGGGCTGTTAAGTAGAGATGAACATAACACATTTAGAAAAGCCCCCCCAGGTAACAAGGCTTAAACAAGACTGTTAAACAGGTGAGCCGCAAGGGCTGGGAAGCAAAGTGTCCCAAAATATTCAAAGGATATACGTATGATCAGCAACATGGTGCCGCAATGGTGCACCACGGCGACTGTTAATATACTTGCAGTGCCGTCCGGCAAGAAGTATCAGCGAGGTCTCGGGCGCCTAGAGATCCAGTCCTCCGCTTCTTTATGGTCAGTGAAGAAGACCGATCGATCGCCGTCTACAACACGGAGGCGTGCAGGGTAGGCCATCGAATACTGCAGATTAAATTCTCGAAGGCTTCTCTTGACCGAGGTGAAAGTAGCCCTCTTCTGAAGGTCAGCGGAAAAGTCAGGAAAAAGCGATACATTCGCGTTGTCATGCTTTATCTCCCCCTTGTTTCTTGCTTGGCTTAGTATAAGGTCGCGATCCTTCCAGTTGAGCAAGCGGGCAAGTAAAGGCCGTGGCGGGGCTCCCGGTGGAGGTGGTCTGGCGGGAGCCCAATGAGCCCGCTCAACAGCATAAGCAGCAGAAAATGTGGCTCCAGGGAACTGCGCTTTAAACCACTGCTCTAAGAAGGTAGCTGGGTCTCGACCTTCTGCTCTCTCAGGGATGCCTAGAATCTGCACATTGTTGCGCCGGGCCCGGTTCTCAAGATCGTCGCACTTCTGACGCCACAAGCTGACAGACCTTTCCACATCTTGCAGTCTCATATTAAGTGGTCTGGTAAGATCCTCCAGAGCCGAGACTCGGTCCTCGGTCTGGGGCACCCTCTCTCTGAGCTGTTGCACGTCCTGCCTCAAGAGACCCAGGTCCACCCGTACCTCTTCGATTTTGCAGGTGAGAGAAGATTGGCAAGAAGAGATCGCCATCAGGAGCTGGTCAGAAACAGCCTTCAGAGTGAGTTCAGGCTCTCCGACATCCTCGGGCTCCACGTGCTGTGCGGCCTGGCCTCGCGAGGAGTTGATTCGCCGCCATGTTGATTCTCCTGCCGAGCATATTCTTTAAGTTCATCAGCCGCAGATTGCGCCTTGCTAGGACCCATCTCGGGCTTCCTGGGCTTCCTCCTTCTCCTTTGTACTTGCAACTCAGAGTTTGGAGTAGACAGCTTGGCAGGATAAGTCAGGATATTATACGGGGAACGGAGCGGCTCCTAAGTGCGTGCGCTCACATCGGCAGTCAGCCACGCCCCCTCGAGACAGTTTTTTTTGACAAAACTATTCAGGATGACAGGTTTCAGCAGGGAGACATAGAAGAAATTCGGTACCCGAAGAGAGGCTGGCAGCTTAAGCTTGTAGGAAACACCATTAATTTGCTTGAGGATCTCAAATGGACCAATGAAGCGTGGACCCAATTTGTAAGGGTACTTTTACACTTGCGGCAGAGGATTCCAGCAGGCAGTTCCGTCACCGGAACTGCCTGCCGGATCTGGCAATCCGGACGCAAACTGATGGCATTTGTCAGATGGATCCAGATGCGTATCCATCTCACAAATGCATTGAAATACCGGATCCGTCTCTCTCCGGTATTTCAATGCATTTTTTTTGCCTTTTTAAAGGTGTGCGCATGTGCCGAATCAGTTTTGCCGGAACACTTAATGCCGGATCCGGCACTAATACACTTCAATGTAAATTAATGCCGGATCCTGCATTCCGGCAAGTGTTCAGTATTTTCTCTGCTGTATTTTCTCTGTCCAAAAAACGTAAGAGGGACTGAACTGATGCATCCTGAACGGAATGCTCTCCATTCAGAATGCATTAGGCTAAAACTGATCAGTTTTTTCCCGGTATTGAGCTCCTGTGACGGAACTAAATACCGGAAAACAAAAATGCTAGTGTGAAAGTACCCTAAGAGGGCATTTTAAGCCTAATGTATTTGGAGGCAAGCCACACTTTATCACCAGGATGGAACTTATGAGAATCTCTACGTCTTTTATCAGCAGCCTCCTTCATGCACACAAAAGCCTCTTTCAGAGCTGCCCTGGTCTCCTCCCAGATTTTAGAGAACTCTCTAAAAGTTGCATCTGCTGCAGGGGTACCAAAGTAGAAGACAACGGGAGTGGGATGTTAGGTTGTTGACCGTAAACAACAAAAAAAATGGTGATTTCCATTTCACCACCATGATGGCACACATGAGAGAGATTGACCCCTGACCTCTGTAGGGGCAGGAACAGAGAAAGGTTAAATTGACCCCTCCCACCACCATACACCAGTGTGTTCCTGCCCCTACAGTGGCCAGGGCGGAGAAAGTCCTCTCTGCCAGTCCGGGAGGTGAAACATATTGTGTACCCCTTTTTTTTCATTTTTTTTTTTCAGTGTACCTGGGAGCTACATCGGGAGCTCGGCGCTTCCCTTGCGGACATCTCGTTCCGGGTACGTCCCCTGCTCTCCAGAGGCGCATGCCGAAGCTGACAGGGAGACGGCAGGGTCACGCTCCCTGTTAATCAGGAGCCTGCCCTGCGGCTGCCACGGGCCTCCTATCTCCTAGTGAGATCAGCTGGCCGAGACGTCGCACGTGTGCGGGTGTCTGACGTCACTTCCGGGTCAAGGAATACACCCGGAAGTGACTTTATCTCAGGCGGGGGATTAAAAAAAAGCTCAGTTCCTTGCCGACACAGCCGCATCATGTCGGACCAGCAGTTACAGCAGCCCAAAGAGCATGACGCTCAAACGCTACAAACTGAGTGTACACTTTTGTGTAGCAGACCCACCAAAGAAAAGGGTCTATAGTGGGGATTATAGGAGGTGGTTTAGTTTAACTACTATGGAATGGTACTCCAACTATAGGAGGTGGTTTAGTTTAACTACTTGGGCTGGTACCTCACATTTCAATGTATACTGCACTTTCTGTTGATGTACTATACATTGAATCCTGCATTAATACAGCTGCTCTCTCATAGGTCTCTAAACAAACCTTGAAGAAACCCAGGAAGACTATGAGATGCATCCAATGCTGTGCTAAACTTCCTGATAAATTTACTAAAAAGCTCTGTAAGGAGTGTATTGCAAAAATTGTGAGATGTGAACAGCCGTCTATCATGCAGGAATTCAAGTCTGTGATCCAAGAGGATGTTAGATCTTCATTGGCATCCTTTCGCGAAGAAGCCCTTGCAGCGCCTCCGCCAAAACGCAAAAAATGTATAGATATATCCTCCTCAGACTCTGACGCGTTGGAGGACGAGGCTTCCTCATCTAAGGCTACTTTCACACTAGCGTTCGGAGCGGATCCGTCTGATGTTTCATCAGACGGATCCGCTCCGATAATGCAGACGTTCGCATCCGTTCAGAACGGATCCGTCTGCATTAAAACTTAGAAAATTTTCTAAGTATGAAAGTAGCCTGAGCGGATCCGTTCAGACTTTACATTGTAAGTCAATGGGGAACGGATCCGCTTGAAGATTGAGCCATATGGTGTCATCTTCAAGCGGATCCGTCCCCATTGACTTACATTGTAAGTCTGGACGGATCCGCTCGCCTCCGCACGGCCAGGCGGACACCCGAACGCTGCAAGCAGCGTTCAGGTGTCCGCTCACTGAGCGGAGCGGAGGCTGAGCGCTGGCAGGCGGATGCATTCTCAGTGGATCCGCCTCCACTGAGAATGCATTGGGGCCAGACGGATGCGTTCGGGGCCGCTCGTGAGCCCCTTCAAACGGAGCGCACGAGCGGACACCCGAACGCTCGTGTGAAAGTAGCCTAAAAGAGCTGAAGACAAGCATCCCTTATCTGAAGGGGAAATAACAGATTAATAAAATAAAAAAATTCTCCATAGCGGAGATGAATGACCTTTTAAAAGCAGTTAAAGACACTATGGGAGTAGAGCAGTGTTTCCCAACCAGCGTGCCTCCAGCTGTTGCAAAACTACAACTCCCAGCATGCTCGGACTGCATTTGGCTGTGAGGGCATGCTGGGAGTTGTAGTTTTGCAGCAGCTGGAGGCACACTGGTTGGGAAACACTGGAGTAGAGGATGTCCAAAAACCTCACTCAGTTCAGGAGGAGATTTTTGCGGGGATTAAAAACTAAACGTTTTAGATTTTTTCCTATAAACGAAAATATTAAAGAAATGATTTTGGATGAGTGGGCATCCCCTGAGAAAAAATTTGGCATTTCTATGGAATTCAAAAACAGGTTATTACTTGATCCCACTGAATCTAAGGTATTTGACGAAAGGTAAATAAAAAAAACTCCCTACCTTTTGAAGATTCTTCCCAATTAAAAGATACCATGGAAAGAAAAGCGGATAGTCTCCTGAGAAAGTCTTGGGAAGCGGCAATGTATTGCCTCAAAACGAATATCACCGCAACCTCAGTGGCTAGGTCGATGTATCTCTGGTTGAATGAACTAGAGAGACATCTAATTAATAAAACATCACGAGAACAGATATTAGATTAAATTACATTATTGAAATCAGCTACAGTCTTCCTAGCTGATTCTTCAGCAGAAACTATTAGTTTTTGAGCTAAAGACGCGTCTTTATCCAATGCCGCCAGAAGAGCTCTTTGGATGAAATCCTGGGGGGGGAGATATAGCATCCAAAATGAAGTTATCCTCGATACCTTTTTCTGGGGAGTATGTTTTTGGCCCCGTCCTGGACACGATCCTAGAAAAAGCTACCGACAAGAAAAAAGGTTTTCCTTAAAATATATGGGGATTAATGTCACGGAACCATGAACCAGACGTACAACAAGAGATAAGTGAAAATAAGAAGGCTTTATTGAAAATCAAGCTATAAAGCAAAAGTCCAAACGGATGGTGAAACCGGAGCAGAGTCTTTGCGTAGCCAGAGGTCAGGAAACCAGAAGGGTAGTCAGACGAAGCCAGGATCAGGAACCAGCAGGGTAGTCAGACGAAGCCAGGATCAGGAACCAGCAGGGAAGTCAGACGAAGCCAGGATTAGGAACCAGAAGCAGCAGCAGTCTTAGAAGCATGAGAACACAGGAGGACCAAGCAAGGAACTGAAGCCACAGACCTCCTATATATATGAGCTAGGCATCCAGCTCCTCCCAGTGGGAAGGAGGAGCCGCAGGGTGGAAGGCTACAAGAAACCCAGAAACCAAGATGGCCGCCAGCACATGTCAAACGAAGGAGAACAGCAAGAAGGTAAGACCATGACAATTAAGAAGAGGATATCTTCTTAATCCCCAAAACAAATCCAGCGACAAACAATGACGCCAGGATAGGGGGAAGACTAAAAACCTTCTACCCGCAGTGAAAATCCGTAACTTCAAATCCTTGGGCTTTAAACATAATAAAGGACGGTTACAGGATAGAGTTTTCTCCCCCCCCCCCCCCCCCCCCCTTCCCAGAAAGATTCAAAATCTCTCATCATCCAGCACAGTTACCGTTGATTTGGGAAAAAATTCAGGATCTCCAAAAATTGGGAGTAGTAATTCCAGTCCCTCTCATCTCAACAGGGGCAGGGCTATTACTCAAACCTATTCCTAGTAAAAAAAAACAAACAGGGGCACCTATCGATTGATAATAAACTTAAGGGACCTAAACAAGCATGTTACCTACAGGAAATTCAAGATGGAATCCCTGAGCTCCACCATCCTTCTAATAAAAAGAAACGCCCTGATGTGTACAGTTGACCTGAAAGATGCGTACTACCATGTCCCGATACGTACCGAGTCTCAAAAATACCTGAGGTTCGCCATAAAAGATCACATAGGGAACCTAGCCCATTTTCAGTTCGTCGCCCTCCCTTTCGGAATATCATCTACCCGCAGAATATTCATCAAATTAATCGTAGAAATTGTCACCCTTTTGAGAACTCAGGGTCTCACAATCATCCCCTACTCAGACGACTTCCTAATCATATCAGACTCAGAACAACAAATAAAAATAGATTGAGACCGGTTTTGCAACCTTTTAAAAAATCTAGGATGGATAATAAACTTAAACAAGTCCTGGCTATCACCAAAAACAAGGGTAAAATTTCTGGGAGTTCTTTTGGACTCCACAAAACAGACTTCCTTCCTTCCAGAAGAAAGGATAGGAAATATACAAAAAACAGTCAGAGGATTTTTAAAAAAGGAAGTTTTATTCCATCAGGAAGACAATAAGTCTCTTAGGGCAGATGACAGCCTGTATTGTTGCAGTTCCATGGTGTCAGGCCCACTACAGAACCCTCCAGGCTTGGCTCCTGAAGAAGTGGGACAAGCACCAGTCATCACTAGACCAAAGGATTCGGATCCCAGGGCACGTAAAAAGATCCACGCTCTGGTGGTTCTATTCAAAAAAGCTAAGGAAGGGAGTAGAATGGCAGAAAACACCAGCAATAATTATCCAGACCGACAGTCAACACAGACCTCTAACAGGGAATCTGGTCTACGGAGATAGCAATGCGATCCTCGAACTATCAGGAACTCAGAGCAGTATGGGAGACCTTGAAGGCAGCCACGGCAGAAATACTAAACAATCACATAAAAATCTTCTCAGACAATGTCACCCAGTATCCTACTTAAAACATCAGGGGGTACAAGATCAGTAAAACTTCAGAATCTATCCACAAAAATATTCTCCTGGGCAGAGGGAAAAGTAAAATCTATCTCGGCCATTCACCTAAAAGGAGAACAGAACTTAATAGCAGATTTCCTGAGCAGGACCACCATAGATCAGGGAGAATGGTCCTTAAACAGCGAAATATTTGACCTGGTGGTAGAAAAGTGGGGTTTCCCATCAATAGACCTTTTTGCATCCAAACTAAACGCAATAGTTCCATTGTTTTGCTCCCTGAACCCAAGGGACAATCCTTGGGCAATAGATGCGTTTATGCCTTTCCCCATTTCAGCTAATACCCAGGGTTCTACAGAAAGCCATGCAGGAGTCGGCAAAACTAATCCTAATAACTCCATTCTGGCCCAAGAGAAGTTGGTTCTCCATACTAATGAAACTAACTCCACAGGAACCTTTTTTTTAAATCAGATAATTTTTATTTGGTTTTTCAAAAAATCACAAAAAAGCAAAGGAAGACAGTCTGTACAGCATACATGCAACAGTTGATGACAAAAATACCATAGCATTACACGATCGGACATATAGTTACTTACATAAGTATCACAAGTAACATAAACCATGGTACAAGAAGCACATAAAATCACGTATTCTAGTTACAAAGTATATCTGGTACAGAACCACATTTCCCATCCAATAATTTATCAACAGGAAACCAACCCTCCCTACCCAACTAAAGCCCAGTACCCCCCCCCCTCCTCCCTACCCGAGCGATGGAGCGGATCCAAACTCCAAGGTTGGACATCTTATTAACATGTCAAAGACACATCCATTGGTGTACACCTCCTGTCTGTGTATCAGACCTCTGCACACCCGACCTGCGTAGTACTACACACCTTCATACAGCATACATCCAGAGTAAAATAGGATAGAGGAGATAGAGAGCCTACATAAACCAATACTGCGCCTCTTCCTACCCCATAGTCCAACTACGAGGAAAGGCTAAACCGGACACTGTAGCCTGCATTTCTCCCAGTTATCCCATATTTTGTCATACTTCCCAGCACAGTTTCTTTTAACATACACACTTTTCTCTAAGCGTAATATATCTGACATTCTATTGAGGAATTCTCCCCTAGTCGGAGACTGAGGTCTAAGCCAAAATCTAGCTATGAGTTTCCTAGCTTGAAATAGTAGACGCTGTACTCCCAAATGATGATGACGATTTTTGATGTCTAATATCCCGACCACACACGCTCTCGGACCAGGCAGGACTGCAATATTATATGCGTCTTTTATTAGGGCTAAAACCGCGGACCAAAAGTTCCGGAGCTCCGCACAATCCCAGAACATGTGTAACAAGGATGCAGGACTCCTGCCACATCTAGGACAATCCGCATCTTCCCGAACACCTATCCGGGCATAAAAACTCTGGCGTCCTATACACCCAGTGTATTAAAAACAGCTGGGACATACGCTGCCCCTCGCAAACTGACAGTTGTGGAGTCTGCGCCAAAAGCGATTTCCACTGCTCTTCTGAGATCGGCCCGACCTCCCTTTCCCATTTAGATTTGACTGCTAAGACCCCTTGCTTCAATGACTTCACATACAAGTTCCTGTAGATAGAGGATATCAGACCGCTCGAGGAGCTGTTTGTGAGGAGTTGCTGAAACAACGGGACCACAGTGCATTTCAACGACACAGATTTAGCCTGTGTCTGAAAGGCATGACGAAGTTGTAAAAATTGATAGAAGGTAGTGTGCGGGAGACCAAATTCATTTCTCAACTGTTCAAAGGACTTGAAAACAGCAGCACTCTGAAATTGACATAAATATCTCACTCCTTTGCGCTCCCAGGGTGAAAAGCCATCTAACTGGAATATTTCTGGAAGGTGCGGATTTCTCCAGATAGGGGAAAACTGCGTAAACCCCTGTACTGATAACAGCGCCCGGCTTTTTTGCCAAACCTTATGCATCATAAAAAGTGTGGGGTGCCCCGACAGCTTGCCTACAATTCCGCTATTTTCCAATAGAGCCACCGGAGAACTGTGCCCAATAATATGTGCCACCAATCTGGCTGAGGCAACATCTCCAGGAGTTCTTCCCCATCCCCTCAACTGTTGCAACTGGGCCGAGATGTAATACAACCATGCATTCGGTACTGCTAGCCCTCCCTCCTCTTTTCCCCTCTGCAGAGTGTCCAGTCCAATCCGCACTTTTTTATGGCGCCAAATCAAATCCCTAAACAACCTATCAATCTTTATGAATATTCTGCGAGGAATCCATACCGGGGAATTATGCAATATATACATGAGTTTGGGCATGAGAATCATTTTAAGAAGGTTACTCCTCCCAATTTCAGATAGCGGTAGCTTGCACCATGCCTTGATTTTATCCAACATTGTGATTAATAACTGCTCAATATTCAGTTTAATATAACTGTTAGGATGTGCTGTAACCATTATCCCCAGATATTTGACCTGATGCGCAATCTGCAATGGACAAGAATTCGGGACAAGAGTTACAGCAGATTCATCCAGCGGTAGGAGAGTAGATTTGTCCCAATTGATACGGAGACCAGACCTATCACCAAACTCCCGTATAAGTGCCATGACAGGACCTAATGACTGTTCCACATTGCCCAAATATATTAACATGTCATCAGCGTAAAGGGACACCCTCTCCTCCCAAGTCCCGCAGGGAAATCCCACAATCTTGTCAGATGAGCGCAATACGCAGGCAAGCGGCTCAATCGCGATAGCGAACAGAAGGGGGGACAATGGGCACCCCTGACGAGTCCCTCTACCCAGACTGAACGAATCCAACGTTCCCCCATTCGCCCGTATCCTAGCAGTGGGGCCATTATATAACAATCGAACCCAGGAGATAAAGGTCTTCCCAAACCCCATGACTCGCAACACCTCCCATAGATAACACCATTCAACACTATCAAAGGCTTTAGCCGCATCCAGTGAGAGGATGGCACGCCCTCCGACAGACTCACCTCTTCTCTGAGTATTAAGAAAAAGGCGTCTAAGATTCACCGAAGTAGATTTGTCCGGCATGAAAGCCGCCTGATCACTATGAATAATGGTGGAAATGACAGACTGCAGACGATTCGATAAAACTTTCGCCAGAATCTTAATATCAGAGGTTAACAATGAAATTGGTCTGTACGAGTCAGGGGATTTGGGATCCTTACCAGGTTTGGGCAGTACCACTACAATAGCCTCTTTCATAGAAGCGGGAAGGTTTCCTGTTTGAAGGGATTCATTAAAGACTGACATTAAGTGGGGCATTAAGACACTACTATACTTTTTAAAAAATTCCATCGGCAAACCATCTATCCCCAGAGCTTTCTCATACCACAGGAACCTTTAACTCTTCCACTCAGGAAAGATACCTTGGTCCAGGGCCCGATCTCACATCCACATCCGGAACTCTTCAAACTAACAGCATGGATCCTGAATCCGACATCCTAAGGCTACTTTCACACTTGCGTTCAGAGCGGGTCCGTCTGGTGTCTGCACAGACTGATCCGCTCCTATAATGCAGACGTTTGGATCCGTTCAGAACGGATCCGTCTGCATTATAGTTTAGAAAAAATTCTAAGTGTGAAAGTTGTTCAGACGGATCCGTCCAGACTTTACATTGAAAGTCAATGGGGGACGGATCCGTTTGAAAATTGAGCCATATTGTGTCAACTTCAAACGGATCCGTCCCCATTGACTTACATTGTAAGTCTGGACGGATCCGTTTGCCTCCGCACGGCCAGGCGGACACCCGAACGCTGCAAGCAGCGTTCGGGTGTCCGCTTGCTGAGCGGAGCGGAGGCTGAACGCTGCCAGACTGATGCATTCTGAGCGGATCCGCATCCACTCAGAATGCATTGGGGCAGTACGGATGCGTTCGGGGCCGCTTGTGAGAACCTTCAAACGGAGCTCACAAGCGGAGCCCCGAACGCTAGTGTGAAAGTAGCCTAAGACGTAAAGGTCTTTCTGAAAAGGTAATATCTACTCTCAAGGCAAGTAGAAAAAAAGTTCCTGGTTCCATTTATCTCAAAATATGGAAAAAATTCTGTATCTGGAGTGGAGAGGACACACCTAACCATTCAGAGCCCAAAATTCAGAAGATCCTAGACTTTCTTCAAAAGGGTCTAGAACTAGGCCTCAGACCTTCTACCCTGAAGGTTCAGATCTCAGCCCTAAGTGCCTTCTTTGACAGTGAACTGGCCAGTCATAGATGGATCAGGAGATTTATTAGATCCGCATCTAGACTAAGACCTTCAATCAGACCCCGGGTGCCTTCCTGGGACTTAAATACGGTTCTTAAAGGACTGCCAGGGGCTCCATTTGAACCTAGAAGACATGTCTTTAATGAACCTTTCACAGAAAACAGCTTTCATGATAGCCATATCATCAGCTAAGAGGTTAAGCGAAATCCAGGCCCTTTCAATTCGGGAACCATACCTCACTATACAAGAAGACAGGATAACCCTCAAACTTGATCCAGGGTTTTTACCTGCCGTCATGGTGGTGAAATGGAAAACCGGAATTAGACTTACCGGTAATTCAGTTTCATATATATATAAATAAATATATCGGTATGATCAAATACCAATATATATATATATATATATATATATATATATATATATATATTAAAAATGAAAATATATACTGGTATGAGGAAATACCAAAAAAATAAATAAATGCATGTTACACTTATAGTGGGTCGGAGCACTGTAATCTGGAACTCACTGCTGTATGGTGGTGGGAGGGGTCAATTTAACCTTTCTCTGTTCCTGCCCCTACAGAGGTCAGGGGTCAATCTCTCTCATGTGTGCCATCATGGTGGATTCATGGAAACTGAATTACCGGTAAGTCTAATTCCGGTTTTCTTGGAAGACTCACTGACATGGTTATTATACGAAATCTCAGCCCAAGGTAAAAACTGGACCCAGTCATCATGATGGAGGTTGGTGAAATGTCGCAAAAAATTGGTCAGAATTTGATTGACACATTCCACTTGACCATTAGATTGCGGATGATAAGCTGAAGAGAAATCCAGAGACACATTCAAAAGATTACAAAGAGCTCTCCAGAACTTAGACGTGAACTGCACACTTCTCTCTGACACAATACGGTGGGGAAAACCATGTAGGCGAAAAATGTGTTCAATAAATTTTTTCGCCAGCTCAGGAGCAGAAGAAAGACCAGGTAGAGGGACGAAGTGCGCCATTTTGGAAAAACGATCCACCACTACCCAGATCACAGAACACCCAGAGGATAAGGTTAGATCAGTAATAAAATCCATGGCTATCTGTTGCCAGGAAGCCTCAGGAAGAGAAAGTAAGAGACCCGCTGGACGTTGCTTTGAGGTTTTATACTGCGCACATGACGGACAGGAAGCGACAAACTCTTGGATGTCTTGCCGCATGGTTGGCCACCAGTACTGTTTCGCAATGAATTTGAAAATCTTTCATTTTCTGGCATGACCTGCAATTTTTGAGGAATGATCCCAGACTAGAACTTGCTTCCTGAGGTTCTGCGCAACAAAAGTCTTTCCGGGCGGAATCTCAGACAACTTGACAGGACATATGAAGAAAAAAGAGTCCCAATACGTATGACAATGGTGTGTCGCAGCGATTCCCAAATGTGAAGTGGGTACAGATCACAGTTCAGACCATGCGTTTTTAAGGGACCGCGCATTCCCTATCCAGAAGGTTGCACCTCTTCAATCTCGAAGCATCCAATATTTAAGACACAAGCAAGTAAATCAGGTCCCACTGCCACCAAACTAAAGGCTCCTGGTCAGAAAATATACATATAGTGAAGCACTGCAGATCACCAAAAATTCCTTGTGTAATAGTACTCACAAGCACAGCTTGAAATATAGGCACATCATAAAGCTCAACGACTCTCCTTTTTTTCAAACGTCTTTACCACCACTAGAACATTGGATCACTCCAATAGTGAAGCACCGCTAACAAGATTGGCGTATAAAAGTTTTTGATATACTCACAAACATAAAACAGATAAAACAAGCAGTCAAGGCTGTCTTTAAAACTCTGTCCGACCCGGGTTTCGCTCCACGCTTCGTCAGGGGCATCACCATTCTCTTACTCACACATGTTTTATACTCTCCCTTCTCCCCCATAAAAATTTCACAAAAAAGAAATACAATAAAAATACATAAAACACTTATGACCAGTTAAATGACACTTCCCATCAGTACCTAGAGTAACATCCTGGGTATATTTTCTCGCTTTCCACTTTCTTTCGATTCCAGATTCATTCATTCATAAATACGCTCGTGATCACTCCCCTAATACCCACCCTTTTTTCTAACTAGTAAAGGAAAAATCTTACTAACTCCCATAGTACACACCTCCCTATTCTAATTGGTGAGTATTGCCTTTCCTTCTTTCCACAACACACACCTCCCTCTCCTGATTGGCTAGCAGTGATCAGCCATATACCTTTTCAAATTCGAGTTCAGGCAGTGGGACCTGATTTACTTGCTTGTGTCTTAAATATTGGATGCTTCGAGATTGAAGAGGTGCAACCTTCTGGATAGGAAACGCGCGGTCCCTCAAAAACGCATAACTTAACAGGACAAACAGCAATTTTTGCAGGATCAATG
This sequence comes from Bufo bufo, assembly GCF_905171765.1. Lineage (NCBI taxonomy): Eukaryota > Metazoa > Chordata > Amphibia > Anura > Bufonidae > Bufo > Bufo bufo. The sequence continues at coordinate 96,755,845 of NC_053395.1, forward strand.
ATGTGTTGAGGCTCCTTTTCCCGATCAGTAGCATCAAAGCACCTCGAGAGAGCATCTGCTTTGATATTCTTCTCTGCAGCATGAAAGTGAAGAACGAAATCAAAACGGGCAAAGAATAAGGACCATCTAGCTTGACAGGGATTCAGTCTTTGTGCAGAATGTAAATAGGTCAGATTTTTGTGGTCGGTGTAGATCACCACAAGATTAGATGCTCCCTCTAGAAGGTAAAGCCATTCCTCCAGTGCCATTTTGATGGCCAATAACTCCCTGCCCCCAATCGAAAAGTTGTGCTCAGGAGCAGAAAAGGCCCTGGAGAAGAAACCACAGGTTACCATCTTACCGGAGAAAGCACCGCCCCAGATTCAAGAGACGATGCATCCACCTCCAGGTAGAATTGCTTGTTAGCATCAGGGCGATGGAGAACCGGAGCTGCAGAAAAGTCCTGCTTCAAGGCGTGGAAGGCCAATTCAGCCTCAGCTGTCCAATTCTTAGGATTTTCTCGTAAGATCAAGGCAGAGATGGGAGTAGTCAAGGACGAGAAGTGAGGCACGAACTGGCGATAGTAGTTGGCGAATCCCAGGAACCACTGGATTGCTTTTAAACCTGAAGGACGACACCACTAAAATCGTTGACAGCTTCTCAGCATCCATCTGCAGATCAGTATCGGATATTATGTATCCTAGGAATGTCAGAAAGGACTGCTCAAAGGAACATTTCTCGAGCTTGGCGTATAGACTATTTTCTTTTAGCCTTTGAAGGACCAGACGAACCTGCTTCCGATGAGTAGCCAAATCTGGAGAAAAAAACAAGGATATCATCTAGGTACACCACAACACAGGAATATAGCAAGTCTCTGAAGATATCGTTAACAAATTCATGGAACACTGCAGGGGCATTGCTTAGTCCAAGGGGCAATACCAGGTATTCATAGTGACCATCGTGGGTGTTGAAGACGGTCTTCCACTCATCCCCCTGGGGAATCCTGTTCAGGTTGTAGGCCCCACGTAGGTCTATTTTGGAGAAAACTTTAGCTCCCCTGAGGCGATCAAACAATTCAGGAATTGGGGGAAGAGGGTACTTATTTTTTATGGTTATCTTGTTAAGACCTCTGTAGTCGATGCATAGACGTAGTGAGCCATCTTTCTTCTTCACAAAGGAGAAAACTGCACCAACCAGAGAGGAAGATTTGTGGATAAGTCCTCTGTCGAGGTTCTCCCTGATATACTCAGACATGGATAGATGATAGAGATAGATGCGTCCCCGAGGAGGAGAGGAGCCTGGAACCAAGTCAATAGGGCAGTCAAACGGCCTGTGAGGAGGTAGCGTCTCAGCTTCCTTCTTGTCAAAGACTTCCACATAACCATGATAGGCTGCTGGCAGACCATGGAGATTGGATGGTACCCGAGGTGATTGAGCTGGTTGAACAGAAGAAAGACACTTCCCAAGGCAGGACTGTCCCCAACGAAGCACCTCTCCGGACCTCCAGTCAAGGACAGGTTCATAAACACGAAGCCACAGAAGTCCCAGGAGGAGTGGATGAGACAGACTTGAGAAGACAAGGAAAGAAGTCTCTTCAGAATGAAGCGCTCCCACCTGTAATTTTACAGGTTCTGTGATGAACTGTATGGACTCAGATGGAGCCTTTCCATCGACGGACGATACCGTCGGAGGACTCTGCAGGCGTCGAACAGGTATCTGATGACGATCCACTAGGCTCCGGAAGCACCGTCTCTGTAAATCGAACATCGTCTAATGACAAGGTTACTGTCAGAAGAGGAGAGGAATTGTCTTCACCTAGGGTCGCCTCCCAAACAGACCCTAGGCTCGGGAGTTTTCCTGGCTTCAGAGGACAGGAAAAGAAAAGATGACCAGCACCGCCACAATAAAAGCAAAACCCCCTTGTACGACGGTGGCCACATTCTTGCTCAGTCAGCCTGACTTGGTCACCCTGCAAGGGTTGTGGCGCAGCCGCAGATGTTGAAGACTGAGGAACTGAAGACGCTGGATGATATGGTCTACTCTCACGTGCTACCTTTTTAGCATGCTCCTGGAAGCGCAGATCAATCCGGGTGGCCAGGGTAATAAGGTTGTCGAGGGTAGAGGGAACATCCCGACCGGCCAGTTCATCCTTAATTTTCCCGGAGAGACCCTCCCAAAAGGCGGCCACTAAAGCCTCATTATTCTAGCCCAATTCAGAGCCCAGTGTCCGGAACTGGACTGCATCCTGGCCCACAGACTGACTTCCTTTGCGCAACTGCAGTATAGAAGATGCAGCTGAGGTGGTGCTTCCTAGCTCATCAAACACCCTACAGAAAGCCTCTAGGAAGGCCTGCAGATTCATAATGACTGGGTCACTCCTCTCCTAGAGTGGGTTGATCCAGGCCAGGGCTTCTCCTATAAGGTGCGACATTAAAAAGACAACCTTGGCTCGGTCAAAAATAAACTGATGCGGCATCAGCTCAAAGTGCAGAGTGCACTGATTAATGAATCCCCTGCACTGTTTAGGGTCTCAATCAAAACGTGGCAGAGCTGATAAACGAGGACTAGAACATGGCACTTAGGGTGTCGACGGAGCTTGTGCCGGGTTAGCTGCTGCAGCGGGAGCTGGAGGTGCAGGGTTGGTGGGCGACAGGTCATTAAGGCGCATGTTCACATTGTGCAGATAGGACAGAATCTGAACCTGACATTCTCTCTCCTGAGCCAACTCCTGGCAAAGTTTGGTGAGGCTTGGTGGGTTCTGATCAGCGGTATCCATGGCCTGAGCAAACTGTTATTCAAGCGGGTGTGGACCCACTGTGCCACTGACTGGGTATACTCTGGAGGGGCGTAACTAAGCCACTACCTGGTCTTCAGTAGAGCCTCTGATGGTGAGGATAGGCTTGGGCCGTTAGTGTAGTTGCCAGGGGCTACTCCAGAGCAGTCCCCGAGTCAGTGGCAACTGACCAGGGGGTCAGAGTACTCGGTGCAAGCACTGAGGGGACTTGCGTGGCCAGGAGGTTCCGAGTCTGGACAGGCGGTAATCAATCAAAGTCAGTGAGCGAAGTCCAAGGTCAGAGACAGGCAGTAAACAAAGTCCATAAACGAGATCCGAGGTCAGGGGCAGACGGCAAACAGGCAAAGTTCATAAACGAAGTCTGAGGTCAGAGGCAGGCGGCAAACAGGTAAAGTGCAGGAGTTCCATAAGCAAGGTCCGGTACACAGCAAAGCAGACAAGAGAGATACCTTAGCACTTGGAGATAGACAAGATAAAACCATGAGGTTGCTCAGGCATCTTCCTGTGGTAGGTAGTGCCTTTAAATACCTGCTGCAATCCAGCCATTGGCTGGTGAGACAGAGGGCGTGTATGAGCTGCATCATAGGTAGAGACACACCTATGCAAGTTCAAACAAGTCTCCAGCATGGAACACAGATACCATAGTTAAGCATAGTTAATCTGCTGCCCGCACTTGTCAGCATGGCGGCAGGGAAAGAGGGAGCCCGACAGCAACACCGGCACGGACCACTGGGCTAACAGAGAGAACTACATCTATTCATTTAAGAGTTGAATTGCATTGTATAATTTACCTTGTTTTTTTCTGGTGTAATCCCCATTAGCAAGTATGTGCTCCATGATTGACAATGCAATCCAGTGTGCATCTTATGCATTGTATGCAGTTCTGGAATAGCCATTTGAAGGTGCAAATTGCTGTGCAAAATATGAGCAATTTGCAAATTTTTAAGCCCAGATCCTGTATCTAAATAAGCAAATTGCAATATGAAAAGTAGTTTGCTTTCCAATGTGTAGACACCTAATGGGGTAGATGAGTGTGGTGGTGGTGGTGGTAGTATGGTGGAGAAGGAAAGGAAGGCAGCACAGTTGGCAGAAGAGAGGGATATCAGTTCAGGGATAGCACTACTGCAGCAAGACACTTCCTCTGCCAGTCAGGGGAATGTCAGCTCCAGTAGGGAGGGGATCAGGAGTGCACGGCAGACCAGACATACCTTATAGGAATAAAAGGATCAGTAATAAAAAAAAAAAACACAATGTGGATAAATAGAAATGTAAATAGCACAATTAATGACAAATTACTAAAACAGAAATGTTGCAAAGAAATGCTAAAACCCTACGAGAAAAATAGAACATGTAAAAGCCAGATAAAGGTAGCCAAGAGAGTTAAATTAACCCTAAAGTGTTCTTGTATAAAGTTTTGAGTCTTTAAGAAGTAATGAGGGAGGAGTTGTAGAGTGCGGTCAGGAGAAAGCAAATTTATTAAATTATTTTTCTCCACTGTATTCGCTGTCAGATGAAATGCAGAGTGTCAAAGTAAACTACCCATTAAATGTGACCTGTCTGACCCAGGAAGAAGTGCAGCGGCATCTTAAAAAGAATAAAATACACAAATCACCGGGTCCAGATGGCATACATCCTCGCATTCTAAGATAATTAAGAGTCTGTCTATTACATTACTTATTTCTGCTATTTATGGACTCTATATTGACAAGGAACATTCCACAGGATTGGCGCTTAGCAAATGTGCCAATATTTTTTAAAAAAATGGGTCAAAAACAGAGCCTGGAAACTATAGGCCAGTAAGTTTAATATCTGTCATGAGTAAACTGTTTGAAAGTTTTCTAAGAGATGCTATCCTACAATATCTCAATGAAAGAAAGCGTATGATGCTGTTTCTGCAATGGTTTATTAGGGATCGGTCTTTAATTTATTCCGTTTCTATAAGGAGGTAAGTTCTAGACCGGATTGGATATATCTTGACTTCTCCAAACCTTTTGGTTAGGATATAAAATGAGAATGCTTGGACTGACGGAAAATGTGTGTACGTCGGTAAGTAACTTGCTCAGTCATAGAAAACAGAGAGTGGTTATTAACTGTACATACTCAGATTGGGTCACCGTCACTATGGGGGGTACCTCAGGAGTCCATATTGTGCCCTGTTCTCTTCAATATACACTCACCTAAAGAATTATTAGGAACACCTGTTCTATTTCTCATTAATGCAATTATATAGTCAACCAATCACATGGCAGTTGCTTCAATGCATTTAGGGGTGTGGTCCTGGTCAAGACAATCTCCTGAACTCCAAACTGAATGTCAGAATGGGAAAGAAAGGTGATTTAAGCAATTTTGAGCGTGGCATGGTTGTTGGTGCCAGTCGGGCCGGTCTGAGTATTTCACAATCTGCTCAGTTACTGGGATTTTCACGCACAACCATTTCTAGGGTTTACAAAGAATGGTGTGAAAAGGGAAAAACATCCAGTATGCGGCAGTCCTGTGGGCAAAAATGCCTTGTGGATGCTAGAGGTCAGAGGAGAATGGGCCGACTGATTCAAGCTGATAGAAGAGCAACGTTGACTGAAATAACCACTCGTTACAACCGAGGTATGCAGCAAAGCATTTGTGAAGCCACAACACGCACAACCTTGAGGCGGATGGGCTACAACAGCAGAAGACCCCACCGGGTACCACTCATCTCCAATACAAATAGGAAAAAGAGGCTACAATTTGCACGAGCTCACCAGAATTGGACTGTTGAAGACTGGAAAAATGTTGCCTGGTCTGATGAGTCTCGATTTCTGTTGAGACATTCAAATGGTAGAGTCCGAATTTGGCGTAAACAGGATGAGAACATGTATCCATCCTCTGATGGCTACTTCCAGCAGGATAATGCACCATGTCACAAAGCTCGAATCATTTCAAATTGGTTTCTTGAACATGACAATGAGTTCACTGTACTAAAATGGCCCCCACAGTCACCAGATCTCAACCCAATAGAGCATCTTTGGGATGTGGTGGAACGGGAGCTTCGTGCCCTGGATGTGCATCCCTCAAATCTCCATCAACTGCAAGATGCTATCCTATCAATATGGGCCAACATTTCTAAAGAATGCTATCAGCACCTTGTTGAATCAATGCCACGTAGAATTAAGGCAGTTCTGAAGGCAAAAGGGTGTCCAACACCGTATTAGTATGGTGTTCCTAATAATTCTTTAGGTGAGTGTATTTATTAATGATCTTGTAGAGGGGCTGCACCGTAAAATATAAATTTTTGCAGACTATATTCAAATGTGTAAATTAATTAACACAAAATAGGTCAGGATACTGCTAAAGATGGATCTTAATAGACTGCAGGCTTGGTAAGTGGCAAATGAGGTTTAAAACTGATAAATGTAAGGTTAAGCACATGAGAAGGAAAAAATACACGTCACCAGCACATACTAAATGGTAAAATACTGGTTTATTCTGACATGGAAAAGGAATTAGGAATTTTAGTTGACAATAAACTTAACTGTAGCAACCAGTGTCAGGCAGCCACCGCCAAGGCCAATAAGATTATGGGTTGCATCAATAGAGGCATAGATGCACGTGATGAGAACATAGTCCTGCCACTTTCCAATCATTAGTCGGACCATACATAAAATATTGTGTACAATTCTGGGGTCCTGTGACCAAGAAAGAGATAGCAGAGCTAGAGAGGGTTCAGATAAGGGCTACTAAAGTAATAAATGGAAATAGTGGGCTACAGTACCCCCAGAAAGATTGTCAAAATTCGGGTTTAGTTAGAAAAAAGATGACAGTGGAGAGATCTAATAACCATGTATAAATATATCAGGAGTTAGAACAGAGATCTCTCCTATGATCTATTTATACACTGAACTGTGACCATTACAAAGGGATATCCACTACGACTAGAGGAAAGAAGGTTTCTACACAAACATAGAAAGGACTTCTTTACTGTAAAGGACAGTGAGACTATGGAACGCTGTCTGAGGAGGTGGTGATGTTATTTTGACTTGCTGATTGGAATCAGGTAGAAATTTTTTCCCCTAAAATGAGGAATATTGGCTTCTACCTCATGTTTTTTTTTTGTCACCCTCTGAGTCAACTTGCAGGATAGCAGGCTGAACTGGATGAACAGATGTCTTTTTTCAGCCATACAAACTGTGTTACTATGTTAAAAATCATTCCAGCAAAATCTCCCTTCCAATATCCATATGGCCCCTTCTAAGTCCTGCTGTGAGCCCATACAATAGACGTATAGTTTGTTTCTGTAAACTTCAGAATCGGGGTAATAAATGTTGATGGTTTTTTTTGTTTGTTTTTTTTTTGCTGTTAATCTTTGCTGTGTTACATGAAAAATTGAAGAAATAGTGAAATTTCAAAAGTATTATTGCTAATTTTTAAGTCTTTTAATATGCTAAAAAATTAAATAAAATTTTCAAAATGATGCGGACAAAAATAGACATATGGTGACTTTTAAGTAATAACTATTTTATGGGGTGTCACTCCGTCTTTAAAGCACTATCTGTAAATGTTGTATTTTTTATTTTTTTTATTTTATAAATAAAGGTACATAAATTGACATGCAAATGTAGGTTCTGTCAGGATGGAGATAATCCATATTGCAAGTTATTTAAAAATTTTGACTTCCTAATTTTGTTATTTAAGCTCTTAGAATATGAACCTAAATCTGAAGATCAAGTACCTTTGCTTTTGAAGATGAAGAGGAGCAACCTCGCTCTTGGTAAAGCTATTGAAAGTGGAGATACTGACCTTGGTAAGTAATTGTGTAGAAAGCAGGCAAAGAAAATAAAAAATATTCAATCCTCTCTCTCAAGTTTGTAATTCCAATAACCTTTACCTCAGATAACATAATTAGGGATCAGTGAACCCGAACTGCAAAGTTCAGGTTCGTACTGAACATCACGGATTCGGGCACCCAAGCACAGACTTTGCCGCGGAAGTCTGTGTTCGGTCTGTGGATGCTGAATAAAGCTTGTTGAAAGGCAGCAGCGCAGCCAATCAACAAGCTTTTAAACTGTGGGCACTTGGCATGGCTGTGACCCGACCTGTATAAATGCGGAATCACGTGTGGCGCCGCAATTCTGCTCTAACTAGTGTAGGGACAGGAAGTAGCTGCAGTGAGGGACAGTGTTAGGCTGAGTTCACACGGGCGAGATTTCCGCGCGGGTCTAATGCGGGAGGTGAACGCATTGCACCCGCACTGAATCTGGACCCATTCATTTTTATGGGGTTGTGCACATGAGCTGTGATTTTCACGCATCACTTAAGCGTTGCGTGAAAATTGCAGCATGCTCTATATTGTGCGTTTATCACGCAACGCAGGCCCCATAGAAGTGAAGGGGGCTGCGTGAAAATCGCAAGCATCCGCAAGCAAGTGTGGATGCGGTGCGATTTTCACGCATGGTTGCTAGGTGACAGTCTATTCACTGTATTATTTTCCCTTATAACATGGTTATAAGGGAAAATAATAGAATTCTTAATACACAATGCATAGTAAGTGGTCAATTGAGGGTTAAAATTTTTTTAAAAATTAACTCACCTTCTCCTCTTGATGCCGGTCTCTTCTTACTTCTTTAATGATGATCTGCCGGCTAAATGACCTGTGGTGACGTCAGATCACATGGTCCAATCACATAGTCCATCACCGTGGTGATCGATCATGTGATTGGACCATGTGATCTGACGTCACCACAGGTCCTTTAGCCGGCAGCTCATCATTAAAGAAGTAAGAAGAGATCGGCAGCTACGCGATCAAGAGGAGAAGGTGAGTTAATTTTTTTTTTTTTTTTGTAACCCTCAATTGACCACCTACTATGCATTCTGTATTAAGAATGCTATTATTTTCCCTTATAACCATGTTATAAGGGAAAATAATAACATCTACACAACCCCGAACCCAAACCTGAACTTCTGTGAAGAAGTTCGGGTCTGGGTACCACAGTCCGTTTTTTATCACGCGCGTGCAAAACACATTGCACCCGCGCGATAAAAACTGAACATCGGAACGCAATCGCAGTCAAAACTGACTGCAATTGCGTTCCTACTCGCGCGGGTTTGCCGCAATGCACCGAGACACATCCGGACCTAATCCGGACACGCCATTTTTTGTGGGAGCAATATACCTCTTTTGCATCCGTGACATGGAAAAAAAATAGTTAATCTGTCTGTTAATTCTTTCGGTGACATAAACTCATTTTTTATGGTGAGCTACAGCTCCTTTGCATCCGTGACACGAAAATACAATAGTTAATCTGTCAGTTAATTTTGTGGGTCATCTATGGCCATGTTTTTGGGTGCCCGTGACATAGAAATGCAATTGTTCATCTGTCTGTCAATTTTGTGATTGACCAAAAAAAATTAGGAGAGCATCAAATAAGCACGTATCCATGGTGCTGCTGGTGTAGGGAGTGGTGGAGCTCCTGCTACAGGGAGAGGACGTTGTCGATTTGTGCCAGTTACGTGCCCAAGTAAAACACTTTCCTCTGGTGCACGCAGGCGATAGGATGTTCTGCAAACTCAAAGAGGAAAGACCGCTGCTCAGGAAATCCACACGGTATCCAAATTATAATGGAGTCATGCACAGCGTTCAGATATAGACGAACATTGAAACGCCCAACAGAGATCCCTTTTGCTTCCAATTCGATCCTTCTATAGGAACCAAGACATTATGCAAATAGTGAAGAACCACCAACAAGGGTAAAATATACTTTTTTTTTTAATTATACTCACAAAAGTGCTAAGATAAAAGGCATATCATAAAGCTGCATCAGCCCTTGTGTCTTAGCCCGACCTAGGTTTTGCTTTCGCTTCGTCAGGGGCACATACTCCACCCTCATCTGGGCGTCTAATTTATACAGATCCAGGGTGGAGGAAACTCCTCCCGATTGTATTCAATCATAGATAATAAAATACTAATTTAAAACCAACATATTATTTCCTCTTATCACTTTAACCCTTTCAGGACCAAGCCATTTTTCACCTTTCTGCCCAGGCCATTTTTAGCAAATCTGACGTGTCACTTTATGTGGTAATAACTTTAAAACGCTTTTACTTATCCAGGCCATTCTGAGATAGTTTTCTCGTCACATATTGTACTTCATGACAGTGGTAAAATTGAGTCAAAATATTTCATTTTTATTTATAAAAGAAATACCAGATTTACCAAAAATTTAGAAAAATGTCAATTTCTCTACTTTTATAATAGATACTAATAACTCCAAAAATAGTTACTACTTTACATTTCCCATATGTCTACTTCATGTTTGGATAATTTTGTGAATGCCATTTTATTTTTTGGGGACGTTAGAAGGCTTAGAAGTTTAGAAGCAAATCTTTAAATTTTTCTTATTTTTTTTTTTCAGGTCTGAAGTCACTTTGTGAGGCTTACATACCGTATTTTTCGCCCCATAAGACGCACTTTCCCCCCCAAAAGTGGGGGGGAAATGCCCCTGCGTCTTATGGGGCGAATGCTGCCATTTTACATTGCAGTCTGCGATGTATCAGCTGGAGGGAGGAGGGGCCGGTGTCATGCAAATGCGGCGGGGCGGTGCGGTCACTGTACTCCGGCCCCGCCGCTCACTCACTTCCTTAATGCCTAAACATTTTATAATAATAGCTTTCATTGAAGTTCCGATCCCCAGCCGCATCTGTACTACTTACTAAATGTCCTTTAGCAGGCAGAGCAGGGCGGGCGGCCGGCCGTAACTCACTGACGTCACTTGCCTGCGCCGCCTACTTCATTCATAAAGTAGGCGGCGTAGGTACGTGACTACAGTAAGTTACGGCCGCCCGCCCGCCCTGCTCTGACAGGTTAGATCATGAGGAATTTTTTTAGAGCAGGTTGTTAAGGACGCGGAGATAGCTAATATGTATACTTTTTTTATTTATTTATGTTTTACACAATAACAGAATTTTTGAATAAAAATAAATCATGTTTCAGTGTCTCCATATTCTGAAAGCCCTAGTTTTTTTATTTTTTGGGCGATTGTAGGGTCTCATTTTTTGCTTGATGAGATGACAGTTTGATTGGTACTATTTTGGGGTGCGTATGACTTTTTGATCGCTTGGTATTACACTTTTTGTGATGTAAGGTGTCAAAAAATTGCTTTTTTTTACACCGTTTTTATTTAAACATTTTTAAGGTGTTCATCTGAGGGGTTAGGTCATGTGATATTTTTATAGAGCAGATCGTTACGGACGTGGCAATACCTAATATGTATACTTTTTTTATTTAAGTTTTACACAATGCTATTATTTTTGAAACAAAAAAAAAATCATGTTTTAGTGTCTTAATAGTCTGAGAGCCATAGTTGTTTTTAGTTTTTTTTGCGATTGTCTTAGATAGGGGCTTGTTTTTTGCAGGATAAGATGACTGTTAGATTGGTACTATTTTGGGGGGCATATGCCTTTTTGTTTGCTTAGTGTTTTACTTTTTTTTTTACTTCATTTTGGGGGGGGATCTTTTTTTTTTTTACTTTAAAAATGACCTTTTTATATATTTTTTTTTTCCATCGGGTCCCCGTCACACCAGCGCGGGAACCCGATGACTGTTTCCTCCCTGCACGAACATCGCACGTGCCGCAGTCAGCGCTGACCGCGGCTGTGCAGGGGTTAATGTGATTTCACCGATGCTGGCGCATACAGTAGGGGTCCAGCTATCAGTGACTGCCGGACCTCTGCCGCGGATCGGGCAGGCGCAGCTCCTGCACCCGCCCGATCAGCGCTGGGCGTTAAGTCACATCGGCGCTGGGCGTTAAGGGGTTAAACATTCTGCCCATATTTTTATTATTTCACATTTTGCGCACCAAATCATTATCGAATGGCTTTTTGTCCTATTTTTACTGATCACATGATTGAATCTAGTACAAACCAAAGAGTATTTTTCTTTCATTCATAGAATCTTCATATAATTAAATAAGCCAGTTATAGTCCTCTCACATTCCTTCTTTTGGTCGCGTGGTTCTAGTGGACCAATCATCAAGTACTAGTAGTTACTTTCGAGACACAAAGAAGAACGGGAGTGTATCACTAACAAACCATAATGTCGTCCAGACTGAACTCCGCAACTAAAACTTAAAAGTATTTCGACCACATGCTTACATCTAATTAAACCAGAGGATACTTTTCTTTTATTCATAAAGTCTTCACATGATTAAGGCCTCTTGCACACTAAGGTTTTTTTTTTCTGTTTACGTTCCGTTTTTTGTGTTCCGTATACGGAACCTGTCAGAATTTGATGTAATCTTCTAAATTACCACTAGTGGCCGCTGTTTCACCCACTCTGAACTTGTGTTGCAATTTCACTCCTCCACCATTGGAGGCTGCTGTGTTATCTGAGGATTTGCCCTTAACTAAGATGGCCGTTGTGATACTGATTGGGAGCCATCTTGTTTCCTGTTTGGGCCTACTTATACCCATGAGGCAATGCAAACATTGCTTGAGTATTGTGACTTGTTCCAGTCTTCTGCTCCTCAGAACCGTATTTTCCAGACCGTTCCGATTCTTCACTGGATTCCCTACCTTGCGATCTACTCCTCAAGTCTGCGCCTCGCTTGTTCCTTCTGGCCACTGGATTCCAGCCGCGTCTAAAAGAATCCTTTTCTATGTTTGTGTACAAACCTTCTTTCCTCCAGATGCAGAGGATGTCCCCTCGTCACAGTCCTGGGGATAAATAGATGATGGGATAGATCCATGTACTGACCCTTGATATATTTATACATATTAATTAGATCTCCCCTCAGTTGTCTTTTTTCTAAAGTGAATAACCCTAATTTTGATAATCTTTCAGGGTACTGTAGTTGCCCCATTCCAGTTATTACTTTAGTTGCCCTCCTATGGACCTTCTCCAGCTCTGCTATGTCTGCCTTATTTACAGGAGCCCAGAACTGTACACAGTACTCCATGTGTGGTCTGACTAGCGATTTGTAAAGTGGTAGGACTATGTTCTTATCACGGGCATCTATGCCCCTTCTGATGCAACAGAAGTGGAGAAAAGAAAAAAGAGGGAGGTTATCCAAAAGCTACAAGGGACTGTGCTTTGTCCCTGAAGAGAAGGATAGAGAAGCGGTGCCACCAGGACCGTACGATGGAGGGGTTGGAAAAAAGGAAACAGTAGGATGGAGAGGCAGCTCTGGTGTGGGATAAAACCAAACACCACAGAGAAGTCAAGATAAATCAGTGAAGGGTAGGGAACAGGGGGTAGTCACCCACCCCGAGTATCACACCGGTCACTGTGAAAATATATGCGGTTGAGCGCCAAACTCCCAAAAGACAGAGTAAAAGTAAGTGATGGTGTTAGATAATCGTTGACGGTATCAAAAATTCCCAAACTCAGGTGCTATAGACTGATAATTAGAGCACAGTCGAGGGTAGGTAAAAGGTAACAGGAATAAGATGATACTTGTAATATTATTAGGTCAAATCGTGCAGCACTAAAACTGAATAAGATATAGATGCATAAAACGAATTAAATTCTTCAAGATCCTGCTCCTGATGAATGGGGTATTATGACCCCTGAAACGCGTTGAGCCGTACATTATACCAATAAAGAGGATTGATTACGCACCTTTGGATTTGTCTGTTGCTTTACCAACCAGGCTGTACACCCAGGTCGTAGACGTCAACCTCTAACAACTTATACGCGATCCCGGCTTAGGGGGGTGACTTGCCACAGGTGTCTTGAGTTTATCCTGGTGGCGACTCCCCTGTGAAGTGAGTGGATTTTTTATCAATGATTTTATTTTTATTATTGTCTCTATATTTTTAACATTCTTGAAGAATTTACTTCGTTTTATGCATCTATATCTTATTCAGTTTTAGTGCTGTACGATTTGACCTAATAATATTACAAGTATCATCTTATTCCTGTTACCTTTTACCTACCCTCGACTGTGCTCTACCTATCAGTCTATAGCACCTGAGTTTGGTGATTTTTGATACCGTCAACGATTATCTAACACCATCACTTACTTTTACTCTGTCTTTTGGGAGTTTGGCGCTCAACCGCATATATTTTCACAGTGACCGGTGTGATACTCGGGGTGGGTGACTACCCCCTGTTCCCTACCCTTCACTGATTTATCTTGCCTTCTGATGCAACCCATTATCTTATTGGCCTTGGCAGCAGTTGCCTGACACTGTTTTTTGCAGCTTAGTTTGCTGTTTATTAAAATTCCTAGATCCTTTTCCATGTCAGTGTTACCGAGTGTTTTATCATTTAGTTTGTACGGGTGACTTGCATTATTCCTTCCCATGTGCATAACTTTAGATTTGTCAGTGTTAAACCTCATCTGCCACTTATCTGCCCAAGCCTCCAATCTATCTAGATCCCTCTGTAGTAGTATACTGTCCTCTTCAGTGTAAATTACTTTACACAGTTTAGTGTCATCTGCGAAAATTGATACTTTACTATGCAAGCCTTCTACAATATCATTAATAAATATATTGAAGAGAATAGGGCCCAATACTGACCCTGATATGTGACAAAAAAGCTATCTCAGAATGGCCTGGATAAGTCAAAGCGTTTTAAAGTTATCACCACTTAAAGTGACACTGGTCAGATTTGCAAAAAATGGCCTGGTCCTTAAAGCGAACCTTTCACCTCATTTTCACTTTATAAACTAGCAACAGTACCTTATAGATTATCTTCAGTGTGTTCTTATACATGTTAGTGCCGCTTTCCTGCGCTGTTTATTCTTGAAAAAATCGTCTTATAAAGTTCACATTTCCTGCTCCAACAGTCACGCAACAAGTCAAGGGGGTATCCCTTCCCTCACCTCTGGCTGTACCTCCCCTGCCCTAACCCCGCCTCTATGCTCTGTAATTGACAGCCGGCTCAGTCGCCGGGACCGCGCTTCTGAATCCTGCGCATGCGCCGTCCTCCTCATGCGCCGTACGCGATGCCTGCCTGTCTGCTCTCCTGTCTGCTCTCCCTCCCGTGCGCGCGCTCCCCTATCTTCAGGCTCCAAGTGCCCCATGTGATCACTGTAGACTTGCCATCTGCATTATTCTGACTTGAGCTAATGATAAATCTGGCCCTATGAGTTTCCAAACCTTTTTTAATGTTCCGAATGTGTTCTTGAACTCTCGTTTTAAGCTTTCTCATAGTTCGTGCAACGTACTGAAGGCCACTCCAGTAGATAAATTACCCCTGCATGATCACAAGTGAATAACCTTTTATTTTAAAACTAGAGCCATTTTTAGTGATCTGAATAGTTTTTGTGCTCTTTTTTTCTATTTTCCCTTTTGCGTTTTTTGCACGGAAGGGGAAACCCGCACCAAGTAAACTTGCTCATATTTTTATCTCCAACTTTCATAGGGATATATGTCACGGTCCCTCCTGTGACAGGGGTCAGAAGATCAAAGAGACTGGCTGCACGTGATGTGATCTGACAGCCGCTCTGGTTTGACTTTTCTGTGTTGTTGCTGGGTATGACCGCACCTCTGGTCTCAGGTGTAGCTTAGTCATTCTAACTCCTTTATTTAATCTGGCCTCACCCATCATGCGGTTGATAGCTCCTTTCAGGTTGTGAAGAGCTGGTGTCTGGTTCTCCTCTGATTTCCTGCTCGTCGGAGTTACAGTTCTCCTCTGAGTTCCTGCTCATCGGAGTTAAATGTCTTTTTCCCTATTTCTTGTTTGTGGTTTTCCCCTACCTTTTGGTATTAGGCCTGAGAGAGTCTCCTTTTCCTTCAGCTGGGAAGGAACAGGTCATCTCTTGTCCAAATGAGGGAAGATTTGACTATGACTGGCTGACTTAGGCGTATTGCACACAAACGGGAAGGAATAATGCAAGTCACCCGTACAAACTAAATGATAAAACACTCGGTAACACTGACATGGAAAAGGATCTAGGAATTTTAATAAACAGCAAACTAAGCTGCAAAAACCAGTGTCAGGCAGCTGCTGCCAAGGCCAATAAGATAATGGGTTGCATCAGAAGGGGCATAGATGCCCGTGATAAGAACATAGTCCTACCACTTTACAAATCGCTAGTCAGACCACACATGGAGTACTGTGTACAGTTCTGGGCTCCTGTAAACAAGGCAGACATAGCAGAGCTGGAGAAGGTCCAGAGGAGGGCAACTAAAGTAATAACTGGAATGGGGCAACTACAGTACCCTGAAAGATTATCAAAATTAGGGTTATTCACTTTAGAAAAAAGACGACTGAGGGGAGATCTAATTAATATGTATAAATATATCAGGGGTCAGCACAGAGATCTATCCCATCATCTATTTTTCCCCAGGACTGTGACTGTGACGAGGGGACATCCTCTGCGTCTGGAGGAAAGAAGGTTTGTACACAAACATAGAAAAGGATTCTTTACAGTAAGAGCAGTGAGACTATGGAACTCTCTGCCTGAGGAGGTGGTGATGGTGAGTACAATAAAGGAATTCAAGAGGGGCCTGGATGTATTTCTGGAGTGTAATAATATTACAGGCTATAGCTACTAGAGAGGGGTCGCTGATCCAGGGAGTTATTCTGATTGCCTGTTCGGAGTCGGGAAGGAATTTTTCTATTCCCCTAAAGTGGGGACAATTGGCTTCTACCTCACAGGGTTTTTTTTTTTTTGCCTTCCTCTGGATCAACTTGCAGGTTAACAGGCCAAACTGGATGGACAAATGTCTTTTTTTTATGTACTATGTTACTATTTTACATATTGTACTTCATGACACTGGTAAAATGAAGTAAAAAATAATAATTTTTGTTTATAAAAAAAATACCAAATTTACCATAAATTTGTAAAAAAATTGCAAATTTCCAAGTTTAAATTTCTCTACTTCTATAATACATAGTAATACCTCCAAAAATAGTTATTACTTTACATTCCCCATATGTTTGGATCATTTTGGTAATGATATTTTATTTTTTGGGGATGTTACAAGGCTTAGAAGTTTAGAAGCAAATCTTGAAATTTTTCAGAAATTTTCAAAAACCCAATTTTTAGGTACCAGTTCAGGTCTGAAGTCACTTTGCGAGGCTTACATAATAGAAACCACCCAAAAATGACCCCATTCTATAAACTATACCCCTCAAGGTATTCAAAACTGATTTTACAAACTTTGTTAACCCTTTAGGTGTTCCACAAGAATTAATGGGAAATAGAGATATAATTTCAAAATGTCACTTTTTTGGCAGATTTTCCATTTTAATATTTTTTTTTCTACTTACAAAGCAAGGGTTAACAGCCAAACCAAACTCAATATTTATGACTTTGATTCTGTAGTTTACAGAAACACCCCATATGTGGTCGTAAACTGCTGTACGGGCACACGGCAGGGCACAGAAGGAAAGGAATGCCATACGGTTTTTGGAAGGCAGATTTTGCTGGACTGTTTTTTTTTTGACACCATGTCCCATTTGAAGCCCCCCTGATGCACCCTTAGAGTCGAAACCCCCATTTTAGAAACTAAGGGATAGGGTGGCAGTATTATTGGTACTAGTTTAGGGTACATATGATTTTTGGTTGCTCTATATTACACTTTTTGTGAGGCAAGGTAACAAGAAATAGCTGTTTTGGCACCGTTTTTATTTTTTGTTATTTACAACATTCATCTGACAGGTTAGATCATGTGATATTTTTATAGACCAGGTTGTCACGGATGCGGCGATACCTAATATGTATACTTTTTATTTATTTATGTAAGTTTTACACAATGATTTCTTTTTTGAAACAAATAAAATCATGTTTTAGTGTTTCCATAGTCTGAGAGCCATAATTTTTTCAGTTTTTGGGCGATTACCGTATTTTTCACCCTATAAGACGCACCGGCCCATAAGACGCACCTAGGTTTTTGGGGAGGAAAATAAGTTAAAAAAAATTTGAACCAAAAGGTGTGCTTTTGGTGGGTTTGGAACTAATGGTGGTCTGTGGATCACGGACACTGTTATGGGGGGGATCTGTGGATGACGGACACTGTTATGGGGGGATCTGTGGATGACGGACACTGTTATGGGGGGATCTGTGGATGACGGTCACTTATGGGCGGATCTGTGGATGACGGACACTTATGGGGGGATCTGTGGATGACGGACACTTATGGGGGGATCTGTGGATGACGGACACTTATGGGGGGATCTGTGGATGACGGACACTTATGGGGGGATCTGTGGATGACGGACACTGTTACAGGGGGGGGATCTGTGGCTGGCACTGTTAGGGGGGGGGGGATCTGTGGATGTCACTGTTATATATGTGCCATCCACAGACCCCCACCCCATAACAGTGCCATCCACAGACCCCCCCCAGCCCATAACAGTGCCATCCACTGACCCCCACCCCTTAACTGTGCCATCCACAGATTACGTGTGCCCTCCCGCCGCCGCCCCCCCCCAGTATACAAATATAAAATGTATTATTGAATTAAAAGTTATTAAACATGCCCCCCTCACTCCTAATAGTACCGTATATCCTAATTGCTTCTGTATAATGCCGGCAGGCAGGCCGGGCGGCCGGCGCGTCACTCACTGACGTCACTTGCCTGCGCCGCCTGCTTCATTCATAAAGGAGGCGGCGCAGGCACGTGACATCAGGGAGTTACGCTGCCGCCCGCCCGGCCTGCCTGCCGGCATTATACAGAAGCTATTAAGATGTAGGGTACTATTAGGAGTGAGGGGGGCATGTTTAATAACTTTTAATTCAATAATACATTTTATATTAGAATACCGAAGCGGTGGGGCGGGGCTATAGTACAGTGACCGCACCGCCCCTATTGCCGGCCCCCAGCTCCTCCTCCCAGTCCCTCCCCCGGCCCCCGCTCCGTACATCGCATTCAGCGATGTTAAACTGTCAGCATTCGCCCCATAAGACGCAGGGGCATTTTCCTCCCATTTTTGGGGAGGAAAAAGTGCGTCTTATGGGGCGAAAAATACGGTACCTTGGGTAGGGTATGATTTTTGCGGGATGAGATGACGGTTTTATTGGCACTATTTTGGGGTGCGTGTGACTTTTTGATCGCTTGCTATTACACTTTTTGTGATGTAAGGTGACAAAAAATGGCTTTTTTTACACAGTTTTTATTCCTATTTTTTTACGGTATTCACCTTAGGGGTTAGGTAATGTGATATTTTTATAGAGCAAGTTATTACGGACGCTGTGATACCTAATATGCATACTATTTTTTATTTATGTAAGTTTTACACAATGATTTCATTTTTGAAACAAAAAAATCATGTTTTAGTGTTTCCATAGTGTGAGAGCCATAATGTTTTCAGTTTTTGCGCGATTACCTTGGGTAGGGTATGATTTTTGCGGGATGAGATGATGGTTTTATTGGCACTATTTTGGGGTGCATGTGACTTTTTGATCGCTTGCTATTACGCTTTTTGAGATGTAAGGTGACAAAAAATGGTTTATTTAGCACAGTTTTTATTTTAAATTTTTTACGGTGTTCATCTGAAGGGTTAGGTCATGTGATATTTTTATAGAGCCGGTCGATATGGACGCGGCGATACCTAATATCTATACTTTTTTTTATTTTTGTAAGTTTTACAGAATAATATCATTTTTGAAACAAAAAAAAAATCATGTTTTAGTGTCTCCATATTCTGAGAGCCATAGTTTTTTCAGTTTTTGGGCGATTATCTTAGGTAGGGTCTAATTTTTTGCGGGTTGAGATGACTTTGGCAGTATTTTGTAGTGCATATGACTTTTTGATCGCTTGCTATTACACTTTTTGTGATGTAGGTGACAATTTTTTTTTTATTTAGCACAGTTTTTATTTTTTATTTTTTACGGTGTTCATCTGAGGGGTTAGGTCATGTGATATTTTTATACAGCCGGTCGATACGGACGCGGCGATACCTAATATGTATACTCTTTTTTTCTCCCAATTTTTTTCCTTTTTTTTTTTTACTTTATTTGGGGAAAATGACGTTTTTGTTTATTTTTACTTGAAACTTTTAATTTTTTGGGGGGAAAACTTTATTTTTCCAACTATTTTTTCACTTTATTTTTTGTCCCACTTTGGACTTGAACTTTTGGGGGTCTAATCCTTTACAATGCATTCCAATACTTCTGTATTGGAATGCATTTGCTGTATGAGTAATACAGTGAGTATTACTCATACAGCTTCCGGCCTGTGAGATCCAGGGCCACCGGACGGCAGCGCACATTTAGCCAAGGTGCCTGCTTAATGATGATCATGGGACCCCCCCTCTCCCTGCGCATTTAGCCAAGGTGCCTGCTCAACGGTGATTGTTGAACCAGGACAACATGCGGTACCGGTACGTCATCTGACTTGGCTAAAACTGACTTTAGCCATATGTGATAGTGGAGTGAGCTGTCAGAGTAATGATAAATCTGGACAATAGTGTTCCTCTACATTTAAAAAAAGTACATGGCAAAAATCCTAGTGGGTTAATATTTACAGGTATAGAAAGGGGTAACCAGAAGTGGCGGGGAGGAGAGCCACTGGCGAAGATCAGTCGCTGTGAAGCGGAGTGGATCTATGGATTGTGTATATTACAACCGCAAGGATTAAATATTGAATTTGATCTAAAGCCCTGTTTAGTATAATTAGTAAGTTCTATTTTCTAGTTGCGCAGCTGAGTTTGGACGGGATTATGGTTTGTCACTGATATATTCCCGGTCTTCTTTGTGTCACGGAAGTAGGTACTAGTACTCGCTGATTGTTCCGATAGAACCTTATGACCAAAGGAATGAATGAGGGAGGATTTGACTATGACTGGCTGACTTAATCATGTGAAGACTTTATGAATGAAAGAAGAGTATCCTCTGGTTTAATTGGATGTAAGCATGTAGTCGAAATACTTTCAAGTTTTAGTTGCGGAGTTGAGTCTGGAGGACATCATAGTTTGTTAGTGATACACTCCCGTTCTTCTTTGTGTCTCGAAAGTAACTACTAGTACTTGATGATTGGTCCGCTAGAACCACGCGACCAAAAGAAGGAATGTGAGATGACAATGACTGGCTTATTTATATTAGATTCTATGAATGAAAGAAAAATACTCTTTGGTTTGCACTAGATTCAATCATGTGATCAGGAAAACTAGGACAAAAAGCCATTAAATAATGATTTGGTGCGCAAAATGTGGAATAATAATGATATGGGCAGAATGTTTAAAGTGATGAGGAAATAATATGTTTGTTTTAAATAAGTATTTTAGTATTTGATTTTGAGAAAAAAATGATTTTTTGTTGTCTATGATTGAATACAATCGGGAGGAGATTCCTCCACCCTGGATCTGTATAAATTAGATGCCCAGATGAGGGTGGAGTATGTGCCCCTGACGAAGTGAAAGCAAAACCTCGTTCGGGCTAAGACAGGAGGGCTGATGCAGCTTTATGATATGCCTTTTATCTTATCACATTTATGAATATAATAAAAAAAAAAAGTCTAATTTACCCTTGTTGGTGGTTCTTCACTATTTTCACAATGTATTGGTTCCTATAGAAGGATCGAATTGGAAGCAAAAGGGATCTCTGTTGGGCGTTTCAATGTTCGTCTATATCTGAACGCTGTGCATGACTCCATTATAATTTGGATACCGTGTGGATTTCCTGAGCAGCGCGGTCTTTCCTCTTTGAATTTGCTGACTAAGGGTCCATTTACATGTCCGTAGTGCATTGCGGATCCGCAATACACCCGGCCGGCACCCCCATAGAAATGCCTATTCTTGTCCGCAATTGCGGACAAGAATAGGATATGTTTGATTTTTTTCCGGAGCCGCGGACCAGAAGATCGGCGGCGCGCTCCGGTCCGCATTCATTCCATCCCCATAGAGAATGAATGGGCCCTCACCCATTCCGCAATTTGCGGAACAGATGCGGACCCATTATTATGGACGTGTGAATGGAGCCTTAATGCGTGAAACGTACCCACTTCACCTGGAGACCTGCAGCGCTACATACAAGCAATGTTATGGAGAACTGATTTTATATATATTTGATAGAATGTTCTGCATTCCACCTTGCACATGCTGGAAAGACGTGCGAGCAGCAGCAAGCGATAGTGGAGTTCCAGCTGCAGCACACACGGGTTAGTTGTTCTGCAGAACAGCACCACTTCACCACCGAGTGGGCCTGTATGTGGGACCTGTGTGGCGTGTTGCGCTGTTTCTAGTACTCCACCAAGATGGCCAGGGCTGATGATGCTGTCATCAGTGTTACTATCCCACTTCTGTGCCTCCTTGAAAAAACGCTTCAGGCGATGAGGAATAAGGTGGTGGCACAGAAGGAAGAGGAGGAGCAACAGGGATCAGTCACACGGTTATCAGGCCAGTCGTCCACAGGTGGCTCAGAGGGTGGGTTCCTGCACCAACAGTGGCCAGGTACTCAATTGTCCAGCCAGGGAACAGTTTTGGAGGATGATGATGAGGAGGAGGAACCGTGTTCACAGCAGGGTGGCACCCAAAGCAACTCACAGGAATTAATGAGGCATGGCTGGAGGGATACAGAGGACACAGACAATACACCTCCCACTGAGGATAGCTTGTCGTTGCCTCTGGGCAGCCTGGCACACATGAGCGAGTACATGCTGCAGTGCCTGCACAACGAAAGCCGAGTTACCCTGATTGTTACCAGTGCTGATTAACTAGGTGGCCAACCTGCTGGATCACGGCCACAAGGACAACGTGTCGTCCTTGCTAACATCACTGGAGCGTGATCAGAATACAAGCACGCGCTGTTAGACGCACTGCTGACGGCGTTCCCATCTGACAGCGGGGGCTCAGTGGAACCACAAGGAGGAGGAAGTCGCCATCACAGCTGGTGCACCGGCAAAACCTGCGGGTTAACATGGCCGAAAAGTGCAAAACCTTCGTCAGCACGCCACAACATCCAGCACCACCATCTGATAAGGACCGTCTTAGCAGGAGGCAGCATTTTAGCAACACGGTGGAAGAGTACATGTCCACACATCTGCACGTACTGTAAGGGATTTGTAACGGGGCGCCGAAGGCGCACTCGGTCTCCCATCAGCCGCATACCTGCTGCTTAGCTTCGGGAGCGAGGATCTGTGTTTGACCTCGTTCCCAGGGCGGCTTTGCTAGCTGAGAGGCTCCCTGCTTCTAGGTCTGCCTTGAGCGCCGAGCTGATCACTCGGTGCTCAACTGGTCGGTCTGTCGGTCATGTGACGCTGGCCACGTCACATGACCCTCACTCCCCACTATAAATACAGGCAGCCTGCTGGCCACAGGTTGCCTGTTAATTTAGGTTCCTGGCAGTTGTTGGATACCTGTGTACTTACCTGATCCTGTTCCCTGACGATCCTTTGCCTGCTCCTCCTGTACTGCGCATCCTTCCTGGTATATTGACCTCGGCTTCCACCTGACTATTCTTCGCAGACTCCTTTGGTACTTCTCGACTCTCCTGGTATTTATGACCCCGGCTTCTCCTGATCTTTCTTTGCTTATCCCTCTGTACTGCGTTGTCCTCTTGGTTTTGACCCAGTCCGTTCACTATCCGTTATTTGTCTTGTCTGTCCTTCCCGCGCGTATCCTAAGTTAGGGACTGCCGTCCAGTTGTTTCCTGTCATCAGGACTCGCGAGGCAAGTAGGCAGGGCCAGGGGTGAGGGTGGAGCGCAGTGGTCACTATCCTCCCCCCTGTGTGTGTGTGTAAGTGACCGTTACAGATTAACAGGCCCAATAACCACTGTATAATGAATCCTCTGGTGACCCTGACTGACCATGTCTCTAATCTGACGCAGATGGTGCAGGAGCTAGGAGAAAAACTCTGTTCTTTTGAGTTAGGGCAAGGTTCTTCCACTCCTCAGGCCTCCAGTTTGCATTTTGAGCCCCAGATTAAGCTCCCAGAACCCTTTTCTGGAGACCGGAAGAAGTTTCTCTCTTTTAAGGAGAGTTGCAGACTTTACTTCCGTTTGCGCCCCGTGTCCTCTGGCCCTGAGAGTCAACGCCTGGGCATTATCATTTCCCGACTACAGGGTGATCCCCAGGACTGGGCGTTCCCTTTACCTGCTGGCGCCGAGATGGCTCTAAAGGCACTGGTTCAGGGCAATCTACCTGCGGAGGATTATTGCACCCAATTCAGAAGGTGGTGTGTCCCCTCAGGATGGAATGAACCAGCCCTGAAGAGTCAGTTCAGGTCAGGTCTGTCTGATAACTGACCAGAAGATCCTTTAAATTATCAACTTCCAGAGACCTTAGAGGAGATGATGACCCTTGTTGTCCGACTTGACCGACGGGTTAGAGAGAGACGACAGGAACAACAGTTCTCTTCCCAGATGGTGGCCCAGCCAGAGGCCTATCCCAGAGACAATGCTGAGGTCTCCACCGAGGAACCCATGCAGGTTGGCATGACCCGAGGGAATCTTCGCCGCAGACGTGGAGAATGCTTTTACTGTGGAGATCCTGACCATTGGATCAACCAGTGTCCTAAGAAGGTCCTCTCTGTCAAGTCTCCTAAGGCAAGGCAACCTAAAGACCAGGTACACCCAGATTTTTTTAAATGTAAGCTTTTGGTACCCATTACGATTTCTCTGGGGGTAGATAAATCGCCGGCTAAGGCCTTTATTGATTCTGGCTCAGCGGCCAGCTTTATTGACTCTGAGTACGCTGTAAGATTGGGTATTCCAATGTTTGCTTTACCAACTCCTATCCATGTCATGGCTATTGATGCTACTCCTCTTATTGGTGGTACGGTGAGCTCATGTACCTCAGAGATTTCTCTAACCGTGGGTGTGTGCCACTCAGAGAGATGTTCCCTTTTAGTCCTGGAGAACCTACCGGCTGAGGTGGTACTAGGGTTGCCTTGGCTCCGACTACATAACCCCACTATAGATTGGTCCAAGGGGGAGTTGGTGAGATGGGGGCCTAAGTGTGACTTGTGCTTGTCCGTGGTACAGGCTGGGGTCTCGGTAAAGTCTGATACTTTACCCACTGTTGTTAGGGAATATTCTGATGTATTCTAATCACCAACCCCAGAGGTTCTACCCCCCCCCATAGACCTTATGATTGTACTATAGAGCAAGTAGAGGGGGCCAAGTTTCCTAAGGGGCGAATTTATAATCTTTCTAAGCCCGATTGCAAGGCCATGGAAGATTATATTAAGGAGAGCCTTGGTAAAGGGCATATTAGACCTTCTGTCTCTCCTATGGGGGCGGGGTTTTTCTTCGTTAAGAAAAAAGATGGTGGTCTTAAGCCATGTATCGATTACCGGAGATTAATTAAAATCACTGTCCAGAATAGATACTCCCTCCCATTGATTCCGGATTTATTTAACCAGGTTCTGGGGGCAACCTGGTTTTCCAAGATTGACCTGAAAGGGGCATACAATCTAATCCGAATCAAGGAGACGAATGGAAGACGGCGTTCAATACTCCGGCAGGACACTTTGAATATCAGGTGATGCCTTTTGGACTCAGCAATGCCCCAGCTGTGTTCCAAAACTTTATGAATGACATTCTTAGGGAGTTCTTAGGTAAATTTGTTATTGTCTATCTTGACGACATTTTGATATTCTCTCCTGACTTCGAATCCCATGTGTCTCATGTTAAACAAGTATTAGAGGTGTTGAGGGAGAATCAGCTATCCGCTAAGTAAGAGAAATGTGTCTTTGGTGTACAGGAGATTCTGTTTCTAGGGCATGTTCTGACTCCTAACGCCTTCAAGATGGATCCTGGTAAGGTACTAGCAATTAAGGAATGGGTAAGACCTTCATCCTTAAAGGCCTTACAACGGTTCTTAGGTTTTGCCAATTACTATCGTAAATTTATTATGAATTTTTCCGTAATTGCTAAACCGTTGACCGACCTTACTAAGAAAGGGGCAGATTTGGAGAATTGGTCTACTGAGGCCATTTCTTCATTTGAAAAATTAAAAAAGGCATTCAGTAGCGCTCCCATTCTGATCCAGCCTGATCAGGAGAAACCTTTTATTGTGGAGGTGGATGCGTCCGAGGACGGCGCAGAAGCAGTCCTTTCACAAGGTGCTGCTAGTCTCACTAACCTGAGACCATGTTCCTTCTTCTCCAGGAAATTCTCTCCCACGGAAAGAAACTACGACATAGGGAATAGGTAGCTGCTGGCCATTAAATGGGCATTTGAGGAGTGGAGGCATTTTCTGGAGGGGGCAAGGCATTGTGTAACTGTTGTCACTGACCATAAAAACCTTATGTTTCTCAAGTCGGCTAAGAGGTTGAATCCCCGTCAAGCCAGATGGGCTCTGTTTTTTACTCGTTTTGATTTTTCCATTACGTTCAGGCCGGGAAGTAAAATTGTGAAGGCGGACGCATTATCTCGGAGCTTCCATGCTTTTCAACTTACTGAGGTACCACCTGAATCCATCCTACCAGCAAAAATCTTTATAGCAGCTCTAACGCAGGATATCTCGGCTCGCATTAGGTCTGAACAACATCTGGCATCGGTATCCACCCCAACAGATAAGTTGTTTGTTCCCGTACAATTTTGTCTCCAGCTGTTGGGTGAGTGTCACAATTCTGCCTTTTGTGGACATCCGGGTGTTGAGGGCACTAAGGATCTGGTTTCTAGATCTTATTGGTGGCCCACTCTAACTAGGGATGTCAAGTCAGCCTGTGAGGTTTTTTGCCAGGTCCAAGACACCTAGGACTTGCCCTGCTGGTAACCTACAACCCCTAACCATTCCCAGTAGACCCAGGGCAAGACTGTAGTTTGGGTAGTGGTCGATAGGTTTAGCAAGTCTAAACTCCCGAATGCCAAAACCCTGGCGTCTATTTTTGTGAAAGAAATTGTTTGATTGCATGGTATCCCGGAAAATATTGTTTCTGACAGGGGTGTGCAGTTTGTGTCCAAATTCTGGAGGGCCTTCTGTCAAAAATGTCAAATTTCATTGTCTTTTTCCTCCGCCTACCACCCTGAGAGTAATGGGCAGACTGAACGCCTTAATCAGTCTGTGGAACAGATCTTGAGGTTGTATGTTGCTGATGACCAGCAATTATGGGTGAAATTTCTTCCATTGGCTGAATTTGCTTTGAATAACCGTGTCAATTCTTCTGCTGGGGTTTCACCTTTTTTTTGTAACCATGGTTTCCATCCAAGTTTTCATTCTGGGTCATCCGTCTCCTCCTCTAACCCTGAGGCGGATAGGCTCTCCTCTGAACTGTGCACAGTTTGGGCCCGGGTTCAATCAAACTTAGAAAAGGCTCAAAGTTCTCAGAATCTCAAGGCCGATAGGAGACGTTCAAGGGGGGTGAATTTTCAGGTTGGGGATAAGGTATGGTTGCCCTCCAAGAATCTCTCTCTTAAGGTAGATTCTAAAAAGTTTGCTTCTCGTTTTATTGGACCATCTAAGATCACGGAGGGGATTAACCCGGTATCATTTAGGTTGGAGCTGCCCGAGTCATTCCACATTCATAATGTGTTCCATAAATCTCTACTTAAAAAATATTTTGAACCGGTAGTACCATCGAAAGCCTCGCCTCTGCCGGTTCTTGTTAATGATGCTGTTGAGTATGTGGTGTCTAAAATAGTGGATGTCAGGAAGGTGCGTAATTCCTTGCAGTACCTGATTCACTGGAAGGGGTATGGACCTGAAGAGAAATCTTGGGTACCTGCCAGGGAGGTTCATGCTCCTAGACTTGTTCGAAAATTTCATTTAGAACACCCTGAAAGGCCATCGCCTGAAGTCTTGGGTCTGGTGGCCCCTTGTAAAAGGGGGGGGGTACTGTAACGGGGTGCCGAAGGCGCACTCTGTCTCCCATCAGCCGCAGACCTGCTGCTTAGCTTCGGGAGCGAGGATCTGTGTTTGACCTCGTTCCCAGGGCGGCTTTGCTAGCTGAGAGGCTCCCTGCTCCTAGGTCTGCCTTGAGCGCCGAGCTGATCACTCGGTGCTTGACTGGTCGGTCTGTCGGTCATGTGACGCTGGCCACGTCACATGACCCTCACTCCACACTATAAATACAGGCAGCCTGCTGGCCACAGGTTGCCTGTTAATTTAGGTTCCTGGCAGTTGTTGGATACCTGTGTACTTACCTGATCCTGTTCCCTGACGATCCTTTGCCTGCTCCTCCTGTACTGCGCATCCTTCTTGGTATATTGACCTCGGCTTCCACCTGAATATTCTTTGCAGACTCCTTTGGTACTTCTCGACTCTCCTGGTATTTATGACCCCGGCTTCTCCTGACCTTTCTTTGCTTATCCCTCTGTACTGCGTTGTCCTCTTGGTTTTGACCCAGTCCGTTCACTATCCGTTATTTGTCTTGTCTGTCCTATCCTACGTTAGGGACTGCCGCCCAGTTGTCCCCTGTCATCAGGACTCGTGAGGCAAGTAGGCAGGGCCAGGGGTGAGGGTGGAACGCAGTGGTCACTATCCTCCCCCCTGTGTGTGTGTGTACGTGACCGTTACAGGATCGCTCTCTAAAGCAGTGCGGCGATGACAGATTTCTCCTCAGACAACGGATTTCAAGTCCAAATTGTGCTTTTTTTTGGCACTTCAGCACCAGCACAAACATAAACATCACAAAATAAATACCTGCCTATCTAGGCACTACCTAATACATAGGTCGTCTCTACCTCACCTATAGAGCGCAGTTCACACACAGGGTACGATCCGGCTTTTCTCAGCCATACGGTCCAGCAGCTTCCTGGCTGTGACCACACCAGTACCTTTGGGGAGATATGGTCCTGAAGTCCTCTCGACTCTGACCATACAATCCTCTTTCGCTGGACCCCCCAAAACTCAGGCTTTCACACAGCCACGTGACCCCTCAGTCCTCCTGGCTGAGACCACACAGAGTCTCTGCAGGCTTCTGTTTCCAAGTCCTCTCTCTCTAGGGTCACTTCCTCTCCCCCAGACATACACAGAGGGTTGTTTTATCCCTCTGTGATTATCTCACCAGGCCTCAGCCACAACTAAAGGAAATACATGTATTTGAAGGGCGTGGACTGGTAGGTCCCACTAGCAAACCCACCCAGCAGTCAAAATAAAATCCAGCCCAGAACAAAATCTAGACAAACCTTTCTCGGCAAACCACACTTTGCTGAAACCACTGCAGCTTTCTGGATTTCAGTTATCTCAACCAGCTGAGGTATCTGGGTGGGATATACACCCCTTCCAGCACTATACTGTAAACATTATCACAGTACTTACTGATGGGTCTGTCCCATTTAACTTCTGGGTTTCTAAATTAGACACATGGCCTGAGCTTGCCCTTTACGTCTTCGAGGTGCCGGCCTGCCCTGCCGCAAGTGTATTGTCCAAACGTATGTTTAGTACGGCAAGGGGTGTGATCATGGACGGGCGCATCCAACGTGGACAATCTCACATTCATTAAAATGAACCAGGCATGGATCCCACAAGACTTGTCTGTACCTTGGGCAACAAAGTATAACAAAGTATACCGGCTGCATCCATCCATTGGTGTATTCCAGGGCAGTTTGTTTTGTTCTGTTTGCCATTACCCTCAAATAAAATAAAAAATGTAAGGAAAAAAACACAAAAACATTGTTGTCTACCTCTTCCACCTCCTCCTCCACTCAGATCTCCACCTCCTGGTACAAGATTATTATTTGTTATATTGGCAGAGTAAAGAAGTATACCAGCTGAACCGGATTAGCCGTTGTTATACTCCAGTGCAGTCTGTTCGTTCTGTTTGCCATTTCCCAATGTTTTGGGGCCTTCCCAAAAAAAAAAACTGTGTTGGCTCCTCCTCTGCCTCTTCCACCTACACCACCACGTCTACCGCCTCCTCAACCTCTTACTTCACTTAGACCTCCTCCTCCTGGTTTAAGATCATTATTTTTTATATTCTATGTTTTTTTAAGTCATTTCTCTATCCGAATTTGTTTGCAATGCAATTGTCCCTTTCTTGACCCCATTTGAGCCCTCTAGCCCTTACTACAATTATTTTACAGCCATTTTACAGCACCAAAGTTCGGGTCCCCATTGACTTCTATTGGATTTGGTGTTAAGTTAATCAAACCCAAACATCCACAGGTTCGTTCATCCCTAAACATAATCTTATTGATATTTATCTGGTTTTAAAGTGGTCTCATCAGCCATAGTCTGGTAACAGGAGGCGCTTATTCAGAATGTCTCTGCATTCTGACACACAATGTGTGATCCTGAGCAGGAGACCCACCTTTATGATTTCTATATGTCCTAACAGGACACATGAGCAGGGGTTGTCATCATGAGATTGACGCTTTAACCTTTTTTGCTCCTAACTCCTTACGTATATGGCATGGTCTCGAGCGTGCATCGGGCACCATAGCCAGCAGTTCTCAGCTATTTCAAACAGTAGACTGGCAATAATGCAGATCGCAGGCATTTAACCAAGCACGACCACAGCATCTAAATGACGAAAAACCTGGAGGCACATGCTTCCAGGTAAGGATTGGCTCCCCCATGTGGTGATCGACTCTATACTTTCCCTGTGAATAGGGAAAGTAAAGCTGCTGTTGTAATATATTCACAACCCTTATGACTGCCCTATTTGTCTCCTATATTAACAGAATACATGTGCTTTAAATGTTCATTAACTTTTCACACATTAAATAAATCAATAGTACAAGGGACCATAATAAAGTTTGTAATATATTTTATCAGAGAGAAATATCTATTTTTATCAGCTGTTTACCTCTTCCCCTCCCCTACACTTTCTAAATGTATTTCTCCTTGAATTGTCTCCTGAAAAGGTCCAGGACAGAGCAGATTACACATGTAAATATAAGTCTTTGGAGAGGGGAAGAGGTAGGATTGAACAGGAACTCAGAGCCTTAAACAAAGAGACTGCACACAGTTTCTGTCTCAGTCTAAGTGCTTTTTTTACATCAGTACAGGTCAATACCTCTCAGTAATTTACTCCATCATCCTAGGGCTGCTTCTGAGTGAGTAAGAGAAAGTTAGGAAGCAAGTTCCCCCTTATTTACTATGTGCAATGGATAAGAGTTAATCTCCACCCACAAGATAACTTCAAACTAAAGCTCTTTGAATTAGATAAGAAAACTGCTAAAAATGCTAGATGCATGTTATATACACACAGTGTACTATTGATTAATGCAATGATTGGACAGACTATCAGCAGATTTGGTTTCCAGTACCATCTCTATGCTGATGACACCCAGCTATACACTTCAACTTGTGACCTCACCAGTGACTGCCTGTTCGCTGTCTTTAACATTATTTCCTCTCTCTGTCTGAAACTGAATATTTTAAAAACTGGCCCACTTGTGTCTTCTCCATCTACTAATGTACTTAAACCTGATATCTCCATCTCAGTGTGTGGCACTACAATAACGTCTTTGTAGCTTGCCATATTAATTGGCCTGCCCCTCACCAAACCTTCACCTCTCCAGTCTATCCTATCTGTCAAACTGCTACACCGATGCCTGCAGCCTGTGTCAGTCAGTGTACTGGTTGCACATACAGTACAGTATTCAATTTAAACTGCTCATTTTCACCCACAAAGCTCTCCACAATGTACCACAAGGTACCACTTGGAAACGAACCAGAGTTCGGAAAATTAATCTATGAAGTTATTATGCGAAGTCACACAAGACTTCGCAAAGTAATAACTTCGGCTCATCTGAGCCAATACATTCTACTACTGTATGGAGCACTCGCTCCATACAGTATTGGACCGAATTTTTATGCGAATCGACTTCGGATGTTTCATCCAAAGTCGATTCGCTCATCCCTGATTATAACAGATCCTTGTATGATCCAAGAGGAGTTTGTGGCATTTTATCAAGCATTATATAAGAACAGTAAATGTCCAAGATGTCAAATTTTTTAAATAAAATAAAACTACCCACAGCTTTAGAATCCGATAGAGAGATGTTAGGTGGTAAGATACATGAAAGTGAAGTGATTGGAGCAATTGAAGCCTTGCAAAGAGAGAAAGCAGTATTCTTGGTGGAGTTTATAAGAAATTTAGTTCTCTATTAGTCCAGACATTAACTAAAGTATTTCATTATGCCTGGTGCTCAGATACACTTCCTAATTCAATGACTAAGGCCCTTATTATTTTAATTCTAAAAGAAGGTAAAGAGAAATTGGAGGTAGTCTTGTACTGTTCAATATCTCTTCTGACCATGGATTATAAATCTTGTCTGGGATATTGGCAACCAGATTAAGACGTATAATTCAGAAGTGGGTAAACGACGATCAGGCAGGTTTTATGCCCGGAAGAACAACACCCCATAATATCAGAAGCATATTTCTTGATCTCCAGACTAACGAAATGGGGGTGTTCTCACTCTTCACTCCTTTACTACTGTATAAAGGAGCTACAGCCAGAGTTAGTATTAAAAAAAAAGCTTCTCTCCGGTGTTTATGCCATCCTGTGGCACTCGGCACCTCAATGCCTCATTAGCATATGGATATGGATTTTATTAAGGCTACTTTCACACCTGCGTTCGGTGC
The DNA here is from genome assembly GCF_905171765.1 of Bufo bufo. Taxonomy (NCBI): domain Eukaryota; kingdom Metazoa; phylum Chordata; class Amphibia; order Anura; family Bufonidae; genus Bufo; species Bufo bufo. The sequence goes on from NC_053395.1 coordinate 96,787,963, forward strand.
GGTTCCGATAATGCAAACGCTTGTATCCGTTCAGAACGGATCCGTTTGCATTATTCTTTTAAAAAAAAGTCTAAGTCAAAACGGATCAATGGGGGACCGATCCGTTTTCAATTGCACCATATTGTGTCAGTGAAAACTGATCCATTGTAAGTCAGGACGCTTGCAGCGTTTTGGTGTCCGCCTCCAGAGCGGAATGGAGGCGCAACGGAGCCAAACTGATGCATTTTGAAACGGATCTCATAAGCGGACCCAGAAACGCCAGTGTGAAAGTAGCCTAAGATATAAAGCGAGCTCCAAGGAAAAAGAAAAATATACGGAAAGAAGGCATGAAGTGCTGTAAGGACATACTTTTGGTTTAATATTGATTATCTAGGTGACAAATTTAGAAATCCTTACAATTTAATTTAGAAAAAAACTGAGTGTACCTAGTGATTCAAGATAATCTAGCTTTTGTTGAAATTCATTCACCCTTATCTTGAAGTCTTGATTCTTTGACAGAGAAAACTGAATGCTAAATACTTTTGTCACATATGCCAATTTTACAATGTTTTAAAGAGCACAAAACATGACAATTTTATTTGTTTTAGTTTACACAGTTGTGTCATATATGAAACACGAGTTCAATCGTGGAGATTTCTTCATGACCTTACAGAACCACCCAATTGCGCTCAGTTTATATAGACAGGTAATGCTATAAACTTGTACTTTGTTATATTATGTAGTACACAATAAAGTACAGCACTGCAGAATATTTTTGTTTTATGTTTGCATTCCCCCCCATTATTTTATTTTATTTTTTCTTTCCTTTGTTTCTTCCCCTTGTTATCCACCATTTTTTTTCCTTATTTTCTGGTACACCTATATAATACTAAAATTATTTATGCTACAGCCTTCCCATCCAGTTTTTTTCCTTTTACTGGACAATTTACTAAAATCATGGTCAACCACCATTTTGTTAAGGATATAGTGGAAAACAATAATTAAAGATGAAAATTATAAGGGATATATGTCCATAGCTTAGACTACATACTGATATAAACAAATGAGCAGCGTTATGTTAGCTTTACACTTACATTATTAGTTCTGGCAGGGAACCGCCTACTGGAGCTCTCTGGATCCGGCATTGCTGGATCTTATGCACACAGTGGTTTTCGTCCAACCGAATTCCAGCCATATATCTGCAGGACCCCATTTAAGTCAGTGGGGTCAGGGTTTTCATGTGTTATGCATATTAAAGGGCTTCTGTCACCCCACTAAAGTGATTTTTTTTTTTTTGGGCTAGTTAAATTAGTTATATTGCGATATATGAAAATATAATGGTGTTACTTACTTTGATCCAGCAGTTTCTTCCAAAAACAAAGTTTTATAATATGTAAATTAGGTCTCTACCAGCAAGTAGGGCGGCTACTTGCTGGTAGCTGCTGCAGAAAACTGCCCCCTCGTCGTGTTGATTGACAGGGCCAGCCGGGATCTCCTCCTCCGGCTGGCCCTGTCGGCATTTCAAAAAGGAGGAGGAGATCCCGGCTGGCCCTGTCAATCAACACGACGAGGGGGCAGTTTTCTGCAGCAGCTACCAGCAAGTAGCCGCCCTACTTGCTGGTAGAGACCTAATTTACATATTATAAAACTTTGTTTTTGGAAGAAACTGCTGGATCAAAGTAAGTAACACCATTATATTTTCATATATCGCAATATAACTAATTTAACTAGCCCAAAAAAAAAATATCACTTTAGTGGGGTGACAGAAGCCCTTTAAAATGAACCAATTCATTTCATTAGAATCCTAGAGATGGCTCTTAACCGTTTAACTATTAACAGTTTAACCACTCGCTGACCAGGAGTATGACGGGAAAACTATAGGCAACCCCTAAATCACACTTTGCAGAAATGTGTGATTAATTTATGTGCAAAGCTAAAAGTTTGTGAAATCTGAAAAATGTACCCTTCTCCTTTGTGGGCACCAAAACAAATGGAAAATCTATGTTTGTTCAGCCCTGCTATAGATGTCAATAGTGTTACTGAGAAATGTTTTTCTATCTATAGTGGAGTCTGTACACTTCATAACATATACTTTTTTGCTGTCTTAAAGGGATTTTCCTGTATTTGTGTATCGATGGTCTATTCTACGTCTAGGCCATTAATATCAGAAGGGCAGGGGTTCAGCTTCCCACACCTTTGCTGAGCAGCTGTTCCCGATTAGCTCTGTTGCCTGAACTACACAGCTCTATCCATTGTGTAGAAGATTGATATGGTTACTACAGTCCTGCTCCTCTTGTAGTGGATGTTATCAGCACTGCAGTGACCATCTGTATCCAGTTAGCAAAACACTCTTATTCCAGCTCACCTTCCTGGTTGATATATACTCCCGACTCCAGACCTTGGGGGGAGTGTCCCCGTTGCAGACTGCAAATAACTTGGAAAAGATTGGTCTTGGATTCAAATAGAGATCCTTTTTAAAAACTACTTCTTTATTGGAACATGCAGGTTACAGCAGACATCACCACAAGGTACACGGAACAGTTGTTGACGCGTTTCGGTTATAGGACCCTTAGTCGTAACATTGTCACACAGTGAGACACTACAATTTAAATGAAACCAGTGCCCGTCCCTCCAGGTTGAAGGGGGAAGGGCAAAGTCCCCATTGGTTGTCTCACTCTCATTCAGATTAACCCTTTTGGGCACTATGGTCTCCTCATATAGGTTGGAGGAGATGAAAAAGAGAGAGAAACCGCACAGTGTGAATACGACACTTGCATATAAAAACATTTATTATCATACTAGACTAAACTAAATGTTTTTATATGCAAGTGTGGTATTCACACTGTGCGGTTTCTCTCTCTTTTTCATCTCCTCCAACCTATATGAGGAGACCATAGTGCCCAAAAGGGTTAATCTGAATGAGAGTTCCAGCATAGTGTGAAGCCTATTTACCTGGTAATTAGAAATCCAGAAGATGGGTGTGACACATAGTGAGACAACCAATGGGGACTTTGCCCTTCCCCCTTCAACCTGGAGGGACGGGCACTGGTTTCATTTAAATTGTAGTGTCTCACTGTGTGACAATGTTACGACTAAGGGTCCTATACCCGAAACGCGTCAACAACTGTTCCGTGTACCTTGTGGTGATGTCTGCTGTAACCTGCATGTTCCAATAAAGAAGAAGTTTTTAAAGAGGATCTCTATTTGAATCCAAGACCAATCTTTTCCAAGTTATTTACCATCTGTATCCACTATACAATGGACAGAGTTGTGTAATTTTGGTACCAGAGCTACTGGGGGACAGCTGATCGGAAGGGGTGCAGAGTGTCAGACCCCTGCCAATCTCATATTAATAACCTATCGTGAGGACAACCCCAAAGGATAGGCCAAAACTTAATAGCCCCTTTAGAGGTTCTCTTTATTATGCTGGTAACTATTATTCTTCAAAAAATTATTAACAGTTCTGCAAGCATCAGGAGCCTGAGACTCTAAAAGACCTATACAATCAAGATGACAATCACCTAGAACTTGGAAACGTTCATGTTCGTTCAAGCTATTACACAGAAAAGGTATGTGCATGCTCTCCCTATCACAGCTCATGAGTCAGTTGAAGGATGAAATTGAGCATGTGGGGGTTTGGGGACTTGAACTTGCAGTCCTTAGACACTGTAATATATAATTATGAGTGTTATACCAGTAGCCAGCCCTTCTTAAGATTACATACATGGCAAGTCTAGAGGCCTTTGCCCGGCTGCCTGGGTGCACAATCGCAAGGTGGGGCACCATAGGACCAGGTCCTGTGTAAGCTACTAACCACAGCACCTAAGTGGTTAGAAGATCAGGATTGAAATTCTCTCTGATCCTGGCTGTTTCAACAGAGTGTCAGTTGTATATTTCAACTGACACCCACCTTCTATGGAACTGATGGAGATAGCCAAGCACTTAAGCGAATGGAGCAGTGATCATACATATATATACACAGCCACTCCAAAGGGGACTGAGGGCTGTCCATTCTAATGATTGGTTTGTCCAAGCTGTAGGACCTCCAGCTATCATACACTTTTCAACTATCCTGTGGATAGGTGATAAATGTTGTTCGTAGACTAAACCCCTTTATGTGTGCTGCATTTGACATAATAATGTTTGTATGTTTTCCTTCTTTAAACTATATATTCACCCATTTACATAGAGTGTTGAAGGCCGTGTTGCAGAGCTGCAGAATGCAGTAGATGAGTACAATAAAGCAAAAAATGACTTGGCTACTAAGGTGAGAGAATATTAAAAATGTATTTTCAATTTTGAGTATTTTTATTTATTTATGATCTACAGTACCTATGAGTTACAAAATGTACTCATTTTTGACTTTCTGACATTTTGTTTTGTAATATTAAATTACATGGTATTTAAATAGGCTTTTTCTTACATAAAGTTAAAAGGGTATTCCTCTTGGTACAAGTTATCCCCTATCGACAGGATAGGTTATAACCTTACGATCACTGGGACCCCAAATGATCACAATAACGGGGATCCCTTTTCCCCTGCAGCTATTTATTATTTATTTCATGCACTTATATAGCGCTGCTATATTCTGCAGCACTTTACAGACATTAGCAGCAAGCTTTCCCTAATAGGGCTCACAATTTAATTTCCCTATCAGTATGTTTTTGGAGCGTGGGAGGAAACCCATGCAAACATGCGGATAACATACAAGCTCCATGCAGATGTTGTCTTTGGTCAGATTTGAACCTAGGACCCCAATGCCGCAAGGCACCACTGAGTCACCGTGCTGCAGCTCCACTGAAATGACCAGAGCGGCCAGTCGCACATGTGCATGGAGACTCTATTCATTTCTATTGGAGTTCCAGAGATAGAGTACAGGGAAAAGCATGCAGTTTGCAAAAAGCTCAGGCTTGAGCCTAAACTAGTCACTGATGATGCTATTATGCCTTGAATAAACGTCTCTTCATATCATCAAGGTCCTTCTTCGCTATAAAACAAAATGCTGATGGAACGGAAGACATCCTGACGCATCCTGAATGGATCTCTTTCCATTCAGAATGCCTGGGGACTAAACGGAAATGTTTTTTCCCGGTATTGAGATCCTCTGCCGGATATCAATACTGGAGAACAACACAAGTGTGAAAGTAGCCCAAGCTGTGTAATCCTAACTGTCATTTGGGTGCTCACCTTGTTTAATGGATAATTAATTCTGTTACACTTTTATTCTCAAATTGGGATGAATAAACTGTGTAATCTAACCGTTATTTGGGTGCCCACCTTGTTTAATAGATAAGCAATTCTATTACGCCTTTATTCTCAAATTGGGGTGGATGAGCTGACTAATCTGACCATTATTTCGGTGCCCACCTTGTTTAATAGATAAGCAATTCCATTAGGCCTTGATTCTTATATTGGGGTGAATAAACAATGTCATATAACCGGTTATGTGGTGTGCACCTGATTTCATAGATAAGCAATTCCAGGCACAGTTCAGAGTGGTCCTCAAGCATACTATCTATGCAGAGCATGGTGGTGAGCGCGATGACGTCAGCGCAGGTCCTTTTGCAGGTTTGGCAAGAAGAAGAAAGAAGACTATAACGGCTGCGTGATCAAGTGGATGAGGTAAGTAATTGTTTATTATTTTTTAACCCTTAATGGATATTTTACTTAGCATTCTGTATTAAAGAATGCTATTATTTTCCATTATAACCATGTTATAATGGAAAATAATAACGTAAATGGACTTTAATGGGGTCCCGGGGCTCATCCCTATTTATTCACATCATCTCCTTAGCAACCATCCGTGAAAATCTCATTGCATCCATACTTGCTTGCTTATGCAATGCGATTTTCATGCAGCCCTATTCATTTCTATGGGGCCTGCGTTGCTTGAAAAACGCAGAATATAGAACATGCTGCGATTTTCAAGCAACGCACAAGTGATGTGTGAAAAACATTGCTCATGTACACAGCCCCATTGAAATGAATGGGTCAGGATTCAGTGTGGGTGCAATGTGTGCACGTCACGCATTGCACCCGCGCGGAAAACTCGCCCGTATGAAAGGGGCCTAAGAGTGACGCCTGTCACCGACACACAGACAAACACTTTCACTACCACAATGGACTGGCTATGTATGTTTCTGCGCCGCACAGTGATGTACACTGAGATACCCTCTCCCTGCAGGCCGGGAAATAGCTGATTTTTTGCTCATCTCTATCAGAGGGTGGTCATTAACGGTACACACTTAGATTGGGTTACCATCACTAATGCGGTTCCACAGGGGTCCGTATTCGGCCCTATTCTATTCAATATATTTATTAGGGTCTATTCACACACCCGTAAGTGTTTTGTGGATCCGCAAAACACTGACACCGGCCATGTGCACATAGCCGGCACTATAATAGAAAATGGCATGTTCTATTTTTCTGCAGAGCCGCAGACCGGAAGTGCGGATGCGGACAGCACACTGTGTGCTTTCCGCATCTTTTCCGGCCGCATTGAAAATGAACGGACGTCTGAATGGAGCCTTTATGATCTTGTAGAAGGCTTGCACTGTAAAATATCAATGTTTGCAGATGACACTAAACTGAAGAGGGCAGTATACTGCTACAGATGGATCTGGCTGTGTTGGAGGCTTGGGCAGAGACGTGGCAGATGAGGTTTAACCCTTTTTCTACCATTGCCATACATGTACGGCGCTAGAGTGATGGGTAAACATGGCGCCTGCTTGCACGTGCAGCGCTCCCATGGCCGGCGGGTCTCCACTGTTTCATATAGCAGTGACCCGTGACTAATGACCGTAACCAGCAATAATTCTGATCGCTGTCATTACAGCCTTTTAGATGCCGTGATCAAGTGTGATCACGGCATCTAAACAGTCAAGAACCCAGAAGTGTGCACTGCGGCCAATGGGGATGCTGGCAATTGACTTTAATACACTGTAATTCTTATGTTGGCCTTCAGGTGGCAATGAGCAATTCACATATTATGATACTGCTGTATCGAACATGGTAATATTGAAGAAGAGAAAAAGTAGTGAGTGTTGTAGCCTCAAACAATGGCTAAAAAAATAAAAAAAAAGTAAAAAAAACGAGGGGACATCCTCTGCATCTAGAGGAAAGAAGGTTTGTACACAAACATAGAAGAGGATTCTTTACAGTAAAAACAGTGAGACTATGGAACTCTATGCCTGAGGAGGTGGTGATGGTAACTTCACTAAAAGAGTTCAAGAGGGGCCTGGATGTTTTTGGTTTGGAATATTTCTGGAGTGTAATAATATTACAAGTTATAGTTATTAGATTTCTGGAGAGGTCGTTGATCCAGGGAGTTATTCTGATTGGCTGATTGAAGTCGGGAAGGAATTTTTCCCCCCTAAAATCAGGAAAAATGGCTTCTACCTTAGTTTTTTTTTTTGCCTTCCTCTGGATCAACTTGCAGGATAACAGGCTGAAATACAGGTGAAAAGTCCATTTATTTCAGTAATGCAAATTAAAAACAATTGCATTAATGCAGCTTAAAATTAGAATTTTGTGAAAAGGTTCAATATTCTAGGCTCAAAGTGTCACACTCTAGTAAGCTAATTAATCCATATCCCCTGAGCAAAGGGTACTTCAAAATTTTGATTTTGGGGTTTCATAAGCTATAAGCCATAATCATCCAAATTATAACAAATGAAGGCTTGAAATATCTCGCTTTGCATGTAATGAGTCTATCTCATATGTTAGTTTCACCTTTTAAAAGGCTTCTGTCACCCCACTAAAGTGATTTTTTTTTTTTGGGCTAGTTAAATTAGTTATATAGCGATATATTAAAATATAATAGTGTTCCTTACTTTGATCCAGCAGTTTAGTCAAAAAACGAAGTTTTATCAGATGCAAATTCGGTCTCTACCAGCAAGTAGGGCGTCTACTTGCTGGTAGCTGCTGCAGAAATCCGCCCCCTCCTCTTGTTGATTGACAGGGCCAGCCGGGATCTCCTCCTCCGGCCAGCCCTGTCGGCATTTCAAAAATCGCGCGCCCGTGTTGAATCTGCGCAGGCGCTCTGAGATGAGGAGGCTCGTCTCCTCAGAGCTCCCTCAGTGCGCCTGCGCCGATGACATCATCGAAATAGAAGACGTCATAGGCGCAGGCGCACTGAGGGAGTTCTGAGGAGACGAGCCTCCTCATCTCAGAGCGCCTGCGCAGATTCAACACGGGCGTGCGATTTTTGAAACGCCGACAGGGCTGGCCGGAGGAGGAGATCCCGGCTGGCCCTGTCAATTAACAAGAGGAGGGGGCGGATTTCTGCAGCAGCTACCAGCAAGTAGACGCCCTACTTGCTGGTAGAGACGGAATTTGCATATGATAAAACTTTGTTTTTTGACTAAACTGCTGGATCAAAGTAAGGAACACTATTATATTTTCATATATCGCTATATAACTAATTTAACTAGCCCAAAAAAAAAAATCACTTTAGTGGGGTGACAGAAACCCTTTAAGTTGTATTACTGAAATAAATGAACTTTACACGATATTCAAATTTTTCGAGTTTCACCTGTAGAGTTTCAGCCGTACAAACTATGTTACTATGTTACAGTGTAATTGTACTATAAAAAGAAGACTCTGTCTGGAAGGTCAAAACCACCGAATTTTAAAAAGGACAATTTCTTCGGGTTGAGGACAGTATGAGGGGATATAGACTGGGAGTATCTATTGTCACATAACAGTACAGAGGATGAATGGGAGAGCTTTAATCTACATTGGGTAATTATACTGAAAAAATTTATTTCTGTAGGTAACAAACCGCTAAAGTTAAACAACACATGACTTTACAGCTACTGTAAAAAGGGCAATATAGGACAAAAATGCATTTAAAAAATACAAATTTGAGAGGTCAGCTGTAGCCTTTGAAATATACAAAGGGCTTAATTAAATATGTAATAAAAAGAGATAGAATATGCAAAAATACAAAATGAACAACAGGTGCCCAAAGAAAGTAAAACAAATCCCCAAAAAATTCTTTGAATGTATAACATATTTTTCATCCTATAAGAAATTTTTTCTCCCCAAAAGTTGGGGGAAAATGGCAGTGCATCTTATGGGGCAAATACTAATAACTGCTTAATACAGTGCTCCGCGTGCTGGCTCTGTACTCACCACTCCCCTGTAGATATGGTCCAAGCCAAGTTAAGGTAAATTTGAACAAGACTCTAGCTCCAGATGCATAACACCCGGCCGGCATCTGACTTCCTGGCTCCGTTCCCTGCAAGCAGCAGCGGCGCAAGGGAGCGGAACTGGGCGGGAAATTCAAATAAATATAAACATAAAAAGTGACACACACACATAAAAGAGGTTATACATTGTAATCTGAGAGGATTACACTGTATAACCTCAGATCTGACATTTGATCACTGTACAGTTGTAACAGTACAGCCTGGATCGCAGCGGCTCCCTGTGACTCCGCCCACTTACCTCCGGGCCTTAAATAGAAGACAGGTGCTAAGCAGGGTGTTCCACTAATGGAGTGCGCACCCTGCTAGCTCCATTGCATCTGAGGACTCTGTCCACATATCCAGACCTGGATCCCTAACAACATTGTGAAGGACTGCCTACCTTCTTGCCACTGGCTTCCCCACTGCTGGCTTCCTAGCCAGGACCAACTAACCGCAAGTATATGCCTGTTACCTGCTCTGATTAAGGTCCTGGAACTCAGAGTGGGGTGGTTCCTGCTGGTGTGAGGCGATATTCCCAAACCAACTCTGAACTCAGGACATGCTATACAAACTCTGAACCTACTGCATATTATATACTAAACTGAGGACATGCTATACTAACTCTGAACCTACTGCATATTATATACTAAACTGAGGACATGCTATACTAACTCTGAACCTGCTGCATATTATATACTAAACTGAGGACATGCTATACTAACTCTGAACCTGCTGCATATTATATACTAAACTGAGGACATGCTATACTAACTCTGAACCTGCTGCATGTTATATACTAAACTGAGAACATGCTATACTAACTCTGAACCTGCTGCATATTATATACTAAACTGAGGACATGCTATACTAACTCTGAACCTGCTGCATATTATATACTAAAACTGAGGACATGCTATACTAACTCTGAACCTACTGCATACTACATACTAAACTGAGGACATGCTATATACTAACCCTGAACCTATGGCATACTATATACTAAACTGAGGGCATACTATATACTAACTCTGAACTGTGCACAGGCTTATACTAACTTGTGACTCCTGTAATACTGGGGGACCTTCCTTTCCAGCAGTAACTAATTAGATGGATAGCGGTAAATGATTTTGTTACCCCAAACTCTCCGCCCAAGACTGAGAGAAACGCCTGGGGTACATACTGAGTAACCGCGAATCCCACAGCCAAAAACAAGGGTGGTGGGATAATAGTGGATGTCCATTGCTTCCGCAGTTGAGATCCTAACTGATCAACTAGGTGCGTTACAACAGTGCCCCTTACCTGCCATTTTACTGTCATTTGTGCCCATAAAATATTTATAACATGGCATCAAAAAAGCGCAACTTTACTACAAAAGCGCTTTTGGACCAGTTGAGTGACAGCGACAGTGACACGGAGGTGGTCGCAGAACTGAGTGATAGTGAGTTGTGGGGAGCTTTGTCGTCTGACACTGATCTGGCAAGTGACAACGGCGATGATCCAGCACCTGACCTCAGCCATGTGCGCACTTGGTGTCCTATTGACTGCAATACGGACCAGGTAGATCCCCCAAGATTCCTGTTCACTGGATCACCTGGGATGAAGGTAGATGTTGAACGTGACAACCCTCTGGCATACCTGCAATTATTTCTCACTGAGGAGGTAATTTAAAAAATTGTCACAGAGACAAATCGCTACCAACAGCAGCAATCTGCTACGCTGCATGCCACATTTTCAAGAAGCAGAAAGTGGGAACCGGTGACCAAAGAGGACATGTGGCAGTTTCTGGGACTCATCATTCTTTAGGGGGTGATGGGGAAACCGCTCCAGAAATGGTACTGGACAACCAATAAGTTACTGGCCGCTCCATTTTTTGGCACCGTGATGTCAGAATACCGGTTTTCCCTCATCATGAAGTATTTCCACTTCACGAACAATGAAGAATTTGATGAGGCCACGCATCCTGCGCCCAAACTAAAAAAAATCTGTGAGGTATGGCAAATTATTGTGACCAATTTCCAGCGGACCTACGTGCCAAAAAGGGACGTCAGCGTAGATGAAAGTTTGATGGCCTACAAGGGACGCCTAAGCTGGATACAGTACACTGCATCCAAAAGAGCGCGGTTTGGCATCAAATCCTACATGCTCTGCGAGTCATCCACTGGGTACATCTGGAATTCGGTCATTTACACCGGTAAAGGCACGAAGTTCAACCCCAGGTACAGCGGCTATGGGATGGCCACATCATCTGTCCTTACACTGCTGGAGCCATTGCTGAACCAGGGATATTGTGTGACCACGGACAATTTCTACATGTCTCCGGAACTGTATGAGGTTTTTCTACAAAACAAGACTGATGCATATGGTACCGTTAGGCCTAACCGACGTGACATGCCATCTATGTTTGCCAAGAAAAAACTCAAAACTGGAGAAATGGTTACCTGGCAGAAGTGTAAGATGATGGCAATGCGATGGCGGGACAAGAAGGACGTGTGTCTCATGAGTACTGTGCACAATACCTCTACTGCCATAGTCCATACAAAAGGTGGGAAAGATGTGCTGAAGCCGCAAGTCGTGATAGACTACCATGGGAGGTGTCGACAGAGCCTATCAGGCGATTACATTTTATCCGGCTATGCGCAAACAGCAAAAAAAATGGAATGCATATATCCTGCACAGAGCAAAGAGTGACAAGCCTCTTGTTCATTCTGAGTTTATATGGAAGGTGGTTGAGCAGATTTTTGTCAACCACTAGACGCCATCAGTAGCTGTGAACAGACCTGGACGTCGTGCTGTTGACGTTGTGAACAGACCTGGACTCTGTGTGCTGTCCGCATCCGTTGCACCGTTCCCTGGCCCCTCCAAAAAAAATATAGCATATCCTATTCTTGTCCGTTTTGCTGACAAGAATAGGCATGTCTACAATGGGCCGTCCGTTCCGTTCCGCAAATTGCACAAGGCACACGGGTGGCTTACGCTTTTTTTGCGGATCCGCAGTTTGTCATGTGCATGTAGCTATAGGATGTTTATAGAATTTTCTTTGTTTGACAAATTTCATTATTTTTTTATTACATTATTAAATAAAATTATATTATTTATTAGATTATAATTCATGATTTTGTGTTTGAAACTTTATCACATCTGGAATGTCTACTAAAGTCTTGTTTGGTAAGTTTAAGTCAGTAATTACTAAGAATTGCAAGCCTACAATATATAACACCAAATTTCATGCAAAAAATTGTACCGCTTTTGGTACAAAATTCCTGGCATAATCCTACCGCCAGGGAGGTTAAGAGACATACATGAGTATGTAACTGTTAATAATACCCTAAGTGATAACCAGCTTGGGTTTTTTGATTTTATGAGAGCGGGACAATAGCACCGTGGGCGGCCCGAAGTGCACAGCATCATTGTAATCTATGATGCTGTGTGCTCCCATGCGCACAATCAATGCCGCTCCGGGACATATGGCCCGCTCACAGACCATATGTCTCGGAGGGCATACAGTCGTTTGCAAGGCCCCTAAGACGGATAGTGATACTTCATAAAATAGTTATTAATTTACATTCCCCACATGTCTACTTTATGTTTGCATAATTTTGTAAATGTAATTTTATTTTTTCAGGAAGTTAGAAGGCTTAGAATTTTAGAAGCAAAAGAAAATTGGCAAAACCCACTCTTTTAAGGACAAGTTCAGTTATGAAGTCACTTTGTGGGGCTTACCATATATGTGGTCGTAAACCGCTGTTTGGGGGCACAGCAGCATTCGAAATTTGCTGAAATAGTTTTTAGGGGCCATAACATTTTTATTCTTTCACCAATGTAGCTGAGTGAGTGCTTGTTTTTTGCAGGCTGGGCTGTAGTTTTTATTGGTATCCTTTTGGGGTACATATGTCTTTTTGAACATTTTTATCCAATTTTTTGTGACGGTAAAGTGGGTAAAAATGGCAATTCTGTCAATGTTTTATTTTTTATGGTGTTCCTCTTGAAGTAAATATGATATGATAATTCATTTCTGTGGGTTGATACAGTTATGGCAATACCAAATTTATATAGTTTTTTTAATGTATTACTACTTTTTCAGCATAAAATCACCTTTGTGTTAAAAATAAATTATATTTCGCATCATCATATACTAAAGTCCATAACATTTTTATTTTTTTAACAATTTAGCTGTGTGGGGGCTTGTTTTTTGCACAAAGGACTGTAGTTTTTATTTGTATCATTTTGGGTTACATATAAATTTCCACCACTTATTTATTTTTTGTGAAGGGGAGGTGACAAAAACAGCAATTTGTTTTTTGCATTATTTTTTTACAGCGTTCACCGCAAGGGATTAGTAACATGATACTTTTATAGATCAGGTCGTTATGGATGTGGCAATACCAATTATGTGTCTTTTTTTTATTTTTTCTCATTTATTAATGGATGAACGGATATGAGAAAATACAATGTTTATTTCATTTTAATTAAACTTTATTTTTATTTTACTTTTTTTACCCTTTTTCTTTGTCAAGACTCAATTGGATCTTTAAGATACAGTGGGCCTGATGGCTATACAGTGCTTTGCAATAGTCATGATAATGATGTATAGTCTTGTGTACACGCAGATTTACCCTTCGGGCCTCGATGCGCTTAGCTGACTAATTCAACAGGGAGAAAAAAAAGAAGGCGTGACACTTTGCCATGGGCCACAAAGGCCTAGAGAATAAGGCACCTATTCCAGAGACCAATTTCCTAGCACTTATCAAATGGAGAGTCAAGAAAAAGGGGAGGAAGGTAGGGGGATCTCAAGGTTCAAAGGGTTCAGACGAGATATAGAGAATGTGAAAAAAAACATTTAATAAACGTGGGGGAAAAGTATCTTTAAAATAAAAGAACATTACCAACCGTGAATTTATAGACTAAGATTTAAGAAAACCCCCAAAATTATATAAACCAAATAAGTGTTATATAGAAAGATCAAACGCCTGTTTAAAAAGTAAGGTTTCCAGTGCACGTCTGAGAGAAGACTGGGAATCATTTTCAGGGCCAGAGGTAGGTGGTTCCAAAATCTGGCCGAAAAGGATCTACCTCCACGTCTGATCTTGTTAACTTGCGGGATGTTAAAATTCGCAGAGTTACTAGACCTCAATGTCCTCAACGGGGCGTACCTGGTGAATTTACGTCGCAGGTACAAGGGCCCCACACCATGGAATACCCTATGCATGAAGCATCCAATCTTGAACATCACCCGTTGTTGGACGGGGAGCTAGTGCAAGGCATTAAGAGAGGGAGTGATATACTCTCGGCGGGCAACACCCGTTAGGAGCCTTGCTGCGGCATTCTACACAAGTTGAAGTCTATGCAAGTTCTTCTTAGGGAGTACCATGTACAAGGCATTACAATAGTCCAACCGACTGCTGATCGCTGCTCCGACCAAGGCTTTCCTGAGCGGGTATTCAATGTATTTTAAAATCCTCCCCAGAAGTTTCAGCTGATAGTGGCAGGTACTAACCACCTGATTTATCTGAGGGGCCAGGGTTAATCTGGAGTCCAAGACCACTCCCAAGTCCCTGACCTGGGTGGCTGTCTCAGGGACAAATCCAAAAGACAATGGCCATTGGGGTGCTGAGGGTGTAATTTTCTGGTCACTGAATGTAATACATTCAGTTTTGGTGCCATTAAGCTTTAGATAATTGGCACTCATCCAGTGATCGATGTCCAAGAGACATCTGGCCAGATCGGGGTCTAATCAGGCTTAGGTGCATGGCAGAGAGGTAGCTCCCTCGCTCTCAACCCCATGGATACCACGGGTGTCTACGGACCACGGCATCTATAAGGTTAAACGGTCAAGATCGGTAAGTTACAGCTGACACTCTGCAGGTGACTGCATCACATACATGGGGAGCGCACTGGGGACACCAGGAGAATGGGGCATCAGGAACATGGGGGCACAAAACCATGGAGGCATCGGGGGCACAGATGGGGTCATGGCTGATTTCAAGCTGTGATCTCCAGTGTAGTTTGGAAAGAGGGGTGGCTCTGGATGTAGTGTTCTTGGATTTTGCAAAGGCTTTTGATACTGAGCCTCATAGATGTTTAACCCCTCCAGGACCTTTGGACGGGAATGCTCGTCCTAAAAGGCCGGTACTTTGTGCACCAGGACGAGCATTCTCGTCCTGCGGTCCTTCCCCCCCCATGTGCGGTGCTGCAATCTGCAGCACGGATCCGGCTGTTACTGACAGCCGGATCCCTGCTACATCCATAAGTGATAACGCAATGCCAGTGGATTAACCCCTCATATGCCGCGGTCAGCGCTGACCGCGGCATATGGGAGGTTTGCGCTCCCTCTCCTTAGCCATCGGGTCCCCACACTGCTGTGACGGACCCGATGGTTGCCTTGGCAGCCCCAAACCATTCCAAGGCCTGATGTATTGTGCTGCATTGAAACAGGGATCAGACCCTGTAATGTTGAAGTCCCATAATGGGACAAAATTAGAAAATAATAAAAGTGTTTTTAACAATAAAAAAAAAATTAAGTTTCAATAAAAAAAGCCCCCTTCCCATAAAAAGAGACATATAAAATTTTAAAAAATAGAAAAAAAATTAAATAAAAAAATAGACATATTAGGCATCACAACGTGCATAACAACCGGCTCTATAAAAATATCACATGATCCACCCCATCTTGTCAAAAAAATTAATAAAAACTGTGCTAAAAAAAGTCTTTTTTTGTCACCTTTCATCATAAAAAGTGTAATACCAAGTAATCAAAAAGTCATATGTACCCAAAAATAATATCAAACAGTCATCTCATCCCCCAAAAAAGAGACCCTAAGACAATTGCCCAAAAAATAAAAAAGATATGGCTTTCAACAAATAAGTAAACTACAAATTGGTTATGGTGATGAAAAGCAGGAAGTGCTCAACCACATATGCAGTGGTGCATATGTGTTTGAGTGGGGACAGATCCTGTACTTGTGGTCCGCTGCTAATGGCAATCCCCAACAAAAATGCATACAATGGAGGATGCTCGCAGCAGACCACAAGTACCACAACAGACATCCTACACAGGATAGCAAATGTGTGGATATGATAAAGAATCAAACAAAATAACAATAACTTATACAAAGACAGGTGCACTCTGCGGTCTTACTAAACCCTCATACTGATGTAAAATTGAGAGATTAGCCATACGGCACAGGTAGGTTTAGCATTAGGTCCTGAGCTACTTGAGAAACCTTGGCGCGTTGCTCGGGCTCAGACATGTCCTCCACAGTAGGATATGTTGGCTAATCTCTCAATTTTACATCAGTATGAGGGTTTAGTAAGACTTTGTATAAGTTATTGTTATTTTGTTTCAACAAATAAGGACACAAAAACATAATTTTTTGTTTCAAAAATGCTTTTCTTGTTTAAAGGATAACTGTCACATTTGGGCCCTAATTTCAATTTTCATATATGTAGTTACTATTACCATGATATTCCAGAATCACTAAGTATTAGACTTACCCCATATTTCAGAAGATTCAGCTCTTAGCAACCAGTCTGCATAAAACTGCAATTTCACTATTCTGTTAAGATAGCTGCCACTGCCCAGAGCCCTGAGGCTAATCCCGCCTGCCCTCACTACCCACAATGCATTGATCTCATCGTGCACTAGCTTCTGCACCTCAACCAATGGTTGCTCTCCACACTTAAACACGCCCTCCTCCTCCTTCTATCACATACACTTTAGGAAGTAGAGATTTGTATCTTGTGTAGTTTCGGTATTAGGGAGAGTAAGGAGTATATATCTAGTGCTGATACACGTGTGTGTAGGTGAAGAGAGCCGCTCTGACATAATTCGTCTCTTTCATATTATAAGCTCCCCTTATATATAATTTACTTACAGTTCTGAAGACTCAGGGGTGCTGGCCGGCTTGGCCTCAGGGGTGCTGGCAGGCTTGGCCTCAGGGGTGCTGGCTGGCTTGGCCTCAGGGGTGCTGGCTGGCTTGGCCTCAGGGGTGCTGGCTGGCTTGGCCTAAGGGGTGCTGACAGGCTTAGCCGGGCAGAAGGAGTGTGGGAGACTGCGGGGCCTTTTTTCTCCAAGCTGCTCCGGAAAAAAAAAAAAATCATTACACCTCAGGACAGACCACCAATCAAACCCCCAATGTTAATCAGACCTCAGCTGACAGCCCCAATAAGATCCCCAATGTTAATAAGACCCCAATAAAACCTCAGATCACACCTCAGCTCAGACCCCAATATGAATGACCACCAATCAGACCTCAGATAAGAGCCCCATGCCTCATAGCAGCCCCCAGTAGCCTCTCAATCAGCCCCCAGTGCCTCTCACCAGCCCCCAGTACCCTCTCCATCAGCCCCCAGTGCCTCTCACCAGCCCCCAGTACCATCTCCATCAGCCCCCAGTGCGCCCTCCCCGGTATTAAAATCATTGGTGGGCAGTGCACCCCCCCCTCGGTATTAAAATCATTGGTGGGTAGTGCACCCTCCCCCCCTTCCCTGGTATTAAAATTATTGGTGGGCAGTGTGCTTTTCCCCAGTATTAAAATCATTGGTGGGCAGTGTGCCCTCTCCCCCCCCCCCCCCCCGTATTAAAATCATTGGAGTCCTGTCTGCCATGGCCAGTTACTCTGCAGCATACTTACGTGCGCTGTGGCGCCGGGCGCTCCTTCTTGCAACTCACAGGTCTGTGCGGTGCATTGCTTATGCGCCACTTGAATTTTTTTTATTTTTTTTAATCCTCAGCCGGCAGCCCGGGCCGGCCAGCAACATGAACGCGCACGCACGCAGGAGGACGGCCTCCTTGTGCGTCCTTTGTCTTCCATCTGAGCACAATTGGAAGACGGATGATGAGTCATAGCCAAAAGTTAAAACATGGCAAACAAGGTGATATTAATCACCAAAATCCAATATTGAAAAAAATAAATGTGACAGTTATCCTTTAAAACCAAAATATATTTTAAAAAAACAGACCTATTAGGTATCGCTGCGTCCATAACAACCTGATATATAAAAATATCACATGAGCTGACCCGACTGGTCAACACTGTAACAAAATAAAAAGGTGTAAAAAAAAAGCCGTTTTTGTCACCTTGCATCACAAAAAGTGTAATAGCAAGCGATCAAAAGGTCATATGCACCCCATAGTGCCAATCAAACTGTCATCTCATCCTGCAAAAATGATACCCTACCTAAGACAATCGCGCAAAATATAAAAAAAAACTATGGCTGTCATACTATGGAGACACTGAAACATGATTTTTTTTTTGTTTAAAAAAGATGATAGTGTAAAACCTAAATAAATAAAAAAAAGTATATATATTAGGTATTACCGCGTCCGTAAGGACCTGCTCTATAAAAATATCACATTAACCTAACCCCTCAGATGAACACCGTAAAAAAAAAAAGGTGTCAAAAAAGCAATTTTTTGGTCACCTTACATCACAAAAAGTGTAATACCAAGCGATCAAAAAGTCATACGCACCACAAAATCATAAAATCAAACCGTCATCTCATCCCACAACAAATAAGAACCAAGACAATTGCCCCAAAAAAAAAAAATATGGCTCTCAGAATAGGGAGACACTAAAACATGATTTGTTTGTTAAAAAAAATGCTGTTATTGTGCAAAACTTAAATAAATAAAAGTATACATATTAGACTTCGTCCGTAAGAACCTGCTGTATAAAAAAATCACATGAACTAACCCATCAGGTGAACACCGTAAAAAAATAAAAATAAAGTGTGTAAAAAAAGCCATTTTTTTCTCACCTTACATCACAAAAAGTGTAATAGCAAGTGTTCAAAAAGTCATATGCACCCTAAATTAGTACCAATCAAAACATTATCTCATACCGAAAAAAATGAGCCCCTACATAAGATAGTCACCCCAAAAATACAAAAAACTATGGTTGTTTAGATTATGGAGACACTAAAAAAGAATTTTTTTGAAAGATGCTCTATTATGTAAAACTGACACAAACAACCAAAAAACCTGTTCTATAAAAATACCACATGATCTAACCTGTCAGATGAACATTGTAAATAACAAAAAATAAAAACGGCGCCAAAACAGCTATTTTTTGTAACCTTGCCTCACAAAAAGTGTGATATAGAACAACTAAAAATTATATGTACCCTAAAATAGTACCAACAAAACTGCCACCTTATCCCGTAGTTTCCAAAATGGGGTCTTTTTTGGGGAGTTTCTACTCTAGGGGTGCATCAGTCTTCAAATGTGACATGGCAGTGTAGGAAAGCGCAACGGGCCGTCATTGATGGAAGGTATGTGTCACCGAGATTCCTGGCCTCGGTGAGGTAAGAGCCGGTAGTTTTAAGTGTCAGCGGTAGCTAGTGCTGACTGACACTGTTTTGTTAGTATGGCTGTAAAGCATCCGGGCCGGCTCTTACTGGGTGTAGCCAAAGTGCTGGGTGGGTGGCAGCTCCCCACGCTCCAGGTCGGGTCTTTTTTTTGGCCTTTATAAAACCTACCCAGCAGTCTCAGCTGGGTGTGGTTTTTCCTCCATCTGACAGAGAAGCTGGGGAGTGTGTGTTTTGGGACCTGTGAATTTGTGCCGTGCTAAAGGGCTGAGAGCTGCATGCCGGGAAACAGGCCCCTAAAGCCTGCTGTGGACTGCGGATAGAAAACTGCTAACCAGGTGAAGATTTTGTTCTATGGACATTGCATGGTGTGAACAAACACCAAGACTGTGAACGGTCAGTTTGTTTTTCCTTATGTGTGAATAAACACTGAACTGTTTAAGTTAAGGACTTTGTGATTGCCTCTATTCTGCGTCCGCTAGCCTGTCTACCAGAGCAAAATGCCACAGCAGCTTAAAATTATCCCAGTGAAATCTGCTTTCAAAAAACCATATGGCGTTCCTTTTCCTTCTGCGCAATGCCGTGTGCCCGTACAGCAGTTTACGACCACATATGGGGTGTTTCTATAAACTACAGTATCAGGGTAATACATTTTGAGTTTTGTTTGGCTGTTAACCCTTGCTTTGTTAGTGGAAAACAATGGATTAAAATGGAAAATCTGCCAAAAAAGTGAAATTCTGAAATTTCATCTCCATATTCCATTAATTCTTGTGGAACAGCTAAAGGGTTAACAAAGTTTGTAAAATCAGTTTTGAATACCTTGAGAGGTGTAGTTTCTAAAATTGGGCCATTTTTGCATGGTTTCTATTATGTAAGCCTCACAAAGTAACTTCAGACCTCAACTGGTCCTTAAAAAGTGGGTTTTGGAAATTTTCTGAAAAATTTCAAGATTTGCTTCTAAACTTCTAAGCCTTCTAGCGTCCCCAAAAAATTAAATGGCATTCACAAAATGATCCAAACATGAAGTAGACATATGAGTAATGGAAAGTAATAATTATGTTTGAAGTTATTACTATTATAAAAGTAGAGAAATAGAAATTTGGAAATTTTTCCAAGTTTTTGGTAAATTTGGTATTGTTTTATAAATAAAAATGATTTTATTTTTTTTTACTAAGTTTTACCACTGTCGTGAAGTACAATATCTGACGAGAAAACTATCTCAGAATGGCCTGGATAAGTAAAAGCGTTTTAAAGTTATTACCACATAAATTGACACATGTCAGATTTGCTAAAAATGGCCTGGTCCTTGAGGTGTAAAATGGCTGGGTCCATAAGGGGTTAAAAGGTCTATAGGCCTAGAAAGTATAGTTTGTAATTGGATTGTGTGATGGATAGCCTGCCACCCCGACTGGGTGCCTCGTCGAACGATGCTCCTAGTGCTCGCCAAGGACCATCAGCACCACACTCTACACCATAACCACCGCAAACCCCACGAACCGCCGCAGCTTGCTTTGGGGTTTCTCCGTACTCCACCCACCCTGGACCCAAGGACCTTAGTGCTCCAGATTCCAGTGGGTGAACCTCTCCTTAGTCCAGAGAGCGAAACAGAAACAGCTCTTACAAAAGCTAGGGATTATACTCTGGAGAGTATAATGATTATAGCAATCCCCAGTGTAGTTCTCCAATCCCCCAAACATGAGCCCAGACTTCATAAAGGGTAGAACAGGACACTTTAATGCCAGCACTCACAATTTATACAATTCCACAGGCCAGAGGCACACCCCCTCTGCCTGTGATACTATTAACTAAGACAATGGACTAACTCAGTATACATATACAGTTCAAGAGGTCTAACAACATAACTTAATCAAACATGAACAGCATGCAAACAAACATCCCCTCCCCAGTGTCTTAATGAAATAATAGGGAGAGAGGAGACACATGTGATGGGATTATTTCCTGTGTATCAAAGGGTTATCTACTCCTCTACACCGGAGTTGGCTACTTAATCCCATTACTAACACAATAGAACAAAGGGACAAATGAACTAAGACATTCCTCGGGAACCTCAGTGCAGAGTTAACCCTTTTTGTGTTGCTGGGTTCACCCCTGCACCTTTAATAGACAATAGGAATGATAATATAATATATAATACTCCACACATAAAGCAGGGTTAATAGCTCCTTGTAACCCCAAGAGACTGGGGGGGGGGGATCTCCCTAGTTCTGGGTCCAGTAGGCAGGAGGATATCCCTCAGGCCTCTCCAGCAGCCCCAGTGATGGTCAGTCAGTCACATTTCACCCCTCCCAACAGTAGACTAACCAGGTACCAGACCCCCAACTGGTCTGGTCCTGTGTTAGTCGGAAAAGATGAATCCAGAACCTCTTCCAACTGGTCCATTTGACTCTGCTGCAGGAGACTGATGCCACCCATATAATCTCCTGGGTAACCACACTGCCGCTGGGCAGAGAGGTCAGCTACCTCTTCTCCCTGGAATGCCCTCTGCCTCTTGGGAGATCGACCGATTGTCTCCTCTCCCTGGAACGCTGCTGGGTAGTGATAGTGACCATCTCCACTCCCAGTAATGCTTGCTGCTGAGATGAGGGACCGACATTCTCCTCTCTCTGTCACACGAGCTGCCGCTGGGGAGAGAGACCGGTTGTCTTTTCTCCCTTTATAACACACTGCCACCGGGGATCTGAGCTGGCTGCCGAGCATCCCTGCAGGGCCGCTAGAGAGAACTCGTTCCCATGTCCACCTGCCGACTGTGGTTCCTCCCATAGTGTCTGGTATGCATCATCCAGCCAAGTCTCCTGCCATACCAGGGTCTCGCGCTCCGACACCCACGCCTTCAGGGGCTGTTCTCCCAGTAGAGGCATTCGCAGCTCCAATCGCATCCGTAACCTCTGCTCCTCACTGGGGAGACTCTCGCCCTGGCGACGCTGCACGTCCTCCAGGGCCTCATGCCATGCACCTTTCCGGACTGCATCCCTGTAATCCGGGTGATCCTCCTCTTCATCATGGAACGCTGTCCAAGAACTAGCTGATTCCATGCTGCTGTAGCCAGGGGCGCTGTACGAGTACTAGTGTTGCCCTAAGTATAAATCCACACTTTACCGGTGTCTCTAAGGTGCTGCTCAACGCACTAGGAAGCAATCCCACTGCTGCCACAAATGTGACGGATCGCCTGCCACCCCGACTGGGTACCTCCGTTGAGCGATGCTCCTAGTGCTCGCCAAGGACCATCAGCACTGCACTCGACACCATAACCACCACAAACTCCACGAACCGCCGCAGCTTGGTTTAGGGTTTTTCCGTTCTCCACCCACCCTGGGCTCCAGCTTCCAGTGGGTGAACCTCTCCTTAGTCTAGAGAGTGAAACAGGAACAGCTTTTACAAGAGCTAGGGATTATTTTCTGGAGAGTATAGTGATTATAGCAATCGCCAGAGTGTAGTTCTCCAATCCCCCAAACATGTACTCAAACTTCAAGAAGGGTAGAATAGGACACTTTAATGCCAGCCAGCACTCACAATTTATACAATTCCACAGGCCAGTGGCACACCCCCTTTGCCTGTGATGCAGTTAACTAAGACAATGGACTAACTCAGTATACATATACAGTTCAAGAGGTCTAACAACATAACTTAATCAAACATGAACAGCATGCAAACAGACATCCCCTCCCCAGTGTCTTAATGAAAGAATATGGAGAGAGGAGACACATGTGATGGGATTATCTCCTGAGTGTATCAGAGGGTGATATTCTCCTCTACACCGAAGTCGGCTACTTAATCCCATCACTAACACAATAGAACAAAGGAACTAACACATTCCTCGGGAGCGTCAGTGCAGAGTTAACCCTTTTTGTGTTGCTGGGTTCACCTCTGCACCTTTAATGGGCAATAGGAATTATATGGCCCATAATACTCCACACATAAATCAGGGTTAATAGTTCCTTGTAACCCCCAAGAGACTGGGGGGGGGGGATCTTCATAGTTCTGGGTCCATAGTCCGTAGGAAGGAGGCTAGCCCTCAGGCCTCTCCAGCAGCCCCAGTGACTGTTCAGTCCGTCACAGATTGAAAACTGGTTGAAGGACAGTGTCCAGAGAGTTGTGGTCAATGATTCCTATTCTGAATGGTCCCAGGTTATAAGTGGTGTACCCCAAGGTTCAATGCTGGGTTCCCTATTATTTCATTTATTTATTAATGATATTGAGGATAGGACTGTAACAGTGGCTGCTGTACGCCTCTGTTCCCCAGCTCATCGCCGTGGTCCCGGGCGCCACGCTCAGCGGTGACCTGTGGTCGGTGCTTCCCATTTCACTGCTGCGGTCCTGGGCTCTGTTTCTGTAGATGGTATTGCTTTTGAGGATTCCGCCCCACAGCTTACACTCGGCACTGGACACAGCTTGGCCGGTTTTGTGTTACACTGCTCTAAGGGCGGAGCGCGTCACTCCCTGGGCTGTGTGGATTAGGTCAGGTGACCTCGCTGACCAACCCTGGCTCTCCTGCAGGTATTTAAGTGGCTCAGTCCTCTTACAAGATGCCTCAATGTCAAGGTCCTTGAGTTTGCTGGTTCCTGTTACTCTCATGTGTTCCTGATTCATACTTCGTTCCTGGACTCTCCTTTTCGTATGATCCCTGCCTGCTTGCCTTGTCTCTCCTGTTGCCGACCCCGGATTTCCTCACCTGTACATGTGCCACCTGCCCTGACTTTTTGCCTGTCTGACTACACCTCTGCCTCATCCTTCGGTACTGCACTGTTGCTCCTGGTAATGACCCCACCTGCTTGACTACGCGTGTACTTCTGGTACCTACTCAGGTATCTCCTGGTCTGCCTGGACCAGCTGCCACTGACTCGGGATTGCTCTGGAGTAGCTCCTGGCAGCTACCCTAACGGCTCAAGTCTATCCTTACCATCTGAGGCTCCAGTAATAACCAGGTAGTTGCTTAGACCCCTCCAGAGTATAGCCAGTCAGTGGCACAGTGGGTTCATACTAGGGATCGACCGATTATCGGTTTGGCCGATATTATCGGCCGATATTCAGGATTTTGAACGTTATCGGTATCGGCATCTATTTTGCCGATATACCGATAACGTATTGGGAACACAGATCGCGCTGCTCTCAGCGCTCTCTATGTTCCCTCCGCAGCACAGGGGAGAAGGAAGCAGTGTCTCCCTCCCCCTGTGCTGCTGCTGCCGCCAATGACAGGAGAGAAGACGAGGAGGGGAGGGGCTGTGGCCACCGCTCCACCAATGAAGATAAGCCTTTCATTAATTCATATACAGGAGGCGGGAGCTGGCTGCAGAATCACATAGCCGGCTCCCGACCTCTATGAACTGTAGCTGCGGTCCGCGGTAGTTAACCCCTCAGGTGCCGCGGATCGCAGCTACCGCTCATAGAGGTCGGGAGCCGGCTATGTGATTCTGCAGCCAGCTCCCGCCTCCTGTATATGAATGATTGAGAGACTTATCTTCATTGGTGGCGCAGTGCGCCCCCCCCCAAGCCCCCCAGTATTAATCATTGGTGGCGCAGTGCGCCCCCCACCCCAATCCCAATAGTAAAAACATTGGTGGCGCAGTGCGCCCCCCCCCCCCCCCCAGTATTAATCATTGGTGGCAGTGGCCACAGGATCCCCTCTCCCCTGCTCCTCCGATCGGACCCCTAGCAGTGTAAGCCTGGGGCTCCGATCGGTTACCATGGCAGCCAGGACGCTATTGAAGCCCTGGCTGCCATGGTAAGCTCCATGCTGCTGTGTGCACAAAGCACAGAGCAGCAGGGATAGTGTGAGCTCCTATTCACCCTGATAGAGATCTATCAGGGTGAATGGGACAAGGATTCTAGTCCCTAAGGGGGCTAAAAGTTAGTAAAAAAAAAACAACACAAAAATATTAAGTATAAATGAAAAAGATAAAAAAAATAAAAAAATACACATTAACAATAAAGATATTAATTTTCAGCATATTTGTTTTCTCAAAAATGAAAATTCCCAGAATATCGGTATAAATTATCGGCTATCGGCCTGAAAGTTCACAAATTATCGGTATCGGTCCTAAAAAAATCAATATCGGTCGATACCTAGTTCATACCCGCTGATCCGTGACAAGGACTAATAGGTCTGTCTCTATTTTTGCATATGGCACTAAACTATGTAGTACTGTGGAAGATGCCCATAAACTACAAGCTGATTTGGACACTCTGAGTGTTTCGGCGTCAACTTAACAAATGAGGTTTAAGTAGATAATATGTTGTTATGCATCTTGGTAGTAATCTAAATAAATAATGTGTCCTAAGGCAAGTAACATTTAGAGAGTCATCTGTAGAGAAAGATTTGGGTGTCCTTGTAAATCAAAGATTAAATAACAGCATACGATGTCAATCAGGTGCTTCTAAGGCTAGCGGGATAATTGTCATGTATTAACCACTTCCCGACCAATGACTTAATAGTACTTAATAACGGGAAGTGACTTCATGCAATTTGACTTACTACTACGTCATGCTGATCGGGCGGGCACCAGAGCCAGAGTCACTGATAGCCTCCTCATATAAGGAGTTTGCGGCGATGAAGGTTCCCATCGGTTCCCTGCGCTGCAGTGATGAGGACCCGATGGGGGAGAAGGCAGCTCGAGGACCCGATGGGGGAGAAGGCAGCTCGAGGCCTTGCAGAGGCTTCGGGACTGCCTTCTACGGAAGCCTAGGAGATCCAGCCCCTCTGTCTCCTTGGCAACTGTTAGTGTATTACACTTACAGACAATGCATTACAATGCAGATGTATTAGAGATCAGACCCCCCCCCCCCCCCCAAAAAAAAAAGTGTTTTTAATAAAAAAAAGTTTCAAGTAGAATAAGAAAACAAACCCTCTTCCCGATTTAAAAAAAAATTAATTGGGGAAAAAAGAAAAAAAAACACATTAGGTATTGCCGCGTCCATAATTTACCCCGTCAGATAAACACCTTAAAAACTGTGCCCAAAAAGTTGTTTTTTTTGTCACATTACATCACAAATACAGTGCAATAACAAGCAATCAAAAAGTTATATGTACTCCAAAATAGTACCAATCAAACTGTCAGCTCATCCTGCAAAAAATTAGACATTCAGCCCAAAAAAATGGCTTTCAGAAAATAGACACTAAAACATGATTATTATTTTTTTTGTTTAAAAAATGCTTTTATCTGTATTAGGTATCGGCACATCAGTAACAACCAGCTCTATAAAAATATCACATGATCTACCCCCTCAGGTGAATGCTGTAAAAAATAAAAACTGCTAAAAAAAACACTTTTTGGTCAACTTGCTTCACAAAAAGTGTAATACCAAGCGATCAAAAAGTCTTAGGCCTCTTTCACACTTGCGTTGTTGCGATCCGGCGTGCACTTCCGTTGCCGGAGGTGCCCGCCGGATCCGGAAAAACGCAAGTGTACTGAAAGCATTTGAAGACGGAACCGTCTTCCAAATGCGTTCAGTGTTACTATGGCAGCCAGGACGCTATTAAAGTCCTGGTTGCCATAGTAGGAGCGGGGAGCGGGGGAGCAGTATACTTACCGTCCGTGCGGCTCCCGGGGCGCTCCAGAATGACGTCAGAGCGCCCCATGCGCATGGATGACGTGATCCATGCGATCACGTGATCCATGCGCTTGGGGCGCCCTGACGTCACTCGGGAGCCGCACGGACGGTAAGTACACTGCTCCCCCGCTCCCCGCTACACTTTACCATGGCTGCCAGGACTTTAGCATCCCGGCAGCCATGGTAACCACTCTGAAAAAGCTAAATGTCGGCTCCGGCAATGCGCCGAAACGACGTTTAGCTTAAGGCCGGATCCGGATCAATGCCTTCCAATGGGCATTAATTCCGGATCCGGCCTTGCGGCAAGTGTTCCGGATTTTTGGCCGGAGCAAAAAGCGCAGCATGCTGCGGTATTTTCTCCGGCCAAAAAACGTTCCGTTCCGGAACTGAAGACATCCTGATGCATCCTGAACGGATTTCTCTCCATTCAGAATGCATTAGGATAATCCTGATCAGGATTCTTCCGGCATAGAGCCCCGACGACGGAACTCTATGCCGGAAGACAAGAACGCAGGTGTGAAAGAGCCCTTACGCATCCCATAATAATAACAATCAAACCGTCACCTCATCCATCAAAAAATGAGCACATACATAAGAAAATTGCCCCCCAAAAATTAAATAAATATGTCAGAATATGGAGACACTAAAACATGATTTTTTTTTTGTTAATGTTTTTATTGTGTAAAACTAAAATTTAAAGTAGGTATTGCACGTCTGTAATGACCTTCTCTATAAAAATGATCTAACCTCTAAATAAAACAATAAAGCCATTTTTTTTCCACCTTTCATCACGAAAAGTGTAATACCAAGCGATCAAAAAGTCATATGCACCCCAAAATAATACCAATCAAACTGTCACCTCATCCTGCAAAAAATAAAAAAATATCACATGATCTACCCCACATGAAATACATAAAAACTGTGCCAAAATTACCAATTTTTTTTCACCTTGCCCCATAGTGTGATATTGAATGAGCAAAAAATCCTATGTATCCAAAAATGGTACCAATAAAAATGTCAACTCTTCCTGCAATAAATGAGCCCCTGCAGAAAAATAAAAAACAATATGGTGTTCAGAAAATGGAGACAAAAATACTTTATTATGTAAAACTGAAACAAAAAAAGTAGACATCTTTGATATTGTCGTGTTCGTAACGTAACGTGCTTGATAAAAATAGCACATGAGCTAACCTGTCAGATAAACATTGTAAGAAACAAAAAATAAAAACAGTGCCAGAACAGCCATTTTTTGGTTACCTTGCCTCGCAAAAAGCACATATAGACCTATCAAAAATCATATGTACCCCAACATAGTTTCAATATCCTTGTCCCGTAGTTTCCAAAATGGGGTCCCTTTTTGGGAGTTTCTACTGTAGGGTGCGTTAGGGGGGCTTCAAATGAGACATAGTGTCTAAAAACCAGTCCAACAAAATCTGCCTCCCAAAAACCATATGGTGCTCCTTTTCTTTTCTTCTACGCCGTGCCATTTGCCCATACGGGAGGTTATGACCACATATGGGGTGTTTCTGTAAACTGCAGAATCAGGGTAATACAGTGCCTTGTAAAAAAGTATTCACCCCCCCCCCTTGACTTTTTTTTGTGTGTTGTTACATTACAGCCTTAAGTTCAATGTTTTGTTCATCTGAATTTTATGTGATGGATCATAACACAATAGTCTAAGTTGGTGAAGAAATTAGAAAAATATATAAATAAAAGTATTGTTTAGAAATAGAAAACAGAGAATTGGCATGTGTGTATGTATTCACCCCCTTTGTTAGGAAGCCCATAAAAAACTCTGGTGCAACCAATTACCTTCAGAAGTTACATAATTAGTGAAATTATGTCGTCCTGTGTGCAATCTAAGGCCCCTTTCACACGAGCGTGACGGATTAGGTCCGGATGCATTCAGGGTGCGTTCAGTGAAACTCGCACTATTTTGCAAGCAAGTTCAGTCAGTTTTGTCTGCGATTCCGTTCAGTTGTTCAGTTTTTTCCGCGCGGGTGCAATGAGTTTTGATGCGTTTTCACGCGTGTGATAAAAAACTGAAGGTTTACAAACCACATCTCTTAGCAACCATCAGTGAAAAACGCATCGCACCCGCACTTGCTTGCGGATGCAATGCGTTTTTCACGCAGCCCCATTCACTTCTATGGGGCCAGGGCTGCGTGAAAAACGCAGAATATAAAACATGCTGCAATTTTCACGCAACACAGAACTGATGCATGAAAAACAACGCTCATGTACACAGACCCATTGAAATGAATGGGTCAGGATTCAGTGCGGGTGCTATGCGTTCACGTCACGCATTGCACCCACGCGGAAAACTTGCTCGTGTGAAAGGGGCCTTAGTATCA
This sequence comes from Bufo bufo, assembly GCF_905171765.1. Lineage (NCBI taxonomy): Eukaryota > Metazoa > Chordata > Amphibia > Anura > Bufonidae > Bufo > Bufo bufo. The sequence goes on from NC_053395.1 coordinate 96,817,358, forward strand.
CATGATCTGTTATTACATATGCACACCTTTTTTGAAAGGCCCCAGAGGCTGCAACACCTAAGCAAGAGGCATCACTAACCAAACAATGCCATGAAGACCAAGGAACTCTCCAAACAAGTAAGGGACAATGTTGTTGAGAAGTACAAGTCAGGATTACGTTTAAAAAATATCCAAATCTTTGATGATCCTCAGGAGCACCATCAAATATATCATAACCAAATGGAAAGAACATGGCACAACCGCAAACCTGCCAAGAGATAGCCGCCCACCAAAGCTCACCGACCGGGCAAGGAGGGCATTAATCAGAGAGGCAGCACAGAGACCTAAGTTACCCTGGAGGAGCTGCAGAGTTCCACAGCAGAGACTGGAGTATCTGTACATAGGACGACAATAAGCCGTACGCTCCATATAGTTGGGCTTTATGGCAGAGTGGCCAGAAGAAAGACATTACTTTCAGTAAAAAAAACAAAAAGGCATGTTGTGAGTTTGCAAAAAGGCATGTGGGAGACTCCCAAAATGTATGGAGGAAGGTGCTCTGGTCTGATGAGACTAAAATTGAACTTTTCTGCCATCAAAGAAAACGCTATGTCTGGAGCAAACCCAACACATCACATCACCCAAAGAACACCATCCCTACAGTAAAACATGGTGGTGGTGGTGGCAGCATGGTGAGGATGTTTTTCAGCACCAGGACTGGGAAACTGGTCAGAGTTGAGGAAAAGATGGATGGTGCTAAATACAGGGATATTCTTGAGAAAAACCTGTACCACTCTGTGCGTGATTTGAGGCTAGGACGGAGGTTCACCTTCCAGCAGGACAATGGCCCCAAACACACTGCTAAAGCAACACTTGAGTGGTTTAAGGGGAAACATGTAAATGTGTTGGAATGGCCTAGTCCAGTGGTGGCGAACCTATAGCACGGGTGCCAGAGGCTGCACTCAGAGCCCTTTCTGTGGGCACCCGCACCCTGGAAAAAGTCTATGTTGTACCAATATGCCTTAGATGTTTCCTGCCATTCATCAGCGCAGGGCGCACTATGAACGGCACAGGCAGCGCATTGAATGTAGGCAGACTATTATAGCTAAATGATAAAGTACATAGAAGATATAATATATCGGACTGTAGTATTCAGGTTAAATTGCTGTGTTGGCACTTTGCGATAAATAAGTGGGTTTTGGGTTGCAGTTTGGGCACTCAGTCAGTAAAAGGTTCTCCATCACTGGCCTAGTCAAAGCCCAGATCCCAATCCAATAGAAAATCTGTAGTCAGACTTAAAGAATGCTGATCACAAGTGCAAACCAACTAACTTGAAGGAGCTGGAGCAGTTTTGCAAGGAGGAATGGGCAAAAATCCCAGTGGTAAGATGTGGCAAGCTCATAGAGACTTATCCAAAACGACTTGGAGCTGTGACTGCCGCAAAAGGTGGCTCTACAAAGTATTGACTTTAGGGGGGTGAACAGTTATGCACATTGACTTTTTCTGTTATTTTGTCCTATTTATTGTTTGCTTCACAATAAAAAATAAATTAAAAAAAACATCTTCAAAGTTGTGGCCATGTTCTGTAAATTAAATGATGCAAATCCTCAAACAACCCATGTTAATTCCAGGTTGTGAGGCACCAAAGCACAAAAAAAGTCAAGGGGGTGAATACTTTGCAAGGCACTGTAGATAATGAGTTTTGTTTAGCTGTTAACCCTTGATGTGTCACATAAAAAATGGAATAAAATGTGAAATCTGCCAAAAAAAAGGGAATTTTGAAATTTCATCTCTATTTTCCTTAACAAAGTTTGTAAAATCAGTTTTGAATAACTTTAGTGGTGTAGTTTCTAAAATGAGGTAATTTATGGGTGGTTTCTACTATGTAAGCCTCACAAAGAGACTTCATAACTGAACTGGTCCTTATAAAGTGGGTTTGGGAAATTTTCGTAAAAATTTTAAGAATTGCATACCTGGAATCGGTGTAAATGTTAGCAGTAAACCCTTCAGCCACAGTACAAGCCACTGTCCAAGCCTTCAACTCCACCTCTTGTGCTGACTTGTGGGGAAGCAGTGGTTCTGCTCTAATTACCTCATGTTACGTTACTACAGCATTCCCACTGAAAAACTTCCCATTCTTCTGATACCTAGACGCAAATTGTGGATTGGGATTCATCACTGACATGTGCAAAACCAGCCTTTTCCTGTTGCATTAGCTGGATGCAATCATGTGGTTCCTGTTCCTGCTGAGAATTTAATAAAAGGAAAAGTGAATTCAAGGGTGCATCATCTGCTTCTCTCCCCCCTTTTGAATCCAGGGATAGAAGGGTAGCTGGATTCAAAGTGGTACAATGTTTGACAGTGATGTTTGGAGGAAGCATTAGTACACATTGAAGGCACAACCACCTTGCCATTAAAATATGTTTTATTTACACCTGTGAAAGAATAACATAGATATCATGAGGAGTGTAGATGATTAGGGGATACATGAGCACAATCGTTGATGCTTTGTTCAGCGTTTCCTGAACAGGAGACACTGCCCTAGCACAGGAGGGGCTGCCTCAAGCAGCGGAGTCAAGACGGGTGGATTAATAAGCCACAGGGCAGGGTTGTTGCCCATGAGTCTGCGTAAGTACTGAAGTGGCATGGCCGTGCATCTATGTGACATATAATGCAAATGGTTTCCTGTAATTGGGAGTGCCGAGGGCAGTGGCTGAGATGAAAACTTCACGTGTCCGAAAAAAAGGTTTGTTAAAAGACACACAGTCGTACAGGGGCTGCATCGGGAGTGAAGCAAACCACACTGAGGGGCGGCAGTAAAACACAAGACCTAGGAACGCCCTCAGGGCGGTGACAGCCTGTGGGACCTGCATGGTGGCCACTGCTTACACTCTCTCCATCGTGAGGTGGCACATACCCTCGGAGATGCAATGACCTAGGAAAACAACCTTCTGCTGACCGAATTGCAATTTATCTTTGGAGACTTTTCAGACTTGCTCTGCCAGAAAACACAAAGAGACAATGAGGAACTTTCACAAACAGAAAGGACAACACAAAAGTAGGTCCTGAACATACTGAAGTAACACAACATCAGAGTGTGGGGGCGTCCACGTCTCCCGTACTGGGTCAATAGCGGTGGAGTACATGGTAGGAGAGTTCTGTGCCCCTTGTGGTAGAACCTGGCAACAACATTGCTTTCTTTCAAAAGTAAATGCAAAGAGATACAATCAGGATGTAAAGACACAGAAAAGAAAACATTAGCAAGATCAGCGACAGTAAACACTGAAGAGGTGTATGGTATCTGTATCAGCAGAGTACGAGGGTTTGGGACTACTGGCGTAAGCAATTCAGTGACTGCATTTACAGCTCATAAGTCAAGTACCATTCGGTAGGCAGGGGGCTGACCTGGTGCTATCTTTTTCTTAACTGGATACAGAGCGGTATTTGCGATAGAGGGAATTTGTTTCAGTGCAGTTTCAGTCATGCACCTGGACAGCAATTGTTGCTTCCTGAGCCAGAGCCAGTGGGTACTGCTTAATCATGGGTGGCTGCATACGTTTCAAATGTGGAACACCTATGTCTGTCTTATATCGCGCCCACAGGTTACTAGGGACATCCTGGAGCCATTTCTCTATTCATAAGGTTAGCACAGATATAAGACAGTGTTCTTTAACTATCATGAGAGACTGTGCCATCCTTTTTAAATATTACAGCCACCCTAAGAGCTTGCAGCACATCTGCTCCTAAAAGGTTAAGGGGTGCTGATGGGCTGGCAATAAACTAAAAATAAAGGTACTTCTGTATTTCTGGTCTCATCCATAGTCACTTAGTTTATTGCCAGCCCAACAGCACCGCTGTAAAAACATAAGTTTTAAAGTCTGCAGGACTTCCTGTATAAGTGAGATGTACCATATCTTGCGAGGGCGAGATCCAACTTTTAAGCATCTTATAAAATCATGTCCAAATTACTTGTTAAGCAAAGCAGAGACAAAATGGCAATAATATTGATAAGCTGTGTGATCAGACAACATTTTCTTTTTGTGCTTTGATATTTTTATAAGGATGTGAATGAAACTAATTTGTATTCCACGCTGTAAATGTGTTTATAGGTTACAGAGGATCAAATCAAATTGCTAAGAATTCAGCGTTCTCTACAAGAAAAAATTGATAAACCTTATCTAGACTGTTCATTACATGACACTATCTATAATCTGATTCTTGATGGTATGCAAAAAAAAGCTGAACAACTTTATAAAGAATTTAGAATCCCTGATAAAAGGTAATTGATTAAAATGAGAAATGTAAAATAATGATGTGCTTTTTCCTCTTGCGATTTTAGTATGTTTTATAAACTGTAATTCAAATGGATTTTCTGGTGAGGTAAATTACAAAGCGTTCTCTGGGAATGATTTAAAAAGCCAGCAACCTATCCTAGAATGTGAGCTCTTTCTTGCAGAGCTGCCTGGGGCCAGGCCTCACTAAACACTAAACTGCTCTATAATAGATGGTGATGATGTTATACTGTCTTTTATATGTCAACATGGCAGAGCAGCCTGACTGGAACACTTCCCAATGTGTAGTATTTGCAAGTGCCAGAATGTAGTGTATAGTGAGGCCCCGTCCGCTATGTAGCTCAGCAAGTGGTGGCAGCAAGTCCTGCTCTCGTAGCTGGTGGCCATATAAAATCATTCCTAGAGAACATAAACATATGACAAAAATGGGATGTGAACCCACCCTAAGTTATGTGTGCAGTAAGTGGAGTACATAAGAATTTTTTTTTGTGCACATAAAAAAAAAATCTGTGCTGTAAAGTTGCAAAACAGTGGGAGGCAGATTGAGGCAATTTCCATGCTGATTCAGACACCGGAAAAGCATGACAAAAGCTCCATGTGAACATACCCTAAGAGGGACTGTATGAGAAGAGTCATCTCAATTTACAAAGTTATCATTAGATCTTAAATACACAAATAATATTTTGCATGTATCACTCCTTGGTCTCTTGAGTTGGGGCTCTGTACTTCATCACTTCCTGGAGACTGTAATAGTCTGTGACATTTCTCGGCCAATTGATTCACAGAGACTTTCTGTGTATGGTATGGACACTCTATACACACCTTGTGTACCTTAGGCTTAAAGTTACAGTCTTGCCCATAATTATTCATACTCCTGGCAAATTTTGAGTTAAAGTTACTTTTATTCAACCAGCAAGTAATTTTTTGACGGGAAATGACATAGGTGTCTCCCAAAAGATAATAAGACGATGTACAAGAGGCATTATTGTGGGGGGAAAAAACATTTCTCAGCTTTTATTTACATTTGAGCAAAAAATACAAGATGTTCCGCACTGTGGAAAATCTCAGAGGACGTGGTCGGAAGCCAAAAGTGACACCTGTGCTGGCCAGGAGGATAGTTAGAGAGATGAATTAGAATCCAGGGATCACCACCAAGGCCATCCTGGTGAATCTGGGCTCTGCTGGTGGCAATGTCTCAAGGCAGACAATCCAACGGACACTGCACAATGCAGACCAAGGAGGACGCCACTTTTCCAGATAAGGCACACAAAAGCTTTCTTGGCCTTTGCAAAAGCTCATCTGGACAAAGAAGAAGACTTCTGGTCTTCTGTGTTATGGTCAGATGAAACAAAAATTGAATTGTTTGGTCACAATGATGTTTCCTTCATTTGGCGTAAAAAAGGAGAAGCCACCATCCCCACTGTCAAACATGGTGGTGGGAACCTAATGCTTTGGGGATGTTTTTCAGTCAATGGACCAGGGAACCTAATCACAGTAAACGGCACCATGAAAAAAGAGCAATAAATGAGGATTCTCAACGACATCAGGCAGTCTGCAGAGAAACTTGGCCTTGGGCACCAGTGGACATTTCAGCATGACAATGATCCAAAACACACAGCAAAAGTGGTGAAGAAATGGTTAGCAGACAACAACATTAACGTTTTGGAGTGGCTCAGCCAGAATCCAGACTTGAATCTAATTGAGAATCTGTGGAGGGAGCTAAAGATCAGGGTGATGGCAAGAAGACCCTCCAACCTGAAAGATTTGGAGCTCATTGCTAAAGATGAATGGGCAAAAATACCTGTGGAGACATGCAAAAAGCTGGTCTGCAATTATAGGAAACGTTTGATTGCTGTAATAGCCAATAAAGGCTTTTCTATTGATTATTGAGAAGGGTATGAATAATTTTGGACTGGACACTTTTTGCTCAAATGTAAATAAAAGCTGAGAATTATTTTTTTTCCCCACAATAATGCCTCTTGTACATCGTCTTATTATCTTTTGGGAGACACCTATGTCATTTCCCGTCAAAAAATTACTTCCTGGTTGAATAAAAGTAACTTTAAGTCAAAATTTGCCAGGGGTATGAATAATTATGGGCAGCACTGTATGCCCAGGTGTGCAAAGGGGTTTAAAACCCTGAAAAAAATTGGGGATAGTTGTGCTTGGTGTGTGAATTGAAAAAAAAAAATCACTAATCTAGTCTGGTCTCCCTCCCTGCCTTAGCTGCAAGTGTAACATGCCAGCTCCCTGGTTTAGTGGCCACTTGCCTGCCTGCCTACATCACTACTGGAGCCATTGATTGGCCAGTAGTGGTAACTTGCAGGGAGATGACACTTCACACTTCAGAGCCACACTGGAGGAGCCAGAATGAAAAGACAAGGTAAGTGGGTCTTTTTTATTCATCCATCATGCCTAGCTATCCCCATTTTTATTGTCAGGGTCTCGAAATAGCACTCCCCCAACACTTTTTATTCTCAGACTTATTAGAAACTACATAAACTGTAATGAAGGTATTTTCTTACCAGTAACTGTATTTGTCAGTTATGACCTCCCTTCTGATACTTTGCTGTGTCATAGGACTAACACTCTGCCTCTCCAACTGGCACAGGACAAAAAAATCAGTTCTCTGTTTATTCCTATGAGACTGACATTGAGGCTCCCATTGGAATACATGAGAGAAACAGGCATCCTGCCCACACTTAAGAAGTGTTGGTGACATGACACAGCTGAGAATTAGAAGGGAGGTTATAACTCACAAATACACTCACCAGTGAGAACAATACCTTCACTACAGTTTACATTATGTACCTTTTGTAACAGGTCAGAGAATATTTTTTTTTATGGGAGTTCTCTGGATAGATCATCAGCATCTCATCGGCAGGGGTCCTAGACTCGTGACCCTCACGATCAGCTGTTTGAGAAGGCAGCGGAGCTATAGGAGCGCCGCGGCCTTCTCTCTGTTTACCGCAGGCCCAGTGACATCACGACTAGTATCACTGGCTTAGCCGCGCCCAGGCCAGTGATACTAGTTGTGACGTCACTGGGCCTGATGGAAACCGAGAGAAGGCCGTGGTGCTCCTGGAGTGCCACTGCTTTCTCAAACAGCTGATCGGCGGAGGTCCCGGTTGTTGGACCCCTTCCGATCAGATGCTAACGAACTATTAAAAGATTACATCATCATTTAAAAAGAACTTCAGAACCCCTTTAAGTATACTCATTTACTGCTGCACAGGCAAATTGTAATGATTATATAATTTTTCTACTTCCTTTAGCTACACATTGGAAAGTGCACAGATATCAATGCATAATTGTAATGTCAAAAATAATTGTCACTATGCTACTGGGTTTACATATAAATGCTTGTTTTAAAGGGTTTTTCCATATGCCCCCCCCCCCCCCCCTCCCACACGGCACCAGCTGGAGGTTATCCCACCTTCCAAGTACAGGAAACAACTTGAAGACTTAATTTAAAAGTCCCCTCTCCTTTTCCTTCTCCAGTTGTTTCCTGTTCCCTGTACATCTGGAGACCAACAGCAGCAGAGGAATCGCCTGTGTTTTTTTTGTTTCAGAGTCGCACAGCCTGGTGGTTTGTATGCCCTGAGCCTAGCTCAGAAGGGCTATTGCAGAGTACAGGAGGCCTAGGAGCAGCAATGTGTTTCCTACTTGGTGCTTCAGCATAAGTCCTGTGGAGATGGGCAGCCCCAGGTTCAGCCGCCACTTGGGTGAAGAGTTCGGCAGGAAAAATCTCTTGGTTTGGGAAATCTGGGGCCGAAATTCCCCATTCCTTGGCAGCATTAAGGTGCGCCACTGACCGCGTCCTGTCGTCACATGGTGTGCGGTGTGATGTGCGATGGAGCAATCATGCGACTCCCCATACCCGGAGTACAAATCGGGCATATAGCAGGAGAACATGAGAAGGCCTGGCAAGTCTGTGTTCTGGGTCAGCAGTCGCCATGTCTCTCCCCTCCGATGCAGAGTCTGTTAAAGGAGTTATCCGAGTTAAATATACATTTATGCTAATAACTCTTATAGTATTATATTAAACTATTTTGTAAATCACTTACATTAGCTATTTTACTCTGTTTAGCCAGTTCACATTTGGGTCATGTGACCCCCGACGTCATCAACCCTGCTCAGGCACTGACGTCTCGTTTACAAGCTTCTCCCTGCTTGAGGGAGTGGCCCGGCTCTGTAAACGAGACGTCAGAGCCTTTGGTGCCCGCCCCTCTCTCCCTCTCCTCACACAGCCTCGGTGATGGTAAGCGATCGCTCATGTGCGATACTTACCAGAGTCGAGGTGAAAAAAAGGAAATAATTGTCCATCATATAGCTTAGATATAGCTATAGCTATATCTATATCTGCATCCAAGATATATCTTTATCTAATCTATAGCTTAGATACAGCTGTAGCTTAGATACAGAGGTAGCTTAGATACAGAGGTAGCTTAGATACAGCGATAGCTTAGATACAGCGATAGCTTAGATACAGCTGTAGCTTAGATACAGCGATAGCTTAGATACAGCTGTAGCTTAGAGACAGCTGTAGCTTAGATACAGCGGTAGCTTAGATACAGCTGTAGCTTAGATACAGCGGTAGCTTAGATACAGCTGTAGCTTAGATACAGCGGTAGCTTAGATACAGCTGTAGCTTAGATACAGCGGTAGCTTAGATACAGCGATAGCTTAGATACAGCGGTGGCTTAGATAGAGCCGTAGCTTAGAATCAGTGATAGCTAAGATACAGCAATAGCTTAGATAGAGCTATATGTCCATCTTATAGATAGAGCCGTAGCTGCATCCTAGCCGTAGCCGTAGCTGTATCTGAGCCGTAGCTGTATCTGAGCCGTAGCTGTATCAGCAATGTGACAGGAAGATCTGCCTGTGTGAGCTAGGAGATGATCATGTGACTGTTTTTTTAAATGCAAACTTAGGTTGTGCAGAGCAGGGTGAGGGGAAGGTCAGATTGTTCACGCCCACAAATATTCATGAGGGAGAGCTCAGGCATTGTTGTTATACGTCCCCACAGCATGTAAACACAGCAATAACAGAACCATGTAAAGGTGTACGTATGGGTTTCTCTCTTAAAGGGTTTCTACCACTTCATTTTCACATAATTAGCTTTCAGACACTAGCGATCCGCTAGTGTCTGTTCTCCCAAACAATCCTAATATAACTGTTTATTGTCCTGCCGTTTCGCTAAAAATCGAACTTATATAGATATGCTAATGAGCCTCTAGGTGCTATGGGGGCGTCATTAGCACCTAGAGGCTCCGTCTACCTTCACAAAATGCCGCCGCCCAGCGCGTCCCTCCAGCCCGCCCATCTCCTCCGGAATGCGATGAAGCGGACGAATTCTCGCGCATGCGCCGTGCGCGTCTGTATTGGGCGCATGCGCAGTGAATGTCTGACCGCTTCCCTGCACAGACATCTCCACTGCGCCTGTTCCTCGGAGCACTATGACGTCATCGGCGCAGGCGCAGTGGAGATGTCTGAGCAGGGAAGCGGTCAGACATTCACTGCGCATGCGCCGAATACAGACGCCCACGGCGCATGCGCGAGAATTCGTCCGCTTGATCGCATTCCGGAGGAGATGGGCGGACTGGAGGGAGGCGCTGGGCGGCGACATTTTGTGAAGGTAGACCAAGCCTCTAGGTGCTAATGACGCCCCCATAGCACCTAGAGGCTCATTAGCATATCTATAGAAGTTCGATTTTTAGCGAAACGGCAGGACAATAAACAGTTATATTAGGATTGTTTGGGAGAGCAGACACTAGCGGATCGCTAGTGTCTGAAAGCTAATTATGTGAAAACGAAGTGGTAGAAACCCTTTAAGAAATCATGCTTAACCAATGTATATGTATGTCCTGGTGAATTTTATGAGGTTTTAATTTTTTTTTCCCATAACTCAGATAACCCCTTTAAGCATTTTCCTCCTCTTCTTTTTTACTTGGGCCTAAGCACTGGGTGAAAGTGGTGACAGCCAGTGGGAGTTCTTTTTCTATTTTGCTATCCATGGTGGAGGCTATCAGCTTTTCTCTAAATTGAAGGTGCTTAGGAAGTATTTGTCTTTCAGGGCAAAGCTGCCTGCAAATCTGGAGAACCTTCACTACAATGTGTTCTTTGTAGAAAACTATTGGCATCGTCCTATAAAAAGCAGTTATGCATTAAATGTACACAAAGTGGTTTCAGAAGAAGCTCCCTCTATGATTGATAACCTTAGATCCCTTATTAAGGAAGAAGTAAGCTCAGCAATAGACTCAAAACTACCTGGCTTGTCATAAAAACTGTCTACCTCAAAAACGGAACCTCACATCTTAATAGATGAGGACTTAGGTGAAATATCATATGATTCTAAATCTGCTTCCTCTGAAGATGACTCAGGACAGCTTCTATGTGCTATAGAAGACACTGCATCTCTTTTAAAAACAATATGTTCTACCATTAACATTGAGAAGAGTGATTTGTGTCCGAAAACACACAATAGGGTACCTCTTTGGCGCACAGGAACGACCACAGTTTCAGGTTTTTGGGTAAAGATACTATTTATTGTTCAGTTGACAACGCGTTTCGGAGTTTATAACTCCTTTTTCAAGTCTTGGGGGCGCCGGGTGGCTGGGAAATCCTTCCTGATGTGTGCTGCTGCTGTATCTGGAGCGACGCCAGATACAGCAGCAGCACACATCAGGAAGGATTTCCCAGCCACCCGGCCACCTTCTGCCTGTTGCCCCTTGCTGTTCGCGCCCCCAAGACTTGAAAAAGGAGTTATAAACTCCGAAACGCGTTGTCAACTGAACAATAAATAGTATCTTTACCCAAAAACCTGAAACTGTGGTCGTTCCTGTGCGCCAAAGAGGTACCCTATTGTGTGTTTTCGGACACAAATCACTCTTCTCAACCCTAACAATCCCTAGGGGTTTTTGGCAACTCCATCCAAAGGGACTGAACGGGTACCGGCAGCACGGACCTCCCTCACCCTCCCAACCTATTGTGTGCCTAAACCTGTTGTGCGCTTACATCTGCACAACACCCAAAGGTGAGCACATTTTATTCATCACGTCATCTGCGTATTATAGCTTATCACCCTATGAGCGCCTCTCCCTTTTCTCTTTTGCCATAATTACCATTAACATTGAAGAAGTTAAGGAGACGCATTCAAATCAAGATCAGTTATTCAGTGGTTTTGGGGTTAAGAAGAGTCTTCCCTGTGCATGAGAGTATACAAAAAAATAATTAATTAATGGAAGGATCCTGAAAGAAGTACTGGGATTTCAAAGTTATTCTAAAGAAAATAGAAGGCACTTCGAGTTGACAACATTCTAAAGGGTTTCTTATTTAACCAGGACAAGTCCGCCATACAACCTAACTCATGATGCCAGATGTCAGGTGGGAAGAAGATTAAAAAATTACATCACTGTCTAGGAAAAAAATATCTTCTTTCCCCTGGATTCTGGCAGTAATTTGGTCCTGATACAAAATAGAATTTGACGCCCTTCCACCAGAGACATTCATGATAAACAAAAACTTAAAGTATAAAGTCGTATTTTTTTTTTTTGGAGTATTGGATTGTGGTGATTAATATCACCTTGGTTGCCCTATTTCAACTTTTCACTGTGTATTTAATTACCCCTTAATTCCACATTTTTGTTCCCTGTATTGCCTATTTTTACCTGTGCTTTAAAATAGGGTTGCTAGGCATGGTCCGTCTATCTGTTGAAGGACGGAGGACGCAGAAGCAGGCTGCCTGCAAGGTCATATTACTGACAGTCAGGGACTGTAAGTAAATTATTAAAGCCAGGTCCTCCCCAGCAGCTGATAACAGTGCCTGGGCTGTGTGCACTTCTCCCTGTCCCTGCGCTTGGCAGACGCTCCCTCACTCAGCAGGCTTGGAGAATGCAGAGTTGAACCAGCGCACAACAGGGAAGGGAGATCTGCCATCTGCTCAGTGTATAAATGAAAGCAACATGTGGTAAGAGGACCCCTTTGTGCTGCAGGAGATTAACCCTTTAGGGGGGAGGGCTCTGGTTACTGACACTTTTGGGGGGCTATTGTTACTGGCTAGTGAGGGCAGGCGGGATTAGTCTCAGGGTGAGGGCAGTGGCAGCCATCTTAACTGAATAGTGAAATTGCAGTTTTATGCAGACTGGTTGCTAAGAGCTGAATCTTATTAAATATGGGGTAAGTCAGTCTAATAGTAACTGATTCTGGAATATCATGTTATTAGTAACTACATATATGAAAATTGAAATTAGGGTCTAAATGTGACAGTTATCCTTTAATACAAGGAAAACAGCAACTTCTAGAAACACAGATTTTGCTCCTCTTACAGAAAAATGTTCTAATACAGGTTCCAGTACAACAAGAGGGAAAGGGATTTTATTTCCTTGTATTCCTGGTGAAGAAGTTGAATGGAGCCTACAGGGCAATAATCATCTTAAAGCATTTGAACAAATTTGTACACTACAAGAAGTTCGAGATGGAAATGATCAGATCAACGATAAGTCTGCTTATAAGGTACTGCCTCATGGTAACATTAGATCTAGCGGATGCTTATTATCACGTTCTGATTCACAAAGATCATCAGAAGTATCTAAGAATAGCCATCTACATGCAGGGTCATCTTTATCATCTGCAGTTTCAGGCCCTTTCCTTCAGCCAATCCTCGGCTCCAAGAATTTTTACGAAGATCATTGCAGAGTCATCTCCATCAGCAGCGAATATTATTCATCCCTTACCTTGACGATTTCCTAATAGCAGTCCAATCAGAACATATTCTTCGTGACCAGGTAATCAGAGTGAAACAGTTTTTGGAGTCTTTGGGGTGGTTGATAAATGTAGAAAAGTCAGATCTCTACCCAGTCAGGCAGAAGAACTTTTTAGGAATCATACTAGATTATGACATCTTATCTACCTCAGGAAAAGAATCAACCTCTGGTGGAGAAGGTAAAAATGTTTATAGAGACAAGAAGGGTTTCTATAAGAGACATAATGACTGTTCTCAGTCTACTAACTGCGACCATCCCAGCAGTCAAGTGGGCACAGGCACATGTCAGAACTCTTCAATCTTTTCTGCTGTCATCGTGGGACAAGAGTCAATTTTCTCTGGACAAAAAGGTGGTCCTTCCTCAATCCGTAAAATACTCACTGTGGTATTGTCTGATACAGAAGAACTTAGGCCAGTGAGTTCTATGGCGTCAAACAAATCAGATGATCATAACCACAGATGCAAGCGGGTCAGGTTGGGGAGCCCATTGCGCACATCAGATGATTCAGGGCTCCTGGAATCAGGCTATGGCTCAATCATCAAACGTAAAAGAACTAACTGCAGTCCTGAAAGCTCTAAAAGGTTTTCTTCGAAAAATTTGAAATAAAAACGTAAAAATCTTGTCAGACAATGTAACAACAGTTGCGTATATCAACAAGCAGGGAGGAACAAGGAGCAAAATGCTGTCCTTGGTGGCAGCCCAGATCTGCAGGTTGGCCGAAATTCATCTGTTATCAATCTCAGCAGTTCACTTAAAAGGGGAACAGGAATTAATAGCAGACTTCTTGAACAGACAGATCCACAAGGAAGGAGAATGGGCACTAAACAAAACTACAGGGTGGGCCACACAAGAAAAACAATGGTGTGCTTGGTTTTAACGTAACTTTATTCTTTAATGAGTTATTTACAAGTTTCTGACCACTTATAAAATGTGTTCAATGTGCTGCCCATTGTGTTGGATTGCCAATGCAACCCTCTTCTCCCACTCTTCACACACTGATAGCAACACCGCAGGAGAAATGCTAGCACAGGCTTCCAGTATCCGTAGTTTCAGGTGCTGCACATCTCGTATCTTCACAGCATAGACAATTGCCTTCAGATGACCCCAAAGATAAAAGTCTAAGGGGGTCAGATCGGGAGACCATGGGGGCCATTCAACTGGCCCACGACGACCAATCCACTTTCCAGGAAACTGTTCATCTAGGAATGCTCGGACCTGACACCCATAATGTGGTGGTGCACCATCTTGCTGGAAAAACTCGGGGAACATGCCAGCTTCAGTGCAAGAGGGAAACACATCATCATGTAGCAATTTCGCATATCCAGTGGCCTTGAGGTTTCAATTGATGAAGAATGGCCCCACTATCTTTGTATCCCATATACCACACCATACCATCAATTTTTTTGTTCCAACAGTCTTGGAGGGATCTATCCAATGTGGGTTAGTGTCAGACCAATAGCGGTGGTTTTGTTTGTTAACTTCACCATTCACATAAAAGTTTGCTTCATCACTGAACAAAATCTTCTGCGTAAACTGAGGGTCCTGTTCCAATTTTTGTTTTGCCCATTCTGCAAATTCAGTGCGCCGATCTGGGTCATCCCCGTTGAGATGCTGCAGTAGCTGGAGTTTGTAAGGGTGCCATTTGTGAGTAGCTAATATCCGCCGAAGGGATGTTCGACTAATGCCACTCTCCAGTGACATGCGGCGAGTGCTACGCTGTGGGCTCTTGAATGAAGCTAGGACAGCCACTGATGTTTCTTCATTAGAGACAGATTTCATGCGTCCACATTTTGGCAAATCCAACACTGAACCAGTTTCACGAAACTTAGCAAGCAGTTTGCTAACTGTAGCATGGGAGATGGGTGGTCTCGTAGGGTGTCTTGCATTGAAATATGCTGCAATGACCCGGTTACTGCGTTCACCAGACATCAATACAATTTCTATCCGCTCCTCACGTGTTAACCTCGGCGACATGTCAATGGCTGTAAACAAAGAGAAACTTGAAAGAATAAAGTTACGTTAAAACCAAGCACACCATTGTATTTCTTGTGAAATTCCCAATAAGTTTGATGTGTCACATGGCCCTCTTCCTATTGAAAAAAACTAAAGTTGGATTCAAAATGGCTGACTTCAAAATGGCCGCCATGGTCACCACCCATCTTGAAAAGTGTCCCCCCTCACATATACTAATGTGCCACAAACAGGAAGTTAATATCACCAACCATTCCCATTTTATTAAGGTGTATCCATATAAATGGCCCACCCTGTATATTCAATCAGATATGCATAGGATGGGGGATTCCAGTGTTGGATCTCTTTGCGTCAAAAACTAACAAAAGAGTAGATCTGTTTTGTTCTCTATCACATCAGGACAATCCTTTCATGGTGGATGCCTTCTCAGCACCTTGGCCAAAGGGCCCTTTGTACATTTTCCCTCCACTATCTCTCATCCCAAGAACATTAGCAAAAGTAGCAGAGGAGAAAAGTCATGTGATTCTACTGGCCCAAGAGAGCTTGGTTTTAGTTCCTTTTCCAATTGTCGAAAGGAAACTATTGTCATCTCCCTCAAGTACCAGATCTATTACTACAAGGTCCTGCAGTACATCCAAATATTCCACATCTAAAGCTCTCTGCTTGGATTCTGAGCAAGCCATCCTGAAAAGAGGCCTTTCTGATCCAGTTATTACTACTGTTTTAAGGAGTAGAAAGCTGTTAACATCTAAAATTTATAACAGAACTTGGAAGGTCTGTTTTTAATTTTCAGATGGTTTCTGGGATCCTTCCATTGCCCCGTAATTAAGGATTATTTTGGATTTCCTTCAAATAGGCCTGGATATGGGACTAAAAGTCCAGATAGCTGCCCTCACAGCCTTCTTGGGGTTTAAGATAGCAGAAGTAGACCTAGGTTTAAAAAAGGTTTATTAAAGGCGCTTCTAGAATAAGACCATCTTTTTACTCTATGATACCACCTTGGGATCTTAATCTGGTTCTGTCAGGATTATTAGATCATCTCATTGAAACTATCAGTGATATTCCCCTAAAATTACTTGAGGCCACCACACTGTGTCATGTGTGGTCCACTTTTACTCATGACCTTCCAATGATACGAGAGGAAAGGGGTTGACCTCGGGTGCAGATAGCGCAGTAATCGTTGAGTATGATGTTGCCTTGGGTGATGGACACTAGCTAACCCTCCAATATGCCTAATACTCTCCCTGCTTACAGGCAGAGCACCCAGCCCAAAAATGGCGATCCCACCTCTCGGTGTCTAAACCTATTTCCTACCATGTCCCTCTTGGGTGTCCAAGTGTGTTTCACCGACAAAATGTCCGGCAAAATATAAACATGATGGGTATCACTGAAAACGCCTGTACTATCAAAATATAAAAATATTTTTCCAATACATCGAATGGAGTAACGGGAAAAAGGGTCAAGATGGCCAGTTTTGCTTGCTGGGGCAAGCTACAAAAGGACAAGCTACTAAGTAAAGGACAAGTACCTTTCACTTCCGTTGCGGTGCAAAGTATGTCGGCAAAACCAAGCGTGAACTGAGACGGCGCATTGGCGAACATATATCAGATATAGCCAAATTGAATGACACACTTGTAGCACACCATGTGGGTGAGTGCTGTGATGGAAGGGCAGAATCCGTGACCTTTCAGGGTATCGAGCAGATTAAAAGATCACCAAGAGGTGGTAACTGGGATCTTCTGTTACTTCAAAAAGAGGCTCAGTGGATATTCAGACTTAACACAACCAAGCCCACTGGCCTCAATGATGCTATTTTGTTTGCATCCTTTATCTGAATGTCCCCTGTACCAATATATGATGGATGTGATCTCCTTTCCCATGATCATGGTAAGGGACAAACTGCTTTGTTTTTGTTATGCAGACTCGCACTGTATCTCCATGGCTTTGAATTGATTGATCCCTGATAACGAAAACAATGTGTTTTGTGAACAATGGTGTGAGTGAGAGGCATCACAAGTTTTTGGTCAGCGACATATGTTCCTTATAGTCCCCGCTATTACGTTATGATTGGCAGGTCATTTTATCTGTTTACATGCAGCCTGCAGATAATCATATGTCACCTGTATTACAGAGTAGTATTTAGTTCTGTTACTGCAGAGGGCTTTTCCTTATATCACTCTGTTATTACCTATTTAAAACGTTCCCTTACTTGAGCCGCCGCAATTGTTCCCCCATTATACCTTCATGCCATTGGCATTTCCCCTGTGGCCTGGACTGGTTCTCCGGGTGTTTCAGCTAGCGGAGTAGTATGGAGCGTGTCTGCCATTCGATTGGGGGGGTGGGGTGTTGGACCTCTAAATCTCAGAGTTTCTTTGGCTGCGCGCTGCCGTCCTAGTGCCGATACTCTAACCGAAGTGTCACTGATCGCATCAGGCATTGACCAATATGTAGCAGCGTCTCATCTTTTAGGCTCCTGATGAAATGCCGACGATACCTAGGCACAGAATTGCGTTGAGCCAGAGTCACACGGATGATATGTTTCCCAAATACTAGAGACTGACATAATTAAGGGCGGCAGTAGCCGTGAGCGAGGGTATCTAGGAGACTCACTATTAGTCATAGGCAGCATACACGCTAACCAGTCCTGTGACACATTGTCTGCTGGTATACAACTGGCCTTTGTGAGCCTACCACCAGACACAGTTTTGTTAGGCATAGGCAGCATATATGCTAATCAGTCCTGTGACGCTCTGTCTGCTGGTATATAATTGGCTCTAGTGAGCCTGACCACCAGTAACCACTGTTAGTGGAGGTATAATTGGATCGTGAACAAATAAGTGGGGGGGCATTTCTCACATTAGCACACCACCGATCCATTGTTTTCGCTATATGGTGTTCGGTATAACACTACTAACCATATAGTGTAAACACCTCTTTAAGCCTGTTTGTGCAAATGAGTTGAGGTTGCACACCCTATTTTTTAAATAATTATAAACAATAAACATTTATTATCTTGTATTTTAACATTCCCATCAGTCTTTGATAATCGTATTATGGAAACTTCTGTTAGGTTTGTTGGCAACATCTGAGTGAATTAGAGACACACCTGTGGATGTATTTAAATGCACACCTGAAACACACTGCTTCTTTGTGTAGCATCATGTGAAAGTCTAAAGAAATCAGCCAATATATCAGGAAGAGAATTGTGGACTTGCACAAGTCTGGCTCAACTTTAGGTCCAATTTTAAGATACCTGAAGGTGCCTCGTTCATCTGTACAAACAATTATACTCAAGTACAAACAAGATGGGAATGTCCAGCCATCTTACCGCTCAGGAAGGAGATGGGTTCTGTGCCCCAGAGATGAACGTGCTTTGGTCCGACATGTGCATATCAACGCAAGAACAAAAGTAAAAGACCTCGTGAAGATGATGGCGGAAGCTGGTAAGATCGTGTCAATATCCACAGTGAAACAAGTACTGTATCAACATGGGCTGAAAGGCCACTCTCCCAGGAAGAAGCCATTACTCCAAAAGAAACATAAAAATGCCAGATTAATGTTTGCAAATGCACACAGGAACAAACACCTACATTTTTGTAGACATGTCCTGTGGTCTGACAAAACTAAAATGGAACTTTTTGGCCATAATGACCATCGTTACATTTGGAGGAAAAAGGGAGAAGCTTGGAAGCCTAAGAACACCATCCCAACTGAAACACGGGGGTGGCAGCATCATGTTGTGGGGTTGTTTTGCTGCTGGAGGGTTTGGTGCACTACAAAAAATAGATTGCATCAGGAGGAATGAAGATTATGTGGAAATACTGAAGCAACATCTCAAGACATCAGCCAGGAGGTTAAAGCTTGGGCGGAAATGGGTCTTCCAAATGGACAATGACCCCAAGCATACTGCCAAACTGGCTAAAAAGTGGCTTAAGGATAACAAAGTCAATGTTTTGGAGTTGCCATCACAAAGCCCTAGTCTCAATCCTATTGAAAATTTATGGGCAAAGCTGAAAAGACAGGTGCGAGCAAGGCGACCAACAAACATGGCTCAGTTATACCAGTTTTGTCAGGAGGAATGGGCCCAAATTCTGACCAACTATTGTGAAATTTTGGAAGGATATCCAAAATGTTTGACCCAAGTCATACAGTTTAAGGGCAATGGTACCAAATATTAATGAAATGTATGTAAACTTTTGACTTTGCAAAAGGTAATAAAAATGTCTTAAAACATTCTCTCTCTCATTATTCTGGCATTTGGCAAATAATAATAATTATGGTAATGCTAATTGACCAAAAACAGGAAAGGTTTATTTTGATTTCATGTCAGATATTGAGAAAAACATGCATATGTGTCTTTTTATATAGTGTATGTAAACTTCTGGTTTCAGTTGTATATTTATATATAAGTTTTTGTTGTACTGCATCAATTCTGTATCCTAGTCTACTAACCGGAGACCGGAGAAGGGGAGGGGCCTTTTTAAACTTAATTGGTCTCCCAAGTTTTTTCCTGTCCCCGGAAGGCAGGATAGCCTCCAGCTGGTGCCAAAAATCCAATTACTGATAAGAGAAATTTTCATCTTTCTCCTAAGGTACTGTATTTGATGTTATATTTCTTTCTATCTACAGGTACTGGTGGCTGAAAATATCTGCACTGGCAGAGAAGGAAGATTGGGAAGAGTTGGAAAATTTTTCAAAAACTAAAAAATCCCCAATAGGGTACCTAGTAAGTTTTTTTAATCCAAAGTTTTTATATCTTTTATTTAATTTTTTATTCATCAATGTCCTGTCTGCATTTTTTTGTGGACAGTACACTGCCCCTGTCATTTCTATGGGGCTATTCGGTGCAAAAAACACGGAATGCACATGGAAGGGATCCGGATTTTGCGGATTTGTTGTTTGCAGACCTAAATATAAAGAAGTGTAAGCAGTTTTCATCATTCAGTAATATTGCCTTCTTCAGACACCTGACAATCCCTAAACTTGGTCCCATTGGCTCACACCTTTCGGATGTTTATGGCATATCTTGACAATATGAAAATATGCCTTTAAATTTGTGGGATAACCCCTTTAATAGCCAAGTCAACAGAAAAATATACAGTCCTGATCAAAAGTTTAAGACCACTTGAAAAATGGCAAAAAATCATATTTAGCATGGCTGGATCTTAACAAAGTTCCAAGTAGAGCTTCAACATGCAACAAGAAGAAATGGGAGTGAGACAAAACATTTTTTGAGCATTCAATTTAATGAAAACAACGAATAAACTGAAGCAGGCTGTTTTTCAGCTGATCAAAAGTTTAGGACCACACCTCCAAAAAAAAATCGAAACCCCCCCCAAAACAGAAATCCAACTTCCAAACATGAACTCGGTAATGAGTAGCTCCGCCGTTATTGTTTATCACTTCAAAAATTCATGCAAGCGTTTCCATGAGGTGAGTGGGAACATTTCTCCAAGTGGTGAAGACGGCCGCACGAAGGCCATCTACTGTCTGGAACTGTTGTCCATTTTAGTAAACTTCCCTTGCCATCCATCCCCAAAGGTTCTTAATTGGATTTAGATCAGGGGGAACACGCAGGATGGGCCAAAAGAGTGATGTTATTCTCCTGGAAGAAGTCCCTTGTCCTGCGGGCATTGTGTACTGTAGCGTTGTCCTGTTGAAAAACCCAGTCGTTACCACACAGACGAGGGGCCTCAGTCATGAGGAATGCTCTCTGCAACATCTGGACCTAGCCAGCGGCCGTTTGACGCCCCTGCACTTCCTGAAGCTCCATTGTTCCACTGAAGGAAAAAGCACCCCAGACCATTATGGCGCCCCCTCCACTGTGGCGCGTAGAAAACATTTCAGGTGGGATCTGCTTGTCATGCCAGTAACGTTGGAAACCATCAGGACCATAAAGGTTAAATTTTTTCTCATCAAAGAATAAAACTTTCTTCCACCTTTGAATGTCCCATGTTTGGTGCGTTCAAGGAGACGAGTTCTTTGAAGACGTTTTTTGTTTTTGAAGCCCTTCAGTCTCAGATGCTGTCTGATGGTTATGGGGCTGCAGTTGGCACCAGTATGGGCCTTAATTTGGGTCGAGGATTGTCCAGTGTCTTGACGGACAGCCAATTGGATCCTCTGGCTCAGTGCTGGTGAATTTTTTTTGGGTCTTCCACTTGACTTTTTTGTTCCATAACCCTCAGGATCATTTAAGAAATTCCAAATGACTGTCTTACTGCGTCCCACCTCAGCAGCGATGGCGCGCTGTGAGAGACCCTGCTTATGCAGTTCAACAACCTGACCACGTTCAAAAAGGGAGAGTTTTTTTGCCTTTGCCATCACAACGTGTGACTACCTGACAGAAAATTACAAGGAATCCACATCTTTGCACAGATTTGGCCTTTTAAAGGCATGTGGTCCTAAAATTTGGATCAACTGAAAAACAGCCTGTTTCAGTTTAATCGTTGTTTTCAATTAATTGAATGCTCAAAAAATTTTTTGTCTCACTCTCATTTTTTCTTGTTGCATGTTGAAGCTCTACTTGGAACCTTGTTAAGATCCAACAATGTAAAATATGATTTTTTTGCCATTTTTGAAGTGGTCTTAAACTTTTGATCAGGACTGTATGTGTAATTTTTCACAAAAAAGCCACACAAATGCAACCTTATTGAGAAATAGTATAAAGGGTAGTTGAAAGAAGTTAAGGGGCCCATTGTGAACCTAGGGCAAGCCCTAGCTATACAATTCCTCATGATTACTTCCTAACAAATGAGGTAAGAAATCTTGGAGAAGTAGACAACTGATTCTATGGGGGAATTATCACAACCAGAATTCTGGTTTAAAAAACTAGTGTAAAAATGTATGGCTTCTTGCATTTTTATGTCATTCACTCCAGTTTTGAAAATTGGTCGGTTATGTAAGTTTCATTACGAATCTATCAATACAACTTTTGTGGCAAATCAAGTCGCAAAGTCATTACAACATGGTAGTCTGGTGTGGCGCGCAAATACTGCAGTAGGATTTCTAGACAAAAGTGTTAAATATGCACCAAATTTAACAACGAATGTGCTCAGTTTGATAAATTTGTTGCAAAGTACGCAAATGCAGACTCATGGAACACTGATTTCAGATATTACCCCTCATGATAGATTAACCCCTGTGTTCACTTGGGCAAAATCTACCACCGATTCAGTGCGGAAAACTAACCATATGTTTTGTAATTTTTTGCGGATTAGATGTGGACCCATTCATTTCAGTGGGGCCACAAAAGATGCGGACAACACTCCATGTGCTGTCTGCATCTGCACATCCAATCTGCGGCCCTGCAAAAAAGAACATTTCCTATTTTTGTTCATTTTGCGGACAAGGATAGGCCATTTCTATTGAAATAAAGAAAATGGCAGCATGCACATAGGCGGGATCTGTGTTTTGCAGATCTGCGATTTGTGGATCACAAAACTGACACCTTTCACATGACCATGTGTTTTTTTTTTAACAGCTGATTTAAAAAACACATTTTACTTCTTTTACAATTATACTTCTTTGAAGCAGATTTAATGGTGGTTTTCTATAGAAGTGAATAGGAAAGCAGAAAAACCTCACTCACACAAATTCTTCTAAGGCCTCATGCACACGACCATATGTATTTTGCGGTGCACAAAAACGGATCCGCAAAAAATTTGGATGACGTCTGTGTGCATTCCGTATTTTGCGGAACGGAACAGCTGGCCCCTGATAGAACAGAACTATCCTTTTCCGTAATGCGGACAATAATAGGACATGTTCTATTTTTTTGCGGAACGGAAATACGGACATACTGAAACGGAATGCACACTAAGTAACTTCCGTTTTTTGTGTGTACCCATTGAAATGAATGGTTCTGTATACATTCTGCAAAAAAATCACGGAAAGAATATACGTTTTGTGTGCATGAGGCCTAAGACACTAAAACTCCTCTAATGATGCCACCAAATTACAAAACCACAACCAAAAATGACCTGTTTTTAGGTGCTTATTCCACTACTTATCTACTACTGATTTTTTTTTTTTCTGCCACTGACTTTGCCAAGCTACATTCATATGGCATAATCCACAGCAAATAAATAAATGATAGATCACTAACAGAATCATCAGCTGAAAACAGATCGTTTTTGGTGGCAGAAACACAGCCAAAAAAACTACATGCATGCCTCCTACACATCAATGTATTTTACTTTGACATCTGTGGGAAAACCACCATCAAATCTGTTTCAAAGAAAAAACATGCTACTTCTCAAGCATTTTTAAATGAGCTCCTGGATTGTACAGGGAGTGCAGAATTATTAGGCAAGTTGTATTTTTGAGGATTAATTTTATTATTGAACAACAACCATGTTCTCAATGAACCCAAAAAACTCATTAATATCAAAGCTGAATGTTTTTGGAAGTAGTTTTTAGTTTGTTTTTAGTTTTAGCTATTTTAGGGGGATATCTGTGTGTGCAGGTGACTATTACTGTGCATAATTATTAGGTAACAAAAAACAAATATATACCCATTTCAATTATTTATTTTTACCAGTGAAACCAATATAACATCTCAACATTCACAAATATACATTTCTGACATTCAAAAACAAAACAAAAACAAATCAGTGACCAATATAGCCACCTTTCTTTGCAAGGACACTCAAAAGCCTGCCATCCATGGATTCTGTCAGTGTTTTGATCTGTTTACCATCAACATTGCGTGCAGCAGCAACCACAGCCTCCCAGACACTGTTCAGAGAGGTGTACTGTTTTCCCTCCTTGTAAATCTCACATTTGATGATGGACCACAGGTTCTCAATGGGGTTCAGATCAGGTGAACAAGGAGGCCATGTCATTAGATTTTCTTCTTTTATACCCTTTCTTGCCAGCCACGCTGTGGAGTACTTGGACGCGTGTGATGGAGCATTGTCCTGCATGAAAATCATGTTTTTCTTGAAGGATGCAGACTTCCTGTACCACTGCTTGAAGAAGGTGTCTTCCAGAAACTGGCAGTAGGACTGGGAGTTGAGCTTGACTCCATCCTCAACCCGAAAAGGCCCCACAAGCTCATCTTTGATGATACCAGCCCAAACCAGTACTCCACCTCCACCTTGTTGGCGTCTGAGTCGGACTGGAGCTCTCTGCCCTTTACCAATCCAGCCACGGGCCCATCCATCTGGCCCATCAAGACTCACTCTCATTACATCAGTCCATAAAACCTTAGAAAAATCTTGACGTTTCAGCTTGTGTGTCTTGTTCAGTGGTGGTCGTCTTTCAGCCTTTCTTACCTTGGCCATGTCTCTGAGTATTGCACACCTTGTGCTTTTGGGCACTCCAGTGATGTTGCAGCTCTGAAATATGGCCAAACTGGTGGCAAGTGGCATCTTGGCAGCTGCACGCTTGACTTTTCTCAGTTCATGGACAGTTATTTTGCGCCTTGGTTTTTCCACACGCTTCTTGCGAACCTGTTGACTATTTTGAATGAAACGCTTGATTGTTCGATGATCACGCTTCAGAAGCTTTGCAATTTTAAGAGTGCTGCATCCCTCTGCAAGATATCTCACTATTTTTGACTTTTCTGAGCCTGTCAAGTCCTTCTTTTGACCCATTTTGCCAAAGGAAAGGAAGTTGCCTAATAATTATGCACACCTAATATAGGGTGTTGATGTCATTAGACCACACCCCTTCTCATTACAGAGATGCACATCACCTAATATGCTTAATTGGTAGTAGGCTTTCGAGCCTATACAGCTTGGAGTAAGACAACATGCATAAAGAGGATGATGTGGTCAAAATACTCATTTGCCTAATAATTCTGCACGCAGTGTATGTACATATGGCCGAATTTGTACATTGAATTAAATTGGAAGCTGTGATGTTACTTTGAAAGTGGATTAACCCAGCGAAAAGCATCTGTTTTTAGTTGGTAAATCAGTGGCAGGTTTTGCTCATGTGAACACAGCCCTACAACCGCCAGGGACCTCACTCTCCCCACTGATCAACACAGTGCTCTGTTGTAGGCTTTCCCTGCCTGCAGCTCTCCCCATCAAACGATGCCTTGGACAACTCCTCTCTGGGAACATGGAGATTTCTCTGACTATGAACCTGCACAAATTCTTGACTATCATCCAAAGGGAAGATGGGAGATGCTGGCGGGCATGCCACTGGAGTACACATCTTCCCCGCTATTCCAGACTGTGTTCTGTTGCAGGCCTTTACCATCTTCTGCTCACCACCTAATCTGTCCCTATCAAATGGTGGCTTGGACCACACCTCTCTGGGAACGTGGTGATAACCTACACAATTTCCATACTACCATTTATAGGGCATTTGAAGAGCCAGGTTGGACTGCCTCAGCTGCAACATCCTTTTACATCTACACCAGAACAATTGGACTGTGGGTCAGTGTGCATTACGTTCTGCACCCTGTCCTCTGAGTTTTTCTGGAATAATGAGGCTCTGGTTGCATCCCCTGGCAGGCCCAATCAAACACAAGCTTGTAGAGAGTTACTGGCTTTTAAGGAGAAGTGAATCACTCTTGCTACTCTCATAGATTTACACTTCTGAGGGTCTAATCGGGGGGAAAAAAGAAATCCACGCTTTTTCTCCTCCTCGTGTCCTGAACACCTGGAAAACCACTTTAATTCACATATCTTCCTCTACTGGACTTGGTTTCCTTTTTGTCAAGAAAAACTATGTTTCTCACCATCCCTGTATAGACTTCTATTTTCTGAACAAGATTACTATCAAAAACAAATAGCCCATGCCACTTTCTAAACGTTTAGACAGGATCTATATGAAAAGGGTGTCTTTGAAGTGCCTATAACCAGATCCACATTTGGTGATGAATGGAAAACTGCATTTAACACCTGTGACGGCCATTACGAATATCTCGTCCTGCTGTTTGGCCTCAGTTAAGGCCCAGGCTGTGTTCCAGAACTTTGTCAACAACATCTTCCTTGATCTGCTATACAACCTGATTTACTCACTTGACTTGATGTTGCATCAGAAGCATTTTTATGCTGTTTCACAGCGCCTGAAAGAGAATAGGCTCTATGCCAATTTGAGAAGTGCCTCTTTGAGAAATCATCACTTGCTTTTCTTGGTTATGTAATCTCAGATCACAGCCAACAGATGGACACGAAAAGGTGTCTCCACTTCTTGA
The DNA here is from genome assembly GCF_905171765.1 of Bufo bufo. NCBI lineage: Eukaryota > Metazoa > Chordata > Amphibia > Anura > Bufonidae > Bufo > Bufo bufo. The sequence continues at coordinate 96,843,514 of NC_053395.1, forward strand.
CTAGCCTACTCCTCATTCCAAACCTTAAAGGAGACCACAAAATTCTGTCCGTCAAGTTAGCTCTGGAGGAGTAGAGACATCTTCTGGAGGGTGCTATGTAACATTCCACAAAACAATTACCCTTTTCACACTGCTCAGTCATTCATTCCTCGTCAAGCTAGGTGGTCTCTATACTTTGCATACTGTAATTTATGTTTTCACTTTTGATATGCAGACCACAATGTCAAGGCAAATGTACTCTGTATGACTCAGCAGACCAAGTAGTTGAGCATCAGCATATTATTGATCCAACCTGATTTATTTTTGTTGTACATGTCATGGTTAAAGACCTAACCTCAGAAAAAAAAACATTTGTTCCTGCAGCCAACAGGAGACAAAACTTTGCTTGAGAACATAAATCCGAAATTTCGGGCCTGGGGCGTGGCTAGCCAGGCATGTGAACGGCTGTGTGTCTGCTGAGCTCCTGCACATACCCGGCAGTTTATCCGGAAAAGCACTTAGCTTGTTCCTGGCTCATCGAGAATCACACTGGTGTCTGGCAGAAGCGTCATCTCTCAGCCATGACCAAGAGAAAGGAGGTGAGAGGAGCGGACAAGGCTAATCAAGATGGCGTCGCACAGTGGAGATACAGCGTGATGCTGTGGCAAGGCTAGAAAAATATGCTTGCTCAGCCACAACATTAAATGCAAAAGAGATTCGTGAAAAGCGTCACCTCCACTAGATGATAATGACCTAGACTCAGAGGGTGAAGGAGCAGGGGCTGAAGTAGGAAATATATTTAGCCCTAACAGATATGATTTTCTGCAGACACGTGGCACATAAATGGAGTCAGGGGTCCAGGAATCGACTCAGAAGAGCCGACTCTCAAAGATGTTATGCAGGCTATAGCTAAATGTGGCAGGTTGCTGAACACTCTCTCATTGGAAGTGGAAGCTATAAAAGAATACATCACTATAGTCAGACATGACTTTAAAAAGCTGGTTGAGCGTACAACTACTCTGGAAGACCACATGGGATATGTGGAGGACGCCATACAACCTCTTAAAATTGATGTAATAGAACATGCTCGAAGATTAGATTCAGTAGCAGCCAAGCAAGATGACCTAGAGAACCGGCTATGCCGGAATAATTTGCAACTGATAGGGGTGCCAGAGAAGGTGGAAGGGGCAAACCCCACAGAATTTTTTGAGGCTTGGCTGAACGAAAAGTTTGGTGTGGAGATTTTAATCACATTATTTGCGATTGAACGACCCCACAGGGTCCCAACTCGCCCATTACCGCCGAGGGCACCACCAAGACCTGTGTTCATGAAAATACTCCATTATAGAGATCGGGACATTATTCTCAGCAAAGCTAGAGATTTAACTGAGCTTTCAGTCAATGGACACAAGTTGTCGTTCTTTCCTGACTATTCCCTAAAGGTAAAAAAAAGAAGAGCAAGATTCCTCCACAAAAAGTGACGCCTGAGGGCGCTCAGTGTCACTTATTCCATGATGTACCCAGCAAAACTAAGAGTGGTCGCCTTGGGAGATACCAGCTTTTTTGAAGATTCAAGAGAGGCAATGAGATGGCTGGATCGACATGAACGGCAGCTGCGTAAGGAAAAGCACCAGGAGGATTAATAATTAGCTCTCACACTCAAGCGCAAGTAACATGGTTACACACAATGAGTCGGAAGGTATGTGAAGGTATCTGCCTGTGCAGATATTAGATAACGTACAGAGTGTTTGATATGATAGCTTGATTATATTCAGGACGTAAGCATTATTATAGAATGCAGCGGGGATACAATATGTTATATGACTGCCCTTTATAAATGCCGACCAATTCATATTGTTTACATATGAATCAGCAGCAGGTGGGCAGGGGAGTGGCTATAGCTCTGAATTAAATATACGCTGGACTCACTGACATCACGCTGGACTCCAATCAGCTCATTAGCATGCGGCATGTGGCATCTTTGTGTATATTATGAGGTAACCATCTGTCACACCAGTAAGTGAATACATCTAAGGTACTTTTTAGTAGTTAATGATTGGATATAATTAGTTAGATTATAATCAAATATCCACATGACAGGTTCCCTTTAAGGGGGATACTAATAGCAGAGGTAAATAAATAAAAAATTAAACTAGAGCCAAAGTGCAATGGATGCTATTAGATGTAGAGGTGGCAGAGGCTAGGTATGTTGCACATCCATCTGTAGATCATGAAACAAAATGGAAGGGAGCGCAGCAGAAGCTGAATGAACGCTTGCTACTGAATGCAAAAAATAAACATGTCTTTCAAAATCGTATTATGAGAAAGGGGAGAAAGCAGGTAGATTATTGGCATTAGTGTCTAAGGCTCAACAACGATCAGCTTAGGCTACTTTCACACTAGCGTTCAGAGCAGATCCGTCTGGGGTCTGCCCAGACGGATCCGCTCATATAATGCAGACTTGGGATCCGTTCAGAACGGATCCGTCTGCATTATATTGTAGAAAAAATTCTAAGTGTGAAAGTAGCTTCAGACGGATCCGTCCAGACTTTACATTGAAAGTCAATAGGGGACGGATCAGTTTGAAAATTGAGCCATATAGTGTCAAATTCAAACTGATCCGTCCCCATTGACTTACATTGTAAGTCTGGACGGATCCGCTTGCCTCCGCACGGTCAGGCGGACACCCGAACGCTGCAAGCAGCGTTCAGGTGTCCGCCTGCTGAGCGGAGCGGGGGCTGAACACTGCCAGACTGATGCATTCTGAGCGGATCCGCATCCACTCAGAATGCATTGGGGCAGTACGGATGCGTTCAGGGCCGCTTGTGAGACCCTTCAAACGGAGCTCACAAGCGGACACCCGAACGTTAGTGTGAAAGTAGCCTTATATAGCTACTCTATGCCTTTCTAGTGGGGAACTCTGCACAGCACCGGAACAGATATTAGAGATCATGCACTTGTTTTACTCATCTTTGTATGAATCTAAAACCTGTGTTTCTGCGGCAGAGATTGAGGGGTTTCTTGACCCGCTAGGACTTCATACTCTAACTATGGAACAGAGAAATATATTATATGCCCCTAGCACTGTAAAAGAAATGGAAGAAGCGGTGGGAGATATGTCCAATAATAAGGTCCGGCGGGAGATGGATTGCCAGTGGAAATTCATAAAAGCTATGCCTCAAAACAATAACTCACCTGTTAGATGTCTATAAAGAAGCCAAAAAACAGGGTAAATTGCCCACTTCTATGAATGAAGCTGCGGAGTCCAAACGACCTATCTCCGTACTGCAGGTGGATGTAAAAATTTTAGCAAAAGTACTGGCAAACGGTTTGAATTCAGTGATCACATCACTCATTCATACTGACCAAGCTGGTTTTATGCATAGCATGTCAACAGCGGTGAAAATCAGGAGATTATATTTGAATATTCAGGCTAGCCAGGTACACGCCTTGAATGCGGTGGTCGCGTCTCTTGATGCGGCCAAAGCATTTGACAGCGTTGAATGGCGTTACCTGTGGCTAGTGCTCAAGAAGTTGGGGTTTGGGCCTGAGTTTATTAAGTGGATACAATTACTATATGCTTGTCCCACAGCCAAAATAAGGGTGAATGGGAGACTCTGACTCCTTTATGTTACACAGAGGGAATAGACAGGGATGCCCCTTTATCGTCTCTATTGTTTGCTGTCGCGGTGGAGCCTCTGGCGGAGGCACTTAGAAAGGCGGGTACAGTACGAGGCTTTCAGTATGGGTCTTTATCTGAAAAGGTCGCTTTATATGCAGATGACTTACTACTGTTCCTAGACGAATGGGATTCCTCTCTTCCAGAGGCCATGTCAATAATAAATGGCTTTGGTAAACTGTCCGGTTTGGTCATTAATTGGACAAAGTCGATGTTGAAGCCATTGTCTAAAAACATAAGGAATGATGCCAATCTTATGATAGGATTACAAGTAGTCACATTCTTTAAATACTTAGGCGTTCAGGTGTCAGCCAGGAACCAGGATTTTGGTACCGTTGCTGGATAAATTCAGACGGAAGGTCCAGGCTTGGACCCGTCTGCCCCTTACTATAATTGGCTGCACTAACTTACTTAAAATGATTCTCATGCCCCAGCTCTTATATGTATTACATAATGCCCCAATTTGGATACCACTCCAGTTTTTCTACACTGTTAATGCGATCTTTAGAGATCTTATCTGGAAGAGGGAAACCCCACATATAAAGCTCACTATATTATGCAGGCCAAAAACTCAAGGAGGACTTGATGTCCCAGACCCATGGGTATATTATTTTGCAGCCCAATTACAGCAAATCAGGGATTGGGGAGATGAGGATAGGATTAACACAGTTGGGCGGATTGTACGGTACCTCCTTAATGAAAAATGCCTAATGTCAGCCCTGGAAGATGGGACCTTCTATAAAAAAAAGGGGATCAATACCAGCTTCTACGTACAATACATGAAGTGTGGTGGAAAGCTAGAAAGTTAGCTGGAATCACTGGGTATACAAAATTTACACCAATATGGCCTAATCACATGTATAGAAAATTAAATAAAGGTTCAAATGCCCAAGCCTGGGAGAGACATGGGCTTAGCCGTATCTGTCAATTATTTGATATTGGTACTCTTAAGGAGTATACATTTTTTATATATATATATATATATATATATATATATATATATATATATATATATATATTACAACAAGAATGTAAGCTGCCCAAGACTCTTTCTTATTTCTATCTGCAGATAAGTGTCACGGTTAAGAGTGGGGGAAACCCTCAACCGTGCGATGTTAAAAGTATAAGGGTAGCTGCTAGGCCAGGACAACAGATTCAGGGAGCAGGTCACCTCCTAAAGCGTCCTTAACTCTGACCCTGACTCCTATCCGTATGAGCCAACCCAGATGGTAGGAGGGCTCATACACCGTAACCTCGGGTCCCTACTAGCCCTCAGGGAATCCCTGGAGTAGGAGCAGGGTAAGACGACCTGTTCCTCCTAGACACGGACGAACAGGAGTCTAAACTGGCCAAGCTGCACAGAAAGGGAAACATATACAACATATGGATATGGCAGGTGAGTGAAACCACTTCCACACATACCTGCCACAGACACACTGACTGGAACCCGTGCTCAAATGCTGATGTCCACACCAAACATAAAAGGACACAGCACACACACATTAAACACACAGGAAACCAGATCCATAGCTGCAATAAGGATAGACACCACACAAACATAATCTTAACATCTACACATATTTTTTATGACCACAAGGGTGGCCCTCACTGGACAGATGGTATAAGACCAGGAGGATGACTCCAGCATAAAGCATGGCTGAAGTACCCCTCAGCTACAGGCATCCAGCAGAGGCTAAATAGCCCAAGTAGCCACACCCACACAGACACACACTGGGAATGGAGTTAACCCTTCCAATACCAGACAAGGTAAGGTAGCAACTTAAAGGGGAAGTGTACATACAACTAAATCCCGTGCACACCAAACATAAAAAGTGAGCACATACATACATACGTTGCAAAGGGCAACCGCATGCCTTGACAGCGAGCCGCCTAGCAACCAGCTCAGGCTGCTACACTGCCAAACATACTTATGTTACCACCGGCAACCACACGTGAGGCATCATACTAACAGCCCTCAGCTGTGGTTGACAACAAGACCGCGGGCAACTGCATGCGGCACAAGGAGTCACGACCATGATCATGGTCGTGACAATAAGACATGTCATATAGTCCCAGGAGCAGCAGGGGGTGGTAACGCCTGCTGCGAAACACCCCATTATAGATATTACTACCTCACATGGAGATACTAATGGAGTAATTTCACTCCACTATAGGAGTCTCATGGAAGTACAATAAAAATAAAACATCCTTTGCAGTTACATAAAAGGTGGCATCGGGATGTTGCTGACTTGACAGTGAAACAGTGGGATAAAGTGTTACAGGAATTTTTTGAAGTGGCAGTGAGTGAGGCGCATAGAGTCTCTCAATTATATCTACTCCATAGAGTGTAATGAAAAAAATGGGGTATCAAGAGGATGACCGATGCCCGAAATGTGGGATGCCTAATGCAGACCTAATCCACCTTATGTGGAATTGTCCACGACTGAAACGATACTGGACAGATGTTACTGAACTACTGAACACAGTGTTTTGCATAAAAATAGATAAGTCGGATTCCGGTTCTGGCGCCAACATGAACGGCTGCACTGCTTAGAGCTCCGCAGTGAACAACTCGATTATCACCTTGCCTCCCGGTCCTACCAGCCCTGAAATCATCTTGAGGCTGGGATCATCGAATTACATCTACCGCGCCGGACCATATGGACCGGTATATCATCTCGATGAGAGGCAAGACGAGACAACAGAGCCAGAACAGGGCAAGCAGAACAGCCCCGAGCACAAGCAACATGGCGGATCCTGCCTCTTCTAATGCGCAGAATGACAAACCTCCGCTTCCACCGGAGGAAGACTACATGGACAGCGCAACACCACAGGAGGAGATAAGTTGACTACAAAAAGCTAGCACTTGAAGTGGCAGCAAGAATTCTCCCAGACTTACAAGAGTCGCTCTCATCCACGGTGTCAGAATCGCTATCTAACCTACACCAGGTCATTACAGAGCACAGCAAACAACTAAATGCGGCGGAGGAGCGAATCTCTTCACTGGAAAGTGTTTATACTCGCTTACAGGCTGCTCACGACCGTGCGCTCCCAATGACCAAGAGGCTGGGAGACAAGATACACGATCTGGAGAACCGCTTAAGGCGAAATAACTTGGTTAGTGGGACTTCCTGAATCTATTAAAGTACAAGATCTAATTGGGCTCTGTGAAAAGGAGCTACCAGAAGCGCTCAACCTACCCAATATCTGCAAAGTCGAGAGAGCACATAGGGTAGGCCCGCCATCTTTTTCTTCTTTACCACGAGGCCAGGTCTCTCCGACTGATACCACCGGCCCGGCATTAGCTCATAGGCCTAGACAAACAATAGCGAGATTCCTTGACTTCTCGGACAAAAACAACATATTGAGGGCCTACAAAAGATGAAAAACACCCCTGATTATCCGGGGCTATAAAATACTGCTCTTTGAGGATTATTCCGCCAAAGTTACAAAAAAGAGAAGAGCATTCTCAAATCTATGCTCTGAGTTATACAGACAGAAGATCAAGTTTGCTTTATTTTACCCGGCTAGCTTATGTATTTATAACAAAGATGGATCTTTTCATACTTGCCACGACTTGCTAGAGGCGAAGAGATTCCTACAAGATGGAGCCACGGGTTTCAGGGAGCCATCGACAAGAGATAGCAGAAGATGCAGATCCAACATTGAAAATGAATCTCCATTCGCAGCAAAAAGAAGTGACCTGGAATTAATGTCTGGAAGATCCATGACTAAAGCGGTTACTTGAACTGATGAATACTACATCTGGTGGATTATGGCAAGTGTGCTTTAGACTCATCTAGAATGTTTTCTATGTGAAGGGGGTGATGTTTAATGTATATAATATGAGAGCACAATGCTTGGTCTCTCTAAATTAGGGGGTTAATGTGTGTAAGGTTGGGAATCAATTTCAATCTCAAATTATTATTTTTTTTAAATGGAAAAACACATTTACAACACAAAGGGAAACTGGGATATATGTAGTTCGCCCTGGGCTATGCATTCAGCTAAATGATTGTTTATTGTGGATATAGGGCTGGGGGCAATTCCGGGTGCGGACCTGTAGCAAGAGGAGGAATGTTTATGTTGGGAAGAAGAGAGGTCAGAGTTCACTGTTCCAGATGGAACCATTACATAATGTTGATAAAGTTCAACATTGTTCAGAAGTTTAGTTGGAGGGGTTATGGGGGGGAAGTTAGCTCATCTCAGTGGTCATATTTTGATTTAATGCATGACCGATTTGTCTACACCGCATATACTCATTCAGGTCTTTCAGAATGACAAGAATAGTCACGTGGAACATAAAGGGTCTGAGATCTCTGTGTAAGCGTTCAATGGTGTTGAGACATCTGAGTAGGTTAAAAGCGGAGATAGCTTTAATTCAGGAATCACACCTTACAGAAGGGGACTATATTCGCATGCAAAAGATGTGGGTGGGAAAGGTGGTGGGATCTCCCTCCAGAGGGGCCAAGGGAGGAGTATTGATTCTGCTCCACAAAAAACTAATTCATACGGTTTCCTCCATCACACACGACCATGAAGGTAGACTCATACACATTGTTCTTAACTCACCATCAGAAACCTTGAGCATTTATAATGTATATTCTCCAAACGATACCAATACTAACTTTTATGGAGATTTGAGGAAGTCAATACTAAGTGATACATCACCCATGCTAATAGTAGCTGGAGACATGAATGCGGTAATGAATCCACAGGAAGACCGTAGGTCTGAAAAAAAGGACTCAAATACCCCTAGCTCCCGGAACAAAAACTTATTGGGAATGGTTGTAGATACGGGCTTAAAAGACGCATGGCGCAAGATGCATCCTGAAGGTAGAGATTTCACTTATTTCTCGATGGTACATAATTCCTGGACACGCCTAGACAACATTTTTGGTTCAGAATACCTGTTACAAAAAACTACACAAGTTGAAATAGGTGATTTAGTCATATCAGATCATGCCCCAGTAAGTATAGACATTACAAACTCCATTCCACGAGGATCCGACTACATATGGCGATTTCCATCAGACTTAGCACATAACGAAACTTCGCAGAAATGCTACACCATTGGTGGGGGGAATATTGGGAGACCAATTCAAATTCGGACAATCCGCTATTGCTGTGGCGAGCTGGCAAGGCAGTACTTAGGGGTAATATAATGACATATCTCAAAAGGTTACAAAACAAAACTCTCAAAAAAATTATTGAACTCACGGAATCCCTGAGAAACTCCTACACCCAATTTCAACAATACCCCTCATCACAGCACAAAGCGAAGTGGATTGCAGTGAAAACTGAGTACGATACATGACAACGACTAAATGAAGAATTAAAGGGAAATAGGAGAGAGGCACATCTGTTCAAATACGGAAATAAGTCGGGCAAATTGTTGGCGTCCTTAGCCAAAGGGCGCACTCCCACTTCACTAATATTGGCCTTAAAAAACAATCAGGGACAGATTTGTCATCATCCAAAAGAAATAGTAGAGATACTGCGGGATTTCTATAATAAATTATACTCTTCTGAACTCCAACAAACAGAGATAGGGGGAAAATGGTTAGATAGCTTGAAATTGTCGAAAGTATCGCAGGAGAATCTGACAACATTAAATAAACCTATTACTGAGGAGGAGGTTCAAAAGGTAATAAGCCAGTCCAAAGATGGTAAAGCACCCGGTCCAGATGGATATACAAACGAATTTTATAAAATATTGAGCCCTAAAATTGCACCCATACTGGCAACCTTATTCAATAGTTTCTTGCAAGGCCAACCACTACCCTCGGACATGAATATGGCATACATTAAAGTTCTCCCCAAACCGGGCAAAGATAATACCTTAAGCAAATAGTGGCCAATGGGATAGAGAAAGGTTCTCATAGGGTGAGTAAGTTCAGCAAATCAAATTTCTACTGAAAGAAATGGTTTGCTCACCTATTGCGGTTGCATCAATTGGACGCAACTGCAATGAAGGTCAAGTATGGATGAGTAACGGTTGGTGCAGCCTAGATTCGTCCGATCACCTTGGGCAGGGGCCACCCTGCCACTCGGGTAACGGTATGAAGAAAAAAATGGCTAAACTTTACGTAGAGCGTATGGACCACAGAGGGCGCACAAAACAACCGGTCATGGGCAATGTTTCGGTTTCAGCAGTATTCCATTTATTCGTGAGACAACGCGTTTCGGGGTGCTAGAGTCCCCTTTATCAAGTCTAAAATGAAGGTTAGTAAAAAAGAAGAAACATATATGGGATAAACACAAAATATGTGCTCATCTATAAAAATATATATAACAAATAAATAATGATAAATATGGAAAATATAAATATGGATATATACATACAGTACAGACCAAAAGTTTAGACACACCTTCTCATTCAAAGAGTTTTCTTTATTTTCATGACTATGAAAATTGTAGATTCACACTGAAGGCATCAAAACTATGAATTAACACATGTGGAATTATATACATAACAAACAAGTGTGAAACAACTGAAAATATGTCATATTCTAGGTTCTTCAAAGTAGCCACGTTTTGCTTTGATTACTGCTTTGCACACTCTTGGCATTCTCTTGATGAGCTTCAAGAGGTAGTCCCCTGAAATGGTTTTCACTTCACAGGTGTGCCCTGTCAGGTTTAATAAGTGGGATTTCTTGCCTTTATAAATGGGGTTGGGACCATCAGTTGCGTTGAGGAGAAGTCAGGTGGATACACAGCTGATAGTCCTACTGAATAGACTGTTAGAATTTGTATTATGGCAAGAAAAAAGCAGCTAAGTAAAGAAAAACGAATGGCCATCATTACTTTAAGAAATGAAGGTCAGTCAGTCAGCTGAAAAATTTGGAAAACTTTGAAAGTAAGGGCTATTTGACCATGAAGAAGAGTGATGGGGTGCTGTGCCAGATGACCTGGCCTCCACAGTCACCGGACCTGAACCCAATCGAGATGGTTTGGGGTGAGCTGGACCGCAGAGTGAAGGCAAAAGAGCCAACAAGTGCTAAGCATCTCTGGGAACTCCTTCAAGACTGTTGGAAGACCATTTCAGGGGACTACCTCTTGAAGCTCATCAAGAGAATGCCAAGAGTGTGCAAAGCAGTAATCAAAGCAAAAGGTGGCTACTTTGAAGAACCTAGAATATGACATATTTTCAGTTGTTTCACACTTGTTTGTTATGTATATAATTCCACATGTGTTAATTCATAGTTTTGATGCCTTCATAGTCATGAAAATAAAGAAAACTCTTTGAATTAGAAGGTGTGTCCAAACTTTTGGTCTGTACTGTATATGGAAACATACATTGATAAAATGATAAATATATACCTATGTATAGAATAATAAATATCATATGTAAAATATATATATATATATATATACACTCACCTAAAGAATTATTAGGAACACCATACTAAGACGGTGTTGGACCCCCTTTTGCCTTCAGAACTGCCTTAATTCTACGTGGCATTGATTCAACAAGGTGCTGATAGCAGTCTTTAGAAATGTTGGCCCATATTGATAGGATAGCATCTTGCAGTTGATGGAGATTTGAGGGATGCACATCCAGGGCACGAAGCTCCCGTTCCACCACATCCCAAAGATGCTCTATTGGGTTGAGATCTGGTGACTGTGGGGGCCATTTTAGTACAGTCAACTCATTGTCATGTTCAAGAAACCAATTTGAAATGATTCGAGCTTTGTGACATGGTGCATTATCCTGCTGGAAGTAGCCATCAGAGGATGGGTACATGGTGGTCATGAAGGGATGGACATGGTCAGAAACAATGCTCAGGTAGCCCGTGGCATTTAAACGATGCCCAATTGGCACAAAGGGGCCTAAGATGCCCAGAAAACATCCCCCACACCATTACACCACCAGCCTGCACAGTGGTAACAAAGCATGATGGATACATGTTCTCATTCTGTTTACGCCAAATTCGGACTCTACCATTTGAATGTCTCAACAGAAATCGAGACTCATCAGACCAGGCAACATTTTTCCAGTCTTCAACAGTCCAATTTTGGTGAGCTCGTGCAAATTGTAGCCTCTTTTTTCTATTTGTAGTGGAGATGAGTGGTACCCGGTGGGGTCTTCTGCTGTTGTAGCCCATCCGCCTCAAGGTTGTGCGTGTTGTGGCTTCACAAATGCTTTGCTGCATACCTCGGTTGTAACGAGTGGTTATTTCAGTCAACGTTGCTCTTCTATCAGCTTGAATCAGTCGGCCTATTCTCCTCTGACCTCTAGCATCCACAAGGCATTTTTGCCCACAGGACTGCCGCATACTGGATGTTTTTCCCTTTTCACACCATTCTTTGTAAACCCTAGAAATGGTTGTGCGTGAAAATCCCAGTAACTGAGCAGATTGCGAAATACTCAGACCGACCCGTCTGGCACCAACAACCATGCCACGCTCAAAATTGCTTAAATCACCTTTCTTTCCCATTCTGACATTCAGTTTGGAGTTCAGGAGATTGTCTTGACCAGGACCACACCCCTAAATGCATTGAAGCAACTGCCATGTGATTGGTTGACTAGATAATTGCATTAATGAGAAATAGAACAGGTGTTCCTAATAATTCTTTAGGTGAGTGTATATATTTATATGTACACATACTTAGGCTCCATTCACACATCCGCTATTCCATTCCGCATTTTGCGGAACGGAATTGCGGACCCATACATTTCTATTGGAAGCACGACGTGCGGCCCCGATCCGGAATTGCGGACCCGCACTTCCGGGTCCGCAATTCCGATCCTGAAAAAAATAGAACATGTCCTATTCTTGTCCGCAATAGCGGACAAGAATAGGCATATTCTCTTAGTGTCGGCAATGTGCGGTCCGCAAAATGCGGAACACACATTGCCGCTGTCCGTGTTTGGAGTTCAGGAGATTAAAATCATTCAGCCGGCATCCTGTCACAACGCCGGGGGGGGTCATGTGACCCTCCCGTATCAGCGATCGCCGCAAACCGCAGGTCAATTCAGACCTGCGGTTTGCTGCGCTTTGTGCCGATTCTGATCCTCGTGGTCCCTGACCGCGGGGATCAAACTTCAAGATGCCCCATATAAAGTTTTTTTCACCCCCCCTACACCCCTGAATGATTTTATGGTGGCGGGTGGTGCAGGGGGGGTGTTGCAGGCGGTGCGGCAGGCGGGATCGCGATCCCCCGCCCGCCTCCTCTTGAATAATCATTGGTGTTGGTGGTTCAGTGGTTCAGTGGTTATACCAGAGTGTCAGCACATTGTTGACACTCTGGTATAAACGGCTGACATCTGTGCAGATGTCAGCCGTTTAACCCTTTCCATACCGCGGTCCGTTCGGACCGCTGTATGGAAAAGGTTAACGGTCAGGGAGCTCCCTCCCTCTCCCATCGGGGGGCTGCTGTGCCTTTGCAGCCCTCAGACAGGATGGGGTGACAGAGGTAGGAAGCCCCCCTCCTTACCCTTCCCCGTCTGCGAAGTTGTGGCCACAACTGAGCAGATGGTGAAGGTTCCCATGCTGAACAGATCTGTGCTAAAGGCATAGATCTATTCAGACAAAGTGTAAGTAAAATACAGTACAATACACTATATAGTGTACTGTACTGTATTATACAGACATCAGACCCACTGGATTTTCAAGAACTAAGTGGGTATGGGTCAAAAAAAAGAAAAAAAAAAATTGTGAAAAAAGTAAAGATAAAAAAAACACATTTATCACTGAATAAAAAAATAAAAATACACTACACATATTAGGTATCGCCACGTCCGTAACGACCTGATCTATAAAACGGTCATGTTACTTTCCCCGCACGGTGAACGCCATAAAAATAAAAAACTATGAGAAAATTAAAATTTTGCCCACCTTACTTCCCAAAAAAGGTAATAAAAGTGATCAAAAAAGTCACATGTACACCAAAATAGTACCAATCAAACTGTCATCTCATTCCGCAAAAATCATACCCTACCTAAGATAATCACCCAAAAACTAAAAAAACTATGGCTCTTAGACTATGGAAACACTAAAACATGATTTTTTTTTTGTTTCAAAAATGAAATCATTGTGTAAAACTTACATAAATAAAAATAAAGTATACATATTAGGTATCGCCGCGTCCGTATCGACCGGCTCTATAAAAATATCACATGACCTAACCCCTCAGATGACCACCGTAAAAAAATAAAAACAGTGTAAAAAAAAAGGCTTTTTTTGTCATCTTATGTCACAAAAAGTGTAATAGCAAACGATCAAAAAGTCATATGCACCCCAAAATAGTGCCAATCAAACCGTCATCTCATCCCATAAAAAATGAGACCCTACCTAAGGTAATCGCCCAAAAACTGAAAAAACTATGGCTCTCAGACTATGGAGACACTAAAACATGATTGTTATTTTTCAAAAATGAAATCATTGTGTAAAACTTAAATAAATAATTTTTTTCTATACATATTAGGTATCGCCGCGTCCGTGACAACCTGCTCTATAAAAATACCATCTAACCTGTTGTAAATAACAAAAAAGAAAACGATGCCAAAATAGCTATTTCTTGTTATCTTGCCTCACAAAAAGTGTAATATAGAGCAACCAAAAATCATATGTACCCTAAACTAGTACCAACAAAACTGCCACCCTATCCCGTAGTTTCTAAAATGGGGTCACTTTTTTGGAGTTTCTACTCTAGGGGTGCATCAGGGGGGCTTCAAATGGGACATGGTGTCAAAAAAACCAGTCCAGCAAAATCTGCCTTCCAAAAACCGTATGGCATTCCTTTCCTTCTGCGCCCTGCCGTGTGCCCGTACAGCAGTTTACGACCACATATGGGGTGTTTCTGTAAACTACAGAATCAGGACCATAAATAATGAGTTTTGTCTGGCTGTTAACTCTTGCTTTGTAACTGGAAAAAAATTATTAAAATGGAAAATCTGCCAAAAAAGTGAAATTTTGAAATTGTATCTCTATTTTCCATTAAATCTTGTGCAACACCTAAAGGGTTAACAAAGTTTGTAAAATCAGTTTTGAATACCTTGAGGGGTGTAGTTTCTTAGATGGGGTCACTTTTATGGAGTTTTTACTCTAAGGGTGCATCAGGGGGGCTTCAAATGGGACATGGTGTAAAAAAAAACAGTCCAGTAAAATCTGCCTTCTAAAAACCATACGGCGCACCTTTTCCTCTACGCCCTACTGTGTGCCCGTACAGTAGTTTACGGCCACATATGGGGTGTTTCTGCAAACTACAGAATCGGGGAAATAAATATAGCATTTTGTTTGGCTGTTAACCCTTGCTTTGTTACTGAAAAAAATAAAAATAAAAAATGGATTAAAATGGAAAATTTGCCAAAAATTTGCACACCATTTGCCATTAACTCTTGTGGAACACCTAAAGGGTTAACAAAGTTTGTAAAAACAGTTTTGAATACCTTGAGGGGTGTAGTTTCTAGAATGGGGTCATTTTTGGGTGGTTTCTATTATGTAAGCCTCGCAAAGTGACTTCAGACCTGAACTGGTCCCTAAAAATTGGGTTTTTGAAAATTTCAGAAAAATGTCAAGATTTGCTTCTAAACTTCTAAGCCTTGTAACATCCCCAAAAAATAAAATATCCAAACATGAAGTAGACATATGGGGAATGTAAAGTAATAACTATTTTTTGAGGTATTACTATGTAATATAGAAGTAGAGAAATTGAAACTTGGAAATTTGCATTTTTTTACAAATTTTGGGTAAATTTGGTATTTTTTAATAAATAAAAAAGATTTTTTTTTTTACTTCATTTTACCAGTGTCATGAAGTACAATATGTGACGAAAAAACAATCTCAGAATGGCCTGGATAAGTCAAAGCGTTTTAAAGTTATCAGCACATATTTTAAGTCAAAGCGTTTTAAAGTTATCAGCACATCAGTGACACTGGTCAGATTTGCAAAAAATGGCCAAATCCTTAAAGGGAACCTGTCACCAGTTTTATGGTGTCCTAACTAAGGGCAACATAAATAAGTGACTGATTCTCTTAGTACAATGCTGGGTCACTTTCTTTAATTGACCCAGTCAATCTGCCAACATCTTGTATTGAAAAGCTCCAGCTGATAATGATGAGTCATGAATATTCATGAGCTCCTGACTCTCCCCGCCCACCTGCTGCTGAATGACAGTTTGTTTCCATATGAACCAGCAGCAGGTGGGCAGGGGAGTGGCTATACCTGTTAATTAAATATACGCTGGACTCAATGACATCACGCCGGACTCAAATCAGCTCATTAGCATGCGGCATCTTTGTGTGTATATTATGAGATAACCATCTGTCATACCAGTAAGTGAATACATCTAAGGTACTTTTTAGTAGTTAATGATTGTATATAATTAGTTACATTATAATCAAATATCCACATGACAGGTTCCCTTTAAGGTGAAATAGGGCTGAGTCCTTAAGGGGTTAAATAGGCCAGCCTACACCTGGCCTAGATACGTGGGATTAGTCATCCCACCCTGCTCTTTGACTACTCCAATGAAACCCGGCCGGATCAGCTGCAGCTAGCAGCTAAACTACCTCTAGCAACTGTCAGTAACCTAGGGTTACTGACAAAACATTACCGGTTCATTTCACTGAGGCCAGGCACCTCGGTGACACGTATCTATCATCTATTATGGCACCTTGTGCCTTCTCACAATATATATCATGTAAAATATGTAATATCAAGAAAGACCATTATATAAAATAAAATGAAATGGATGGTAAAACAAAAAATGTCCATACACTATACTGATACTTTGTAATAGTATCTCTACTGTGAGACTGAGCTGTATATTATATAATAATATAATAATACCACCAAGGCAAACCACTAGGATAAAGGGACCATATACAGATGTAGCTCTTTAATGCGGATAAGTATACATGAAAATCAGCTAAAAGAATCCTGATGTACCTTGTGCTCATGATATAAAAAAAGAGGGGGGGGGGGGCTAATTGCTTCTAATCCATAGTAAAAAGGCATGGGAGATGCAAAGTTAATAAATTCCATAGGTTGAAGAGAGGCACTCTGGGATATGAACAGAAGCTGTAGCAGATATAATGTAACATGTCCACTAGCAAACAGGGGGTGTTGATGTCCTGGAGAATCCAAGTGAGCTATGATTATTGAATAAATACATAATGGGGTTAAAACCTATAGATATATATTATATTATTCAGTGCAACAAACAGAAGGTGTTAGTGTCCTGGCAGCTCAAACAAAAGCTGCCATTACCAGACGAATGCTTGGTGGGATTAAGAAAATTTATTACATTAACCACCTCAGCTCCCCTAGCTTAAACACCCTTAATGACCAGACCACTTTTTACAATTCTGCACTACACTACTTTCACGGTTTATTGCTCGGTCATACAACTTACCACCCAAATAAATTTTACCTCCTTTTCTTCTCACTAATAGAGCTTTCATTTGGTGGTATTTCATTGCTGCTGACATTTTTACTTTTTTTGTTATTAATCGAAATTGACGAAAATTTTTGCAAAAAAATGACATTTTTCACTTTCAGTTGTAAAATTTTTCAAATAAAACTACATTTCTATATAAATTTTTCTCTAAATTTATTGTTCTACATGTCTTTGATAAAAAAAATGCAATAAGTGTATATTTATTGGTTTGCGCAAAAGTTATAGCGTTTACAAACTATGGTACAAAAATGTGAATTTCCGCATTTTGAAGCAGCTCTGACTTTCTGAGCACCTGTCATGTTTCCTGAGGTTCTACAATGCCCAGACAGTAAAAACACCCCACAAATGACCCCATTTCGTAAAGTAGACACCCTAAGGTATTCGCTGATGGGCATAGTGAGTTCATAGAAGTTTTTATTTTTTGTCACAAGTTAGCGGAAAATGATGATTTTCTTTTTCTTTTTTTTTTTCTTACAAAGTCTCATATTCCACTAACATGTGACAAAAAATAAAAACTTCCATGAACTCACTATGCCCATCACGAAATACCTTGGGGTGTCTTCTTTCCAAAATGGGGTCACTTGTGAGGTATTTATACTGCCCTGGCATTTTAGGGGACCTAAAGCGTGAGAAGAAGTCTGGAATCCAAATGCCTAAAAAATGCCCTGTGAAATCCTAAAGGTGCTCTTTAGAATTTGGGCCCCTTTGGGCACCTAGGCTGCAAAAAAGTGTCACACATGTGGTATCGCCGTACTCAGAAGAAGTAGGGAAATGTGTTTTGGGGTGTATTTTTACATATACCCATGCTGGGTGAGAGAAATATCTCTCTAAAATTAAACTTTTCCCATTTTTTTTATACAAAGTTGTCATTTTAGAGAGATTTTTCTCTCACCCAGCATGGGTATATGTAAAAAGACACCCCAAAACACATTGCCCTACTTCTCCTGAGTACGGCGATACCACATGTGTGACACTTTTTTGCAGCCTAGGTGCGCAAAGGGGCCCAAATTCTAAAGAGCACCTTTAGGATTTCACAGGGCATTTTTTACGCATTTGGATTCCAAATTACTTCTCACGCTTTAGGTCCCCTAAAATGCCAGGGCAGTATAAATACCCCACAAGTGACCCCATTTTGGAAAGAAGACACCCCAAGGTATTCCGTGAGGGGCATGGCGAGTTCCTAGAAATTAATTTTTTTGGCACAAGTTAGCATAAAATGTTTATTTTTATTTTTATTTTTTATTACAAAGTCTCGTATTCCACTAACTTGTGACAAAAAATAAAATTTTACATGAACTCACCATACCCCTCACGGAATACCTTGGGGTGTCTTCTTTCCAAAATGGGGTCACTTGTGGGGTATTTGAACTGCCCTGGCATTTTAGGGGCCCTAAAGCGTGAGAAGAAGTCTGGAATCCAAATGCGTAAAAAATGCCCTGTGAAATTGTAAAGATACTCTTTGGAATTTGGGCCCCTTTGCGCACCTAGGCTGCAAAAAAGTGTCACACATGTGGTATCGCCGTACTCAGGAGAAGTAGGGCAATGTGTTTTGGGGTGTATGTTTACATATACCCTTGCTGGGTGAGAAAAATATCTCTGTAAAAGTCAACTTTTCCAATTTTTTTATACAAAGTTGTCATTTTAGAGAGATATTTCTCTCACCCAGCATGGGTATATGTAAAAATACACCACAAAACACATTGCCCTACTTCTCCTGAGTACGGCGATATCACATTTGTGACACTTTTTTGCAGCCTAGGTGCGCAAAAGGGCCCAAATTTTAATGGTTACCTTTTAGGAGGGCATTTTTAGGCATTTGGATTCCAGACTTCTTCTCACGCTTTAGGGCCCCTAAAATGCCAGGGCAGTATAAATACCCCACATATGACCCCATTTTGGAAAGAAGACACCCCAAGGTATTCCGTGAGGGGCATGGCGAGTTCATAGAAGTTTTTTTTTTTTTGGGCACAAGTTAGCGGAAATTATTATTATTTTTTTTTTCTCACAAAGTCTCCCTTTCCGTTAACTTGTGACAAAAAGTTCAATCTTTCATGAACTCAATATGCCCCTCAGCGAATGCCTTGGGGTGTCTACTTTCTGAAATGGGGTAATTTGTGGGGTGTGTTTACTGTTCTGGCATTTTGGGGGGGCTAAATTGTGAGCAACCCTGTAAAGCCTAAAGGTACTCGTTGGACTTTCGGCCCCTTTACGCACCTAGGCTGCAAAAAATTGTCACACATGTGGTATCGCCGTACTCAGGAGAAGTAGGGCAATGTGTTTTGGGGTGTATTTTTACATATACCCATGCTGCGTGAGAGGAATATCTCTGTAAATTGACAACTTTGTATTAAAAAATTTAAAAAGTTGTCATTTACAGAGATATTTCTCACACACAGTATGGGTATATGTAAAAATACACCTCAAAACACATTGCCCTACTTCTCCTGAGTACGGCGATACCACATGTGTGACACTTTTTTGCAGCCTAGGTGCGCAAAGGGGCCCAAATTCCAATGAGAATCTTTACGATTTCACAGGGCATTTTTTACGCATTTGGATTCCAAATTACTTCTCACGCTTTAGGTCCCCTAAAATGCCAGGGCAGTATAAATACTCCACAAGTGACCCCATTTTGGAAAGAAGACACCCCAAGGTATTCTGTGAGGGGCATGGCGAGTTCCTAGGATATTTTATTCTTGGCACAAGTTAGCGGAAAATGTTTTTTTTTTTTTTTTTCTCTTACAAAGTCTCATATTCTACTAACTTGTGACCAAAAAATTTTTTTTACATGAACGCGCCATGCCCCTCACAAAATACCTTAGGGTGTCTTCTTTCCAAAATGGGGTCACATGTGGGGTATTTACACTGCCCTGGCATTTTAGGGGCCCTAAAGCGTGAAAAGAAGTCTGGAATATAAATGTCTAAAAAATTTTACGCATTTGGATTCCGTGAGGGGTATGGTGAGTTCATGTGAGATTTTATTTTTTGTCACAAGTTAGTGGAATATGAGACTTTTGTAAAAAAAAAAAAAATATATATATATAAATCTATTTCCGCTAACTTGTGACAAAAAAAAAAATCTTCTATGAACTCGCCATGCTTCTCAAAAGTGATCTTTATAGCGCCGCAGCGATTTTACGGTGTTTTTGCAGTGATCAGAAAAAAAAATTCTGTCACTGCGGTGGGGTGGACTGAACGCAAGTGTGCGCACAAGATCAGGCCTGATCGGGCGAACACTGCGTTTTTTGTAGAGCCTATAGAACATGAAAAGGCATTTTCTATATAGTTCTGGCAATGTGCGGATCCGCAAAATGCGGAAAGCACATTGCCGGTGTCCGTGTTTTGCGGATCCGCGGATCCACAAAACACATACGGACGTCTGAATGGAGCCTTACAGGGGGGGGGGTGATCAGTGACAGGGGGGTGATCAGGGAGTCTATATGGGGTGATCACCCCCGTCATTGATCACCCCCTTCATTGATCACCCCCCTGTAAGGCTCCATTCAGACATCCGTATGTGTTTTGTGGATCCGCGGATCCGCAAAACACATACGGACGTCTGAATGGAGCCTTACAGGGGGGTGATCAATGACAGTGGGATGATCAGGGAGTCTATATGGGGTGATCAGGGGTTAATAAGTGATGGGGGGTGTAGTGTAGTGGTGTTTGGTGCTACTTTACAGAGCTGCCTGTGTCCTCTGGTGGTCGATCCAAGCAAAAGGGACCACCAGAGCACCAGGTAGCAGGTATATTAGACAATGTTATCAAAGCAGCGTCTAATATACCTTTTTGGGGTTAAAAAAATCGCATCTACAGCCTGCCAGCGAATGATCGCCGCTGGCAGGCTGTAGATGTACTCGTTTACCACCGGTTCCTGTGAACGCGCGCTCCTGTGTGCGCGCACCGGCGCGTCCAGGAGGAATAACAGGGCCGCCGCCAGGACGCAATCCTGCGTACGGCGGTCCTGAGGTGGTTAAAGGGGTTGGCCACCATAAGTATAAAAAACAATAAAGTGCCCCAGTCAATAACTAAAGCCAAGAGGAATTTGTATCATGACAGATATACTGTATATATATCATTTTTCTACTGCATTCGGCATAGCATGCTCCCATTGATGAGAGGCTGTGTGGGCGGAGCAGCTGCAAAGTGAAAGTAAAAATCCCAGCATGCATCACAGCAAAGCGTCTCCAGGGGAGCGGTCACATGACATCTCTGCCTACTTGTGATGCCATAGTGACAACAGCACATTAGGTGTCATTTCATCAGTGCTTTAGCATGCCTCCCAACTTTAGAATAGAAGGAAGAGGGACACTACGTGCTCAAGGCTACTTTCACACTTGTGTTTTTTGCGGATCCGTCATGGATCTGCAAAAACAGTTCTGTTACTATAATATAACCGCATGCATCCGTCATGAATGGATCCATTTGTATTAGGTCTTCTATAACCATAACGGATCCATCTTGAACACCATTGAAAGTGAATGGGGGACGGATCCGTTTTCTATTGTGCCAGAGAATTTTGGCTCAGTTTCATCAGGCGGACAGCGTTTTGGTGTCCGCCTCCAAAGTGGAATGGTAACTAATCGGAGGCAAACTGATGCATTCTGAGTGGATCCTTTTCCATTCAGAATGCATTAGGGCAAAACTGATCCATTTTCGACATACCTCCCCCGTACCAGGACGGCCACTGAAATCCGGGACTGTCCTGCCGGATACTGGAAGGAGGTATGGCTTTAGGCCTCATGCACATAACCATAGCCTGCCTGTGCCTGTATTGTGGCCAGCGAACAGGGGGTCTGCAATATACAGGCACCAGCCGTGTGCGCACCGTATCAAGTGATGGGTCTGAAATCCGAAAGATACGGTGTGGTCTGGAATGGAAGCACAGATCGGAAACCTATGGAGTGCATCCATGGGTTTTCTGTCTATGCCTCCGCACTGCGAAAAAGTACTGTCGGATGCAGATTGCAGACCCCATTTAAATGAATGGTTTCATGTCTGCAGACAGTGGACACACTGTCGGCGCCCATGCATTGCAATGTATACACACACACATACACATGTGTGTAAATATATGTATATAAATATGTATATATACTTATGTGTATGTATATTCATATATATATATACACTCACCTAAAGAATTATTAGGAACACCATACTAATACGGTGTTGGACCCCCTTTTGCCTTCAGAACTGCCTTAATTCTACGTGGCATTGATTCAACAAGGTGCTGATAGCATTCTTTAGAAATGTTGGCCCATATTGATAGGATAGCATCTTGCAGTTGATGGAGATTTGAGGGATGCACATCCAGGGCACGAAGCTCCCGTTCCACCACATCCCAAAGATGCTCTATTGGGTTGAGATCTGGTGACTGTGGGGGCCATTTTAGTACAGTGAACTCATTGTCATGTTCAAGAAACCAATTTGAAATGATTCGAGCTATGTGACATGGTGCATTATCCTGCTGGAAGTAGCCATCAGAGGATGGATACATGTTCTCATTCTGTTTACGCCAAATTCGGACTCTACCATTTGAATGTCTCAACAGAAATCGAGACTCAGACCAGGCAACATTTTTCCAGTCTTCAATAGTCCAATTTTGGTGAGCTCGTGCAAATTGTAGCCTCTTTTTCCTATTTGTAGTGGAGATGAGTGGTACCCGGTGGGGTCTTCTGCTGTTGTAGCCCATCCGCCTCAAGGTTGTGCGTGTTGTGGCTTCACAAATGCTTTGCTGCATACCTCGGTTGTAACGAGTGGTTATTTCAGTCAACGTTGCTCTTCTATCAGCTTGAGTCAGTCGGCCTATTCTCCTCTGACCTCTAGCATCCACAAGGCATCCACAAGGTTGTGCGTGAAAATCCCAGTAACTGAGCAGATTGCGAAATACTCAGACCGACCCGTCTGGCACCAACAACCATGCCACGCTCAAAATTGCTTAAATCACCTTTCTTTCCCATTCTGACATTCAGTTTGGAGTTCAGGAGATTGTCTTGACCAGGACCACACCCCTAAATGCATTGAAGCAACTGCCATGTGATTGGTTGACTAGATAATTGCATTAATGAGAAATAGAACAGGTGTTCCTAATAATTCTTTAGGTGAGTGTATATATTTATATGTACACATACTTAGGCTCCATTCACACATCCGCTATTCCATTCCGCATTTTGCGGAACGGAATTGCGGACCCATACATTTCTATTGGAAGCACGACGTGCGGCCCCGATCCGGAATTGCGGACCCGCACTTCCGGGTCCGCAATTCCGATCCTGAAAAAAATAGAACATGTCCTATTCTTGTCCGCAATAGCGGACAAGAATAGGCATATTCTCTTAGTGTCAGCAATGTGCGGTCCGCAAAATGCGGAACACACATTGCCGCTGTCCGTGTTTTGCGGATCCGTGGATCCGCAAAACACACACGGATGTGTGAATGGACCCTTAGACATAAATACGTACACACACACATACATATAGATACATACATATATATACACATACGGTCAGTGCCCATGCATTGCGGACCGTAATGTATATACACATATAAATATATTAAACACGCGTGTTATATTTTGTGTATAAATAAATATGTATGTGTGTGTATATATATATATATATATATATAGAAATGAAAAAAAGCCAGCAGCACTCGCGATGATGAAGAAAACGTGTGGTTTATTGACCCAAAAATGAAGCGACGTTTCAACAGCTCATTGCTGTCTTTATCAAGCCTACTGCACATGTGGTACAAGCATGTGATATATAGAGACATTGATCAACCAAAGATTAACATCAATTAGGAATATATAAGTAAAAAACATACATACAGTGATGGCTGTGAATATACAAATCCATGTAGAAAACCGTCATAAAGAGACAAAGATAATGCATATAAAAACGTAAATATAGGATACAACATTCTTGTATTACATAAAAAAGATCCTGATGAGTGCAGGTGAACCCAATACATAAGTGAAATTAAAAGAACTCACTGTCAGCTGTGTGACTGTATGCAATCTACATCGCATGTTCAGCGGCGTTCCCATTAACCCACCGCGCATGCGCGGGAGGAACAAATATCGCGATCCTGCCGGCGTCCAGATACTGAATGGAAACCACAACAAAGATGGCCGCAATAGTGCGCATGTCCAGACCGCAATAGAAGCTGCAAATCAGTCGATACATACTCACAGTTATGTACATGGATACCAGATGGGTATACGGAGCGGAATGTTTATAGAAACTAGTATCAAGAGGTAAATATATTCATGAATAGGGTCTAGGACACTGCCAAGCCGCAACCAACTTAATTTTACATGAATGGTCGCATAATTCAGCGCCTTATCAACCCAATGAAACAGGCTATAAGGAGGATATGTGAATGGTGAGGAAGGATGACAGCCAACAATGACGGATCATGTTAATGATCAGTCAATGTTAGAGATGGGGGAGAGAATGGCGTCGCCAGGACAACCTCTCAAACCACCTTCAATCCCCCATATTATTACAACACAACCTCACCAAAACAATAAATTCTCCAGGCCAAAACTAAGAAAAATAAATTATCATATTTCCTTACAAAAGTACAAAAAACCATGACTGTAACGACTGTATGGGCAGGCACCTAGTACAGTATAGAGTACACTCCACATTAATATTGCAACGGCGGTCCGGACATCATGTATGCGGGTGACAAATACAGAATGTGGATAGCCGACTGGAACAGCGATAAACTTCATATCACACAGCAACACAATCATGACGGTGAGACTGTTGCAAATCTAAAAACAAAGAGAGAATTTTTTTTAGAGAAACTCTCATAAGAAATAACGCCTGGTTAAATGCTTAGTAATATACATGTGCATTCACCATACAGTTGGGAATACGGATACAGCAAATAACGGAGTGAGGCAGTACTAATCTACCCTGAAATCCACATTTAACCCATTGGGTCTTAAAGTTTTCAAAGTAAATATCCAATATAATTCACGTTTTTTGAGCAGAGCCTGTCTATCTCCGCCCCTTCTCCCTAGTTCAATCTGTTCCAAGATGCGGAATCTCAGGTCATTCTGTGTGTGTCCAGCCTCTTTAAAATGCTTGGACACAGGCAAATCCATTTTCTCCTTCCTGATGGAATAACGGTGCTGGTTAAGCCGTGTTTTTACATCCCACGTGGTCTCCCCAACGTACCACTTCCCGCATGGGCAGGCAAGCTGGTAGACCACGTAGGATGAGTCACAGGTCAGGAATTGTTTGATTTTGATCACTCCATTAGTGACCGGATTGTGAAACGTGTCCCCCTTGATCATGAGTTTGCAATTTATGCAATGATAACACGGATAGCATCCAGTGCGGGTGGAACCGCACATGGCCCTCACATTGGTTTTGGTACTACCCACATCCGCCCTAACTAATCTGTCTCCCAAATTTCGCCCTCTACGATAGGAAAACAAAGGGGGAGTGTGGAATTCTGAAATATGGGGGAAACTATTCCCTATCAAACTCCAATGTTTCCGAATAACAGTGGCAATGTGCACACTGTTAGTGGAAAAATGGGAGATGAATGGAATGCGAGGATTTTTCGGGGCAACCATCGGTCTAGCAGTGTTAAAAAGATTCTCAGCTTTGCTGATAGATTCCTGGACCAATTTTCTGGGGTACCCTCGAGTGGCAAATTTGTGACCCATTTCAGCGAATCTAATAGATCTCATTTTTTCATCCTTAACTATCCTCTGAACGCGGAGGAACTGGCTAAAAGGCAGGGACCGGATCATGGAACGAGGGTGATGGCTGTCATACCGCAACAGGGTATTCTTGTCAGTCGGTTTTACAAATAGATCTGTACTCAGACCTCGTCCCATGATCCGGACCTCGGTGTCAAGGAACTGTAGCCTCTCCGTGGAATGAACCACGGTGAATTTAACAGTCGGATCGACTTCATTGAGGTATGCGTGGAACGCGAGGAGGCCCAACGTGTCGCCCGTCCACACCAAGAAGATATCGTCGATATTGCGCCACCACCCCAGAACATGTCTGAAGTGGTGGCTGCCATAAATCGACGACTCCTCAAGGTGGGCCATATAGATGTTTGCATAAGTGGGCGCCACGTTGGACCCTATCGCGGTCCCACGCAACTGCACAAAGAAGTCGTCCTGGAACAGAAAGTAATTTTTGGTCAAAACAAATCTCAATAATGAAAGCAAAAATACCTGGCAAGCATGGGAATATTCAGATTTGGAAAGACAAGCCTCAACTGCCCGTAGACCCAGCTCATGGTCGATCGACGTATATAAGCTACATACGTTAAACGAAACAAGAATTGCGCCCACAGGGACCTCAAGATCATTGATCTTAGACAAAAAATCACCAGTATCTCTAATGAAAGATTTAGTAGAAATGGCGAAACAACGTAACATTTTGTCAAGAAAGATAGCAACATTGTAAAAAAGGGACTCTCTACCCGAAACAATCGGACGGCCAGGGGGGGGCATCACCCCCTTGTGGACTTTAGGCAACGTGTACAACATGGGCGTACTGGGTTTATCACGATACAAGTAATTATAAAGTTTTTCATCAATGAGATCAGCCTCTCGGGCTTGATTTAAAATATCTCGCAGTTCCCTTAATAAACCAAATTTAGGATCATGTAATACCCGTTTGTACACTTGTGAGTCCTCAAGTTGGCCATGGATCTCCCGGATGTACTCACTGGTGTCCATGACCACAACCCCACCACCCTTGTCAGCAGACTTGATGGTGAGGCTGTGGTCGGAGGCCAGAGAGCACACCGCGGAGATCTCTTCAGAAGTAATATTACCAAATCTGAGATCATTGTTCTCAGAAACACATTTTAGTACATCAAGGTCCCTCCGTACAGCTAAAGTAAATGCTTCAACTGCAGGATGATCAATTATTGGGTTGAAATTGCTCTTAACATATAGCCCTGTATTACACAATGATAACTCTGTAGGCCTATCAACATCATCTCTCGAGGCCTGACTTTGTGCAGAAAACCAAATCTTAAGCTTAACACTCCGAAAAAATCTATGAAGGTCCAGCTCCAAGTTAAACCAATCCGTTCTTGACACGGGACAAAAAGATAGGCCCTTGTCCAAAACGGATTGCTGTGCATCATTCAGAATAGTGGACGAGATATTTACCACTATGTCCTCTTTCTGTTCACAATTTTCTGACGTTGCGGTCTGAGATTTTTGTTTCTTTCCTCGCCATTTGTGGTGGCGCTTGCCACCCCTCCTGGTTCTATTGGATCCGTATCCAGTCCTAAAAAAGACTTTTGGATTGTTGCTTCTGTATTGGCCTCTCCTCGTTCCTGACTCTTACTATGAGATTGAGATCTAGTATATCTTCTATCGGATGGGTGAGTTTGTCTCCTATCACCCCCTCTGGAATTTTTCGGGTCACGTTGCCATACATAAATAAATCTGCGTGTATAATCCTCCATATCACGTGACCATTTTTGACGTTTCTTATCTTGCAATTCTGATCTTAATTTGTCAAAATGTGGTACACAGGATGCAATATATATATCAAAATCTTCCGCTGACATTAACCCTTTCAGTGACAGCGTCGTTCTCTGTAGAGCGTCCTGTATCAACATTATCTCTTTTTGTAAAAATTCAATGTTGAGCAAAATCATATCAAAAGCAAACTTGTTACAAATTTGTGAAAATCGAGTGCAAAATTCCACATTATTGGGAAACAGGTCAGGTCTCAGCTGTGACCGCATACCGTGTGGAATCCTGTGGTTCTGATGGTATTCACACAGAGTGAACATATGGAGTTCCAAGTTCATCAAACGTTTAGAGTCATATGCATAATGTTTTTTAGTGTCCAGTAGTGAAGGGGTAAACAAAAAAGTAGTGTCTCTCTCAGTACCTTGCAGGATCCTCAGTTCATCCTCCCTGCTATAGGTGAAGACATCTGGGTCACGATTTTCAAATGGAGTAGCCATGTTAGGTGCAGGGCGTCCTCTGGTGCCAAAATAGACTTTGGAAAATGAGGAAGCAGCACACTGTAAATAGAAGGGTGCACGACCGGCCAGTGTGGACCAGCACCTGGGTCCAGTAAAATGGAAAGGAAAAAAAGCCAGCAGCACTCCAGATGATGAAGAAAACGTGTGGTTTATTGACCCAAAAATGAAGCGACGTTTCAACAGCTCATTGCTGTCTTTATCAAGCCTACTGCACATGTGGTACAAGCATGTGATATATAGAGACATTGATCAACCAAAGATTAACATCAATTAGGAATATATAAGTAAAAAACATACATACAGTGATGTCTATGAATATACAAATCCATGTAGAAAACCGTCATAAAGAGACAAAGATAATGCATATAAAAACGTAAATATAGGATACAACATTCTTGTATTACATAAAAAAGATCCTGATGAGTGCAGGTGAACCCAATACATAAGTGAAATTAAAAGAACTCACTGTCAGCTGTGTGACTGTATGCAATCTACATCGCATGTTCAGCGGCGTTCCCATTAACCCACCGCGCATGCGCGGGAGGAACAAATATCGCGATCCTGCCGGCGTCCAGATACTGAGTGGAAACCACAACAAAGATGGCCGGAGTAGCCTCACAAGGTACTGAGAGAGACACTACTTTTTTGTTTACCCCTTCACTACTGGACACTAAAAAACAGTATGAATATGACTCTAAACGTTTGACTAACTTGGAACTCCATATGTTCACTCTGTGTGAATACCATCAGAACCACAGGATTCCACGCGGTATGCGGTCACAGCTGAGACCTGACCTGTTTCCCAATAATGTGGAATTTTGCACTCGATTTTCACAAATTTGTAACAAGTTTGCTTTTGATATGATTTTGCTCAACATTGAATTTTTACAAAAAGAGATAATGTTGATACAGGACGCTCTAAAGAGAACGACGCTGTCACTGAAAGGGTTAATGTCAGCGGAAGATTTTGATATATATATTGCATCCTGTGTACCACATTTTGACAAATTAAGATCAGAATTGCAAGATAAGAAACGTCAAAAATGGTCACGTGATATGGAGGATTATACACGCGGATTTATTTATGTATGGCAACGTGACCCGAAAAATTCCAGAGGGGGTGATAGGAGACAAACTCACCCATCCGATAGAAGATATACTAGATCTCAATCTCATAGTAAGAGTCAGGAACGAGGAGAGGCCAATACAGAAGCAACAATCCAAAAGTCTTTTTTAGGACTGGATACGGATCCAATAGAACCAGGAGGGGTGGCAAGCGCCACCACAAATGGCAAGGAAAGAAACAAAAATCTCAGACCGCAACGTCAGAAAATTGTGAACAGAAAGAGGACATAGTGGTAAATATCTCGTCCACTATTCTGAATGATGCACAGCAATCCGTTTTGGACAAGGGCCTATCTTTTTGTCCCGTGTCAAGAACGGATTGGTTTAACTTGGAGCTGGACCTTCATAGATTTTTTCGGAGTGTTAAGCTTAAGATTTGGTTTTCTGCACAAAGTCAGGCCTCGAGAGATGATGTTGATAGGCCTACAGAGTTATCATTGTGTAATACAGGGCTATATGTTAAGAGCAATTTCAACCCAATAATTGATCATCCTGCAGTTGAAGCATTTACTTTAGCTGTACGGAGGGACCTTGATGTACTAAAATGTGTTTCTGAGAACAATGATCTCAGATTTGGTAATATTACTTCTGAAGAGATCTCCGCGGTGTGCTCTCTGGCCTCCGACCACAGCCTCACCATCAAGTCTGCTGACAAGGGTGGTGGGGTTGTGGTCATGGACACCAGTGAGTACATCCGGGAGATCCATGGCCAACTTGAGGACTCACAAGTGTACAAACGGGTATTACATGATCCTAAATTTGGTTTATTAAGGGAACTGCGAGATATTTTAAATCAAGCCCGAGAGGCTGATCTCATTGATGAAAAACTTTATAATTACTTGTATCGTGATAAACCCAGTACGCCCATGTTGTACACGTTGCCTAAAGTCCTCAAGGGGGTGATGCCTCCCCCTGGCCGTCCGATTGTTTCGGGTAGAGAGTCCCTTTTTTACAATGTTGCTATCTTTCTTGACAAAATGTTACGTTGTTTCGCCATTTCTACTAAATCTTTCATTAGAGATACTGGTGATTTTTTGTCTAAGATCAATGATCTTGAGGTCCCTGTGGGCGCAATTCTTGTTTCGTTTGACGTATGTAGCTTATATACGTCGATCGACCATGAGCTGGGTCTACGGGCAGTTGAGGCTTGTCTTTCCAAATCTGAATATTCCCATGCTTGCCAGGTATTTTTGCTTTCATTATTGAGATTTGTTTTGACCAAAAATTACTTTCTGTTCCAGGACGACTTCTTTGTGCAGTTGCGTGGGACCGCGATGGGGTCCAACGTGGCGCCCACTTATGCAAACATCTATATGGCCCACCTTGAAGAGTCGTCGATTTATGGCAGCCACCACTTCAGACATGTTCTGGGGTGGTGGCGCAATATCGACGATATCTTCTTGGTGTGGACGGGCGACACGTTGGGCCTCCTCGCGTTCCACGCATACCTCAATGAAGTCGATCCGACTGTTAAATTCACCGTGGTTCATTCCACGGAGAGGCTACAGTTCCTTGACACCGAGGTCCGGATCATGGGACGAGGTCTGAGTACAGATCTATTTGTAAAACCGACTGACAAGAATACCCTGTTGCGGTATGACAGCCATCACCCTCGTTCCATGATCCGGTCCCTGCCTTTTAGCCAGTTCCTCCGCGTTCAGAGGATAGTTAAGGATGAAAAAATGAGATCTATTAGATTCGCTGAAATGGGTCACAAATTTGCCACTCGAGGGTACCCCAGAAAATTGGTCCAGGAATCTATCAGCAAAGCTGAGAATCTTTTTAACACTGCTAGACCGATGGTTGCCCCGAAAAATCCTCGCATTCCATTCATCTCCCATTTTTCCACTAACAGTGTGCACATTGCCACTGTTATTCGGAAACATTGGAGTTTGATAGGGAATAGTTTCCCCCATATTTCAGAATTCCACACTCCCCCTTTGTTTTCCTATCGTAGAGGGCGAAATTTGGGAGACAGATTAGTTAGGGCGGATGTGGGTAGTACCAAAACCAATGTGAGGGCCATGTGCGGTTCCACCCGCACTGGATGCTATCCGTGTTATCATTGCATAAATTGCAAACTCATGATCAAGGGGGACACGTTTCACAATCCGGTCACTAATGGAGTGATCAAAATCAAACAATTCCTGACCTGTGACTCATCCTACGTGGTCTACCAGCTTGCCTGCCCATGCGGGAAGTGGTACGTTGGGGAGACCACGTGGGATGTAAAAACACGGCTTAACCAGCACCGTTATTCCATCAGGAAGGAGAAAATGGATTTGCCTGTGTCCAAGCATTTTAAAGAGGCTGGACACACACAGAATGACCTGAGATTCCGCATCTTGGAACAGATTGAACTAGGGAGAAAGGGCGGAGATAGACAGGCTCTGCTCAAAAAACGTGAATTATATTGGATATTTACTTTGAAAACTTTAAGACCCAATGGGTTAAATGTGGATTTCAGGGTAGATTAGTACTGCCTCACTCCGTTATTTGCTGTATCCGTATTCCCAACTGTATGGTGAATGCACATGTATATTACTAAGCATTTAACCAGGCGTTATTTCTTATGAGAGTTTCTCTAAAAAAAATTCTCTCTTTGTTTTTAGATTTGCAACAGTCTCACCGTCATGATTGTGTTGCTGTGTGATATGAAGTTTATCGCTGTTCCAGTCGGCTATCCACATTCTTTATTTGTCACCCGCATACATGATGTCCGGACCGCCGTTGCAATATTAATGTGGAGTGTACTCTATACTGTACTAGGTGCCTGCCCATACAGTCGTTACAGTCATGGTTTTTTGTACTTTTGTAAGGAAATATGATAATTTATTTTTCTTAGTTTTGGCCTGGAGAATTTATTGTTTTGGTGAGGTTGTGTTGTAATAATATGGGGGATTGAAGGTGGTTTGAGAGGTTGTCCTGGCGACGCCATTCTCTCCCCCATCTCTAACATTGACTGATCATTAACATGATCCGTCATTGTTGGCTGTCATCCTTCCTCACCATTCACATATCTTCCTTATAGCCTGTTTCATTGGGTTGATAAGGCGCTGAATTATGCGACCATTCATGTAAAATTAAGTTGGTTGCGGCTTGGCAGTGTCCTAGACCCTATTCATGAATATATTTACCTCTTGATACTAGTATCTATAAACATTCCGCTCCGTATACCCATCTGGTATCCATGTACATAACTGTGAGTATGTATCGACTGATTTGCAGCTTCTATTGCGGTCTGGACATGCGCACATTGTGTGTGAGGCTACTCCGGCCATCTTTGTTGTGGTTTCCATTCAGTATCTGGACGCCGGCAGGATCGCGATATTTGTTCCTCCCGCGGATGCGCGGTGGGTTAATGGGAACGCCGCTGAACATGCGATGTAGATTGCATACAGTCACACAGCTGACAGTGAGTTCTTTTAATTTCACTTATGTATTGGGTTCACCTGCACTCATCAGGATCTTTTTTATGTAATACAAGAATGTTGTATCCTATATTTACGTTTTTATATGCATTATCTTTGTCTCTTTATGACGGTTTTCTACATGGATTTGTATATTCACAGACATCACTGTATGTATGTTTTTTACTTATATATTCCTAATTGATGTTAATCTTTGGTTGATCAATGTCTCTATATATCACATGCTTGTACCACATGTGCAGTAGGCTTGATAAAGACAGCAATGAGCTGTTGAAACGTTGCTTCATTTTTGGGTCAATAAACCACACGTTTTCTTCATCATCTGGAGTGCTGCTGGCTTTTTTTCCTTTCCATTTTACTGGACCCAGGTGCTGGTCCACACTGGACGTGTGTGTATGTGTATATATATATATATATATATATATATACAGTACAGACCAAAAGTTTGGACACACCTTCTCATTCAAAGACTTTTCTTTATTTTCATGACTGAAGGCATCAAAAATATGAATTAACACATGTGGAATTATATACATAGCAAACAAGTGTGAAACAACTGAAAATATGTCATATTCTAGGTTCTTCAAAGTAGCCACCTTTTGCTTTGATTACTGCTTTGCACACTCTTGGCATTCTCTTGATGAGCTTCAAGAGGTAGTCCCCTGAAATGGTCTTCCAACAGTCTTGAAGGAGTTCCCTGAGATGCTTAGCACTTGTTGGCCCTTTTGCCTTCACTCTGCGGTCCAGCTCGCCCCAAATCATCTCGATTGGGTTCAGGTCCGGTGACTGTGGAGGCCAGGTCATCTGGCGCAGCACCCCATCACTCTCCTTAATGGTCAAATAGCCCTTACTTTCAAAGTTTTCCCAATTTTTCGGCTGACTGACTGACCTTCATTTCTTAAAGTAATGATGGCCACTAGTTTTTCTTTACTTGGCTGCTTTTTTCTTGCCATAATACAAATTCTAACAGTCTATTCAGTAGGACTATCAGCTGTGTATCCACCTGACTTCTCCTCAACGCAACTGATGGTCCCAACCCCATTTATAAGGCAAGAAATACCACTTATTAAACCTGACAGGGCACACCTGTGAAGTGAAAACCATTTCAGGGGACTACCTCTTGAAGCTCATCAAGAGAATGCAAAGCAGTAATCAAAGCAAAAGGTGGCTACTTTGAAGAACCTAGAATATGACATTTTCAGTTGTTTCACACTTGTTTGTTATGTATATAATTCCACATGTGTTAATTCATAGTTTTGATGCCTTCAGTGTGAATCTACAATTTTCATAGTCATGAAAATAAAGAAAACTCTTTGTATGAGAAAGTGTGTCCAAACTTTTGGTCTGTACTGTATGTATATATATATATATATATATATATATATATATATATATATATATAGCAAAACAACAGCACTCTCATTAGATGAAAATAGAAAAAAGATTATTCACCCACGTGGACGCGATTTTTGTATATATAAATATATATATAATCCAAAAAGCAGGCAGCACTCCAATATAAATATATATTTATACAGACACACACAAAATCATAATTCCTGGTTAGATGTCCTGCTTTCCCTGTTGGTTGCAGGGGGCATGGCCTAATGGAACCGGTGGGCATGGCTTAGAGGGTCGGCTGTGTGGTGATAATGCAGGGGGGATGGGGATTGACTAAGTAGCTTCTGCAGTAGAGACTCTGAAGGTTTTTATTACATCCAGCTTCTGACAGGAATCAGCTGTTTGTAGAGAGGGAACAAGCAGCTGATTCCCGTCTGAGTTGGAGCGGGCAGCAGGGAGCCGACCACTGACAGGAGCAGACTGCACATGCGCATGGACAAGCTTCCTCTCAAGCTCCTCCATGTTGCGTGCAGCCATGGACGAACTCAGCTGCAAGGTAGAGCAGGACTAAGGGGGAGTGGCTTATAACTGAAAGAAAAGCAGGCAGATGTGTTTAATGAAGTATATTAGGAGCTTCATTTTTTCCCTGCCTGCCACACTGTAGTGGAGAGTATTTAAAGAGTGGCCAACCCCTTTAACTATTGAAGGAGCGCTTTGATACCGGTATGTATTACCTGAGCCAGATGAGCAGGATGAGTGCCGCGGCTCGTTCAGAGGCACGTGTAGAAAGCTCTTCAGTACCCGCGCTGCTGCAGATAAGGGGGGGTGGATGAGAGGGCCTGGCAGGGTCCATAGGAGGAGTGTCCGTGTGGGGGGCCGGGTTATGGGGAGCGCACGGAGTCCAAGAGAGGAGATGAATGGGAGGGCCTGCCTGGGTTCATAGGCGGGGCGTCCGTACGGGGGCGTGGTTGTGGGGAGCGCACAGAGTACACGAGCAGAGACAGCAGGGCGGGTTGGAGGCAGGACCGGGTCGCACTAGTGGAGAGGCAGGGCTACAGCCGGCATTTAGGAGATAGGTTGTGTTATATGAATGAATGTAATTAGTAAGTGATGATAACGCGGGAAGATTATACAGGGGAAATTGATTGCCCCCGGGAGCATTAGGGACAATTACATGTGTATATATGGGGATCGAAGCTGGGGGAGGGGGGGTGGCGGAGGATGATGATAGTGACCAGTAGGTTGAGGAGCAAAATGTACAAACTGTATTAGGGCCCATAAGAGTGCCCGGATAAGTGGGGAATGAATAAACAGGGTGTAAAAAAGGAAGGGGAACGGAAGTGGGAACGTGCAGAAGCGCTATTATACTAGGACACCCACCGGCAGCATCTCCCAGCCTTGGTATGTACAGTATATTGGGATATGTTAAGACATTGTCTGTAACTCCAGAAAAGAGAATAGCTATTTTACGTATATTATATCAGACAGGGAAATTAATTGCATATTATTGGATTGCTTCAAATCCTCCAAAAGTACAAGAATTGGTAGAGAAAGTTCACACCTTGATACAATTGGAGAGATTTGTATATCAGAAAAGAGTTAATATCAAGAAATTTGAAGATGCTTGGAGACTAAAAATACAGTAGGAGTGTATAATTATAATGATAAAGCTGTAAGAGGAGAGATGTGGGGTGTTTATCATCTGGCATGAGGATATGCTAGATGGGGGCTAGCCTATCAGCTGAGGCATTACTAAAGTAGTGTGCATGAGAATGTGAGATGAGTATGAATATATGTGACACAGAAGAACAACAGAAGTATCAAAAGAAGAATCACAGTCAAGTGGTAATGTACAATTCCGAATTTTATTAGAGAACCATTAACAGTTACTTCCCTATGGACCTTCTCTAAGTTGCAGTCCTGCAAAGAAAAGGGGAGGGGGGTTGTTTTTGTTTTTCATAAAAAACTATTAATAAAAATTATCTGACATAAAAAAAGAAATTTCGGGCCACCCAGACATTGAATTTAATTTCCCGACACTAATGGTGACCTATGCTATCAGAGGAAGTCCATGATTATGTTTTCTCCTGTCCCACATGTGAACAAAACAAGTCTTCATCAAAGACCAGTGGATCCTCTCCTTCTTTTACCTGTGTCAGACTCCCTGTGGCAACATGCAGCATATTGCTATGGACTTTTTCACGTATGTGCCTCCATTCTCTGTTTGTACTGTGATCTGTGTAGCTGTGAGCCATTTCTCCAAAATTGCTTATTTTGCTTCTCTCAATGCTCTCCCCCCCTATTGTTCATCTTGCCAACCTATCCATCAAACACATTTTCCAACTGCATGGCTTTCCCTAGGATATAATCTTTGATCAGGAAGTTCAATTTACATCCAGGTTCTGGAGGATTACTGTATGTAGATTGCTGAATGTCAAGTTGGATTTCTCATCAGCATTTTATCCTAAGTCCACTGGACAGGTTGAACACATTAACCAAGTATTGGAGAATTATCTGTGACATTTCAACTCAGGATGATTTTGTGCCTTTGCTTGCCTGCACCAAATTTTCCTATAACTACTACTCAGGCAAGTCTACTGGTAATTCTCCATTCTACAGTGCATATGGGCAGCATTGGCGGATTCCACTTCCAGTTTTCTCTGACGTGCCACCTGCTGATTCTGATCTCAAGGACTTTCTCCAGAACTGGCAGGAGACTAAAGTCTCCTTGGTCCACGCAGTTGTACACATGAAAAGATTTTCTGACCGGAAATGCATGTGACCACTGCATTTCTCTTCAGTAGACAGAGTCTGGCTCTCCTTTAAAAACATAAATTTGAGGCTTCCTTCCTATAAGCTCACTTTTTCTTATTCAAGTGTTTTGTTTTGTAATTATTTCTTTTTCCTAAGTTAACAATATGACACACGGTGTACAGTATCAACACAAAGAGAGATCCACGTGGATCTCTCACTTTAGATGGGAAGTTACAAACTTGAACGTACCGTATAGTACTTTAAGAAGTAACACAGAAGGCACGATTTATGAAGAATTTACTTGAAGACATGGATAAAGAGAGTGAGCTGCGCGAGGAATCCTCCCCAAACTAGAAAATGGGAAAAGCTCACCAATATTATTCACAAATTTATGTGAATCATTACTTCAGGCGAATCTCATCTGAGATCTTGGTGTATTTGGCCATCGCAAACCCCGTCTGTGCCCCCAACTCTTCTGATCTGGCTATTTGATTTACCTTCCGTATCCAATGGGACAGGGAGGGCATTATTGTTTGTTTCCAGTAGAGTGGAATCATACTTTTAGCTGTTAGAACCATCTGCCTCCATAAGTTGTGGTTAGAGGTATTTGAAAAGGATGGTATTAGGTTTAGAAATATTATCTTTGGTGTTAAAGCTGGGAATCCCGGGCACACCTTCTCTAGTACCGTCTGTACCTGGCGCCAAAAGAGAGTTAACAAGGTGCAGTCCCACCACAAATGTAGGTAAGAACCTATCTCAGATTGACACCTTCAACAGGATGCAGGGAGAAGGGGATGCATCGCAAGTAATACCACTGGGGCTTTATACCATCTACTGACTACCTTATACGAGGATTCCTGCATGATGGTACATCTACATGGGCCACATGAGTTTCTGTATACAAGAGATTTCTCTTCTGTAGAGAGCTTGACATTTAGTTCTTTTTCCCAGGCAGCTATACACTCACCTGAAGAATTATTAGGAACACCTGTTCTATTTCTCATTAATGCAATTATCTAGTCAACCAATCACATGGAAGTTGCTTCAATGCATTTAGGGGTGTGGTCCTGGTCAAGACAATCTCCTGAACTCCAAACTGAATGTCAGAATGGGAAAGAAAGGTGATTCACAATCTGCTCAGTTACTGGGATTTTCACGCACAACCATTTCTAGGGTTTACAAAGAATGGTGTAAAAAGGGAAAAACATCCAGTATGCGGCAGTCCTGTGGGCGAAAATGCCTTGTGGATGCTAGAGGTCAGAGGAGAATGGGCCGACTGATTCAAGCTGATAGAAGAGCAACGTTGACTGAAATAACCACTCGTTACAACCGAGGTATGCAGCAAAGCATTTGTGAAGCTACAACACGCACAACCTTGAGGCGGATGGGCTACAACAGCAGAAGACCCCACCGGGTACCACTCATCTCCACTACAAATAGGAAAAAGAGACTACAATTTGCACGAGCTCACCAAAATTGGACTGTTGAAGACTGGAAAAATGTTGCCTGGTCTGATGAGTCTCGATTTCTGTTGAGACATTCAAATGGTAGAGTCCGAATTTGGCGTGAACAGAATGAGAACATGTATCCATCCTCTGATGGCTACTTCCAGCAGGATAATGCACCATGTCACAAAGCTCGAATCATTTCAAATTGGTTTCTTGAACATGACAATGAGTTCACTGTACTAAAATTGCCCCCACAGTCACCAGATCTCAACCCAATAGAGCATCTTTGGGATGTGGTGGAACGGGAGCTTCGTGCCCTGGATGTGCATCCCTCAAATCTCCATCAACTGCAAGATGCTATCCTATCAATATGGGCCAACATTTCTAAAGAATGCTATCAGCACCTTGTTGAATCAATGCCATGTAGAATTAAGGCAGTTCTGAAGGCAAAAGGGAGTCCAACACCGTATTAGTATGGTGTTCCCAATAATTCTTTAGGTGAGTGTATATGTGGGCTCCTGACAATCCGGCTGGTGTTTTAACATCTTGTAAATCTTGGGTTTCTTTTAGAGCTACCTGCAGTAACTGCAGGGAGAAGGGGATCGCCAATTGTTGTTTCTGTGACTCTGTCAAGCAGGGTAATTGTAGGGAGTGTAAAAACTGCTCTATCCTATCCTGACGGGTCAGAGTGAATTGAAGTGTGTCGTCAGCTCTTAAGTTATACAGGGACGCAAAAAACTTTTCAAATTGTTCCGCTATATCTTTTGTGTCACTAACTGATTCACCTGCGGAGTTCTTAATCTCTCTAATAAACATTTGGGCCTGTCTATGCTTCGCCAAAAGCGCTATTAATCTAGAGCCGATGTATGTATTACCATGTATATATATATCTTATGCAGGGCATAAAGATATGCCCTCGCAGCTTTCTGGTTCATTATTTGACTACGTTTTTCTCTCTGAATCGTAAGTTCGGCAAACCCCTGCTGCGCTAGAGGATATTTTTCTGTTGTTGTTCCAATTTTGAGATATCTTTCAGGATCTCCTCCACCTCTTGTTGTCTCCTTTTAATGAGATATGTTCCCAGGGCAATCAGCTCTCCCCTTATTACTGTTTTATGTGCCTCCCTTATTGTTGTGGATGACATGAGCGTACGTGTTGGATGATACAGTATCTTTTTTGTGGGGAGCTTATTCCTCACGCATTCCACGTTACCACGTTGATATTAGCCATATAAAACTAAAAAGGCAAAAGAACGCAAGTAAACCAAATACAATAAACGTATTCAGAGTAGCACCAACAAAAATTGCTATTAGCTAATACCCTACCGGGGTAAGAGGCATTTTTCCCCCCTTAATCGCTACAATGAGCACCAAAGCTCTAACTGGGGGTGGCTACATTGAGAGACCCGACATTTCTGTGGCCCTCCATGAGCTAAAATTGGAGCTGTGGAATAGCCAATTTCCCAAATTTAACCATTCAAAGATGGACCCATATTTATGCTTTTATGAGAAGGCTGTGACAGTTGGTTGACTACTATGGACGACTATGGGTACTATAATAGAGAATTTGTGAACATTGAATAAGTATCAAAGAAAACACAAAACAGCTAT
This sequence comes from Bufo bufo, assembly GCF_905171765.1. NCBI lineage: Eukaryota > Metazoa > Chordata > Amphibia > Anura > Bufonidae > Bufo > Bufo bufo. Next base: position 96,883,286 of record NC_053395.1, read on the forward strand.
GCAGTCTGCTGCAGACATATAACCTTCTAAGGGGTGCACATCAGTCCCCAGAAATCGGAGTGCGTCTTCGGGATTGATGACCTTTAGCTTTTTTCCATGGAGTATTTCTGGGAGTTTGGTAAGGTCCGCCAAGTCTGTGATCTGGAGCCAGGATGGAATCTCTGAATGTGTAAGTCCTATTGCTTCACATACATGCCAAACCATGCAACAAGCATGGATGAGGGCGAATAATCATACATAAAGCATAACAACTGCTTGAGTGACTAGAAAGAAAAAAGAAAGGAAAGGAAACAAAAAGAAAGTGGGAGAGAGGAAGGAAAGAGGGGTAGGAGGCAGAATGTGTTTGACTCACAGCTGTAGGTTCCGGAACGTCTCCGAGGAACAGAACATGTCCCACTGACTCCAGGTTCTCAAAAATCGCGAGTCTGAGGGGGTTAGGATAATTAGATTTCCATCTGCTGATATAGGGCGACTTCCTCAAACCATTCGTCTAGTAAGGGTGGGGAGGGGGATTTCCAGTGTCGTGGAATGACTGCTTTTGCTGCCTGAACCATATACTTAAGAAGTGAGTCCTTATAGGCAGGGATGTTAAGATCAAGCACAAACAATAGGAGAGATTCAGGGGAATTTGGAATAAGAATGCCCGTCACTTCTCGGCTTGTCTTGTGTACAGAGTCCCAAAAGGGGTGTAGGACAGCACAGTGCCACCAGATGTGAATCATCGTACCTTCCTATGTGTGACATCTCCAACAGCGGTCCGATACTGTGGGGAACCATTTATGGAGAAGCAAGGGCACCCTATACCATCGGGAGACAATCTTATAACTCATTTACAGGGCCTTAGTGGAGATCAGTGCTTTATGAGACAGAAGGAAGCTCCTGTTCCACTAAGAAGGGGTGAGGTGAATACCCAGGTCACGTTCCCAGGCCTGACAGAGCATTGATGTAAGAGTAACTTGTATATGACTGATATATTTCTAAGTATCGCTGACTGTGTCATGCATAATTGTTCGAATGCCGACAGGTTCCGGGTCAGTGTGTGGGTCATGCATATAGAAGAGTAGAAATGCTGGAGTTGTAGGTATTCAAAAGAGTTTCATGCCAATTGGTTGCTAGTGTCTAACAGTAGAGGCAAAGGTTTCAGGGAGGGTCCTGAAAGGACATGACAGAACCTGAGTGGGCGTATTTTTGTGCCATGGAGAAAAGATGAGGGGGAGTGCCCTAGGGGGAAACGTGGGTGATCAGCAATCTGGACAAGGGAGCCTTTAGGGTAAATGAGGGAGGTGTAACGGCTAATGGTCGCTAGTGTAACCCTCTTTTCCTTGCACCATCTGCGACACCTCCAGCTTTCACACTCACTCGGTCACCAGCTCCTCCAGGCATAAACTCTAAGTGGACTCTACGGGCCGACACTCAGCTCTTCTGTGGTTTAAAGCTTTATTGAGGTGGAGTGCATTTGGCTGGAGCCTGTAATACAACAGGGAAACACTGCCACTATGTGGTATACAGCCAGGTCACCAGCCCACCTCCTTCACAGTAAATGTCTGCACTCTAAATATATTATAAAACAGTGATCTTATAGTGGATTTTACATTGAACAAGTATATGAAGATAACAGCAACATACCTGTAATACAACAGGGAAACACTGCCACTATGTGGTATACAGCCAGGTCACCAGCCCACCTATATCATAACAGGCAGTCATTATATTACATTCCCACATACATGTTATAGGATATAACAAAGCATACAGAAAAATGAACAAGAGAAAATCATTTACAAAGATATTGCAGCTTGGTGACCTGGAATACAGCATGTCTTGCAGCCATTTTAGGAAGAGCACACGGCTCTCTAACTGTACATCATCTACTCAGCCTAGCATGTGCTGCGGGGCTTCAAGGCTGCTAAAAAACATACAGTCACCTCTTTCCATTCTACAGAACTATTATGGGTATATATTATAACTTTTTACAATAGATAAATGAACTTTAGCTTTAGAGAACTTAGACAGAGATCCTACCTCCTTCACAGTAAATGTCTGCACTGAGGAGACCAAACCAAGTAGCAGAATACACAGGGGGCTTTCTGGAAGAGTCCACTGTAAAGACTCTGTCTGTTAAAACTTTCCTCAGTTATCTAATAGCACATTTGAAGAGGTTTATTTAGCATGTCCTGACTCTCTGCTAACAGCTTATGAATATATGGAACTATATGGAACTATATTTAAAGGGGTTATCCGAGTTAACTTAATTTCTCTCTATGGCTTTATTTCCCCTATACATTAGTTTTCCTAAATAACTTGCTGTACCTATCTTGTGCCGTTTCTCTGCTACACTAAAGAGTCATGTGACCGCCCACGTCATCAGCTGTGACGTTCCGTTTACATGGAGCTCTCTGCTTGTCGGAGTGACTAAGCCATGTAAACGGAACGTCATCAGCCTTGGCCACGCCCCCACCTCTCTGGATTACAGTCCGTGCGGCTGTGAGTTGATCGCGCATGCGCGATCCTCACTTGTGCCGCGGCTACCTCAAAGTTCCTCCCTTCGGCTAATAGGTCAGGCAAAACCAGCAATAGCTTGGGGCCCCAAACTGGTTGGGGCCCCGAGCTGGCCAAGCATAGTGACAGTCAGAAGATCCATCCAATGGTATAAAATATTCTAACCCCCAGGCGTTCCCATGGTGACGGGGACGCTTGCCTGGTTAGAATATACCATCGGATCTGAGTTTTTCGAGCTCAGTGAGATCGTAAAAAACTCAAATCCGATGGTATATTCTAACCCCCAAGCGTTCCCATGGTGACAGGGACGCTTGCCTGGGGATTAGAATATACAGGGAGCTGTAGTGCGCTCTTTACTTGCATTCTTGCCTCTGTACTTCGGTAATAGCAGAGCAGGCAGTTCGGGGGGCGGCGCTCACTCACTGTCACTGACGTCACGCGCCTGCTCCTCCCACTAGGCGGAGCAGGCGCGTGACGTCAGTGAATGAACGCTGCCTGCACTGCCTGCTGTTGTTACCGGAGCTCAGCAAAGTAAGAGTCAGAGACTCATAGATTTCAAAATAATAATAAAATAGCTCTGCATAGAAAAATGAAGTGAATGATTAGTACTGCTGCTGTGAGCGTCGGGGAGGGGGATCTGTGGATGGCACTGTAGGTGGATCTGTGGTCTGTGGATGGCAGGCAGTGCTATCCACAGATCCCCCTACAGTGCCATCCACAGATCCCCCCTCCCCTAAACAGTGCCATCCACACAGATCTCCCCCCTAAACAGTGCCATCCACAGATCCCCCCTCCCCTAAACAGTGCCATCATGATGATCAACCCCTCCCACAAATATTCATGAGGGAGAGATGAGTCATTGTTGTTACTGCTGCATGTAAACACAGCAATAACAGAACCTAGAAAAGGTGTAAAGATCGTTTTTTTTTCAAAAAATCAAGCTTGACTAATGTATATGTATATCCTGATTAATTTTGTTAGGTTTTATTTTTTTTCCCATAACTCGGATAACCCCTTTAACAAGTGATCATTGCTGCAGCTCCTGTATATTGGTATGACCCTATTGCAAACCTGCAGACTGGATATTTGGTGAAACTTCATGTGGTTCATATCGACTGTACTACACTAGTATCACAAAAATGTGGTAGGTTATGAAGGACAATGTGGGAGAGGTAGAGCGTGGAGCACCCACCAACCAGGGGAGTACTGTCAGAGAACAAGAGGAGGAGTCCCGTGCTATGTGTACCCAGGATTTGGAGGTATCAGTGCGCATCATGTCTCAAAGCCTAGCGTAGGCAGTAGAATGATTGTATAGGCGACAGTCCGGAAGATCAACCCCTCCCACCTCCTTAGGACGGGTCATTCTTTCTCATCACCAAAACGGGAGATCTCACGGAGCAAAGATGGTAGAGAAATGCAGGAGTTAGTTAAATAAGAATCAAGAGATCATCCGCGAAAGCCACGCATTTGTATTCATGGCAAATGGGTAGCCCCAGCGATAAGTGATTCCACGGTCCCTGAGGAACTAGTAGAGGACGTAGGGCGGCCAAGTGTGACAAAAAATGTCTTGCAGCAGCGTGATGGGGGTCCCTTCATGAGACAAAGGAGATGATTGTCGAGCTTTGTTCAGCATCTGCTCTTTGATTGCGTAGAAATGGATTCTAAAAATGACATCTCTAGGTCTAGCGCCATCTGGATTAGGAGGCCTGAGGGCACGATGGGAGTACCTTGCGGGCGTCCTAAGATGTTGTTGAATATTCCCACAATCGTGGGCAGTAAGTCAGCCATGGCTACTGACTCTGGGAGACAGCTAATCCGTATATTGCTGCGGCGACTGCTGTTCTGTATATCATCCAAGTGTTGTTGTAGGACATAGAGTTGGGCGTCATGGATTTGGCTTTTATTTTGTAGAGCTTTGACATTGCGGTATGGTCTTGTGTGACAGAGGTCACTCTTGTGTCAGTTGCTGCCAGTTCAGAGCGGATCTGGGAGAATTCCTGTTCTCGTTCTCGTATGATGTTAGTAGCAAAACTGGACAGGTCTGCCTTAGAGGTTACAGAGCAGATGAGGGTACGTAAATCTGCCATGGTCGGCAGTCTAGAGTCCTCGTTAAAGGAGGGAGACCCCTGGGGACAGGGGCGTACATAGAAATCATTGGGCCCCATAGCAAGAATCTGAATTGGGCCCCTTAACCCCGCCCACTACCTTGGCCCATCCCACCTCCTGCCCTGGCTCCTCCCCTGCCACACCCCCATTTGCCAATAAAGAAACGTATACATGACCTACTGAGGACTCCAGCATAACGCAAACCGGACGGATCCGTTATGCAGGCCCTAGACTTCTATTATGACAGAATGAATAATGGAATGCCTATAAAGCTGCCTATAAAGGCATTCCGTTATGCATTCCGTCATGGAATTGCATTATGGTCCATGGTAACGGAATCCATAATGCAATTCACTATTTACCACCAAACGAAGCGTGAACGAATTTTAAAATATGAAATTTGCTCATCTCTAATTATGAACAGACTGGGGACGACTAATGCTGGCGGTTTTATTTGTGTTTTTGAGGTGACAGGTTCCCTTTAACAGCAAGCAGAGTTCATGGGGGGGCGAGGGGAAGGGCACATTCCTGAGTCCTCTATGAGCCTACAGTACCGCCCACCCCCACAGGAACTCTGCTTGCTGCTGCCCTCAGAAAGTCCTATATATGAAGTTCTGGAACTGGAACGTTTTATACAGTCTCTATTAGCACTAGCGTAATTAGAAATGACTGGGCCCCACAGGAAATTTTTGAACGGGCCCCACAGGAAATTTTTGAATTGCCCCCCTCCCAGCTGTCCGGCACCTCTGACCAGCCGAGACACTTGACTTCCCTAATACAGTCCAATTATCGTCCAATAGACAAGTCATGGAAATATAGAAAGTATACTGTACTAACCAGAAGACCTTTATTCTTACCTTTACTGTCAAAATATCACACTACAGTATACATATATTTCCATGACTTGTCTTTTGGACGATAATTAGAATTTGGACTGTATTAGGGAAGAAGTCAAGTGTCTCTGCCGGTCAGAGGTGCCAAACAGCTGGGGGGGGCCCTTCAAAAATTTCCTGTGGGGCCCACTGCCCAGTCATTTCTAGTTACGCCAGTGCTAGGAGACTGTTATTAGTACACTACAGACATTTTTTTCATTAATGATCCCGGTTGTAAAGATAGTCCTACTGTGTGGACGACGGCTGGCAGTGGCACAGGTCCGGACTGGCTGTGAGATGATGGAAAAGGCACTGGCGTCTGTCGCGGCCGGGCAGCACAACTCACTCTAAAGTTCTTCCATTCCATGCTGCTGGGTGCGCGCCTGCTGCCTGCACTGGCTGGGCCAATCAGCAGCAGGATCTTAACACACTGCTAATGCTGATTGGCCCAGTATGTGAAGCAGTGCAGGCGCAGCAGACGCACGAGCCGAGGGAGCGCAGCTGGGTCCTAGGGAGCGCACAGTGTCAGTGAGTCAATGAGAAGTCGGGGGGGGGGGGGGCGTGTATTATCGGCGGCGCTGGGACTCGGAGCCAATTCTAAGTGTGCAGACCGCCTCTGAGCCGGCCCTGCAGTGAGCGCAGTTGCAGGGGGCGGGGCCTTCCGAGCGCTCCGGGCCCCCCGGTGCCGCGGGCCCCATAGCAGTGGCGTACCCTGCCTCTATTGGCGGTACGCCACTGCCTGGGGAGGTATGGCTGCGAGATCGGTTATGTTCCTGGGGCCAGGGCGTGCCCTTTCGGGCGCCTGTGGATGGGAGCTATCCCATGAAGATCCAGTGGACCAGTGCCGGGATGCTGCCAGGGGGGGTCCCGAGGAGTGAGAAGATGAGAAAAGGGGGTCGTGTTCAGTAATTGAAGAGGGTAAATGATGAGCAGACAAATTGGGGGATCGCCACTGGTGGTCAAAAGGTTGTTTCTAAAAGGGGGGACCAGAGCCCTTTTTGATTCTTGGGTCCTTTTTATATTGTGGAGGAGATCAACCCTATTTGCTGCAAGTTACACCTTCCACCTTCTCTGCATATTCCCAACTCCTTCCATATCACTTGTTTAACCACAGGTGCTCAACAGCAATTCCAGGACTTCAGTCTCTGCTCACACTCCCTTTTGGTCCTGAAGATGAGTTTGAGGTAAAGAGTATCCTTGATATTAAGAAGTTTGGGAAACCTGACAAAACACTCCATTCCTTATAATAGAATTCCATCTACTGTCTGGAACAAAGAGAAGGCATAGGGGGGATACTGTGATACCGCTGGCATCTCACCTTTCCTGGCACACGGCGGCCAGAGTACTCCTCTTCATGTAACTCCATGCTGTGCTCTATTGCAGGCAATTACTGCCAGCTTTCTGATGCGTGCACTCTTACACTTTGATTTGGTCAGTGATTTCCATCAGTGATTGTGAGCCAAAACCAACACAGATAATAATAATAAGAGATAATAATGAGAAGATTTTCACCTGTTTTGTGTTTTGTTACCTGCACCTGGTTTTGGCGGACAGTCACTGATGGAAATCACTGACCATACACTGACCAAATCACTGAGGCGTAAACTAGGCCTTAGGATGTGCATGCTCTCCTCTGCTCCTAAAGGGCCAGTATGTGTATGGGCTAATCTGTCCATCCAAAGGCAATATTCCTTTGTGTATATAGGGTGCATTCCTCTATTAGAAAGTGCCTGAGCTATAGGTTCCTAACTTGTCTAATCCTGCAAAGGTGTATGTTATTGCATTGTTCTGACCTCTCTTGCCCCCACTGCATTTTTTTTTATAGGATTGACCCTTTGCTTCCTGTCCTAAACACTGCCAAATCACCATATTGTTATGTGCCACCTACCCTGATCTATTGACAACTACCTTATTGCACAAACTCTGCCTGTCTTGATCTTGGCTTGTTTACTAACCATGCTTTTGCCTATTCATGCACTGGTGTCTATTGACCCACATGGGTCATCAGCCTCTTAACAGAGACTACTCCTAGAGGTAGCAGCTTGGCAGCCCCTGCTCTAAGGTTAAGATTCCTGTACAGGGGTGAAAACCAGGGTGTTCAGTAGGCACAGTCAGCGGGTCTGCTCTGCTGTGTTACATTAACACTGCACTGATGAAACTTAAAGTTTAAGCCCATTGCTGCAAAATAACTTAACTGGATTTTCATTTCTTAAACTATGAGGTTTAATTATAGCTTTTATTAACTTTCAATGTATCAGGATCAATATACAGTGTATTTATAACAAATTCATATATATATATTTTTTTTTTTAAAGCCATATGTTGAAATATGTATGAAGCAGCGAAACAAAGTTGAAGCGAAGAAGTACATTGCACGTGTGAGCCCTGAGCAAAGAGTAAAGGCTTTTCTTTTAGTTGGGTAAGATCGTATTAAATTTATATTGCATATATTTTATTGATGAAAGAATATGTTTTAATACACTTTTACAATCAAATAAAAAGCACCGTAAAAGTATGAAGTTGAAAAAAAAGAGACCTATTGTTGCGATCTTGTCATGGGGGTTGGGGGTCGCCCATGACAGACTTCAGAGACTCCAATGGTTAAAAAATCCAAATTACAGTCTATTTTGTCCATGACAGTATACCAGCAGCCAAAGTTATGCAGTCACTTTGAAATAAGTTCACAGGAACATAAACATCAAACAAAACACCTGCCCATTTGGGCACTAACTATACTGAAGTTCACCTCACCTAGGTACTTCAATACAATAGTGGGATCAGGCTTTGCCCAGCCCACAGGTCATGCAGCCTGTAAACACTGACACTGAATGAGCATTTCAGCCCTATATTTATAGAAACAGTAATAAGCCCAGCAGCTATAGCTGGTTTTGCCTCAGGCTAGTGGAAAGTGGTGCTCTGGAGTGGGGAAGGAATGGGAAGTCCCACTACCAACACCTATCTGCCATTCCTTAAAAATCCAGCCCATAAAATGCTTTAAAGAAAAGTGTCTCAGCAGACTACACTTTGCTGAAACAACTCAGCTTTCCTGGATCTACACCACCTTCAGTACTTTTTTAGAAACTGTGTTACAATATTATATGCAGTATGATATTAAAATACATGTATCATAATAGCTCTTCAGAACTCCCAATCAGTGGTCTTTTCTTGAAATTAGTAGAGGTCCCTCTTGTGTTTTTTTTTAACTAGCCATATGAGTAAAAATGTGTTATTGTTTAGTCAGTTATTACCATATTTTTCAGATTATAATACACACTTTTCTTCACAAAAAAGTAGGGGAAAAGTGGTACTATATGAAAATGGTCATTAGCATGCAGGAGGCATGAGAAGGTGAGGGGTAGCTGAACTCACATTCCCTGGTATTCTTCTGGGTCCTGCTGTGGTTTCCTGACTGCGCACAGCAGCAGAACATAGTGCACGTAGGCGTGCCCTATGACCTGATGCTGTGCGCCGTCAGGTCACAGTAGGAGCCAGAAGAAGCGATGTAGCAGTGAGGTAATTATTATTTTTTTTTGTAATGTTTGATCTGAGGTCTGATCGGGGTCCGATCTAAGGCTGATGGGGGCTTGGAGGTCCGATCTGAGGCTGAGTGGGACTGGGGGCTGCAATGTGAGGCTGATAGGGTCTGATTGGGGGTCTGAGGCTGATTGGGCTGGGGGGTTCGATCTGATCTGAAGTCTGATGAAGAATGGGGATGTGATTTGGTTACTGCTCTGAAGTCTTATGGAAAATATTTTTATTTTCCTTCAAATCCTAGGTGCGTCATATAGTCCAAAAATACGGTAGTTTGTTGTGTTTAAGTATTGGGCCAGTTTCTTGAGCTTGAGTAGGTGAATCACAGGATAAATCACAAGATATCATTTATTTATGCTTTAACACCCCAATAGTCGCATTAAAATTGAAAAACCTGGGGCTGTGGCCTGCACTAGACATGGCCAGTTGCATGTTCTGAGCACTCTGGAGCTGATACAGCTATCCTTGCCTCATCCTGCACCCACTACCAGAATGTTCTGTGTCTTCCTGACCAGTTACCTTCCCGACGCACCGTAGCTACTTAATCTGTCTTCAGGTTCATAACTTTGTGGGGAAAGTGAGCTGTATTTGAGCACTAGTTTTTAAAAAAATGTTTCCCTTCTCCAGTGTGTTGCACAGTTGAGTAATTAGTGTGTGGCTGTCTAATTAGGAAAACCAAAATAGCAAGTCTTGAGGCCAGCTCAGTCTTTAAGAATCCAGTGGAAAAACTGCAGTCTGGTTGGAAGTTGTTTGGGAGCAGAGCCTATACAAGCAGAAAAACAACGCAAGTTTGTGAGTGTCTGCTTGTTTGATTTCTAGTGTGTTTGTATTAAGTGTGTGATTTTAGATTAAGTGACTTGAGATTCAGGGACTTTAGGAGCAGCCTATAGTAAGTCAATTGCTTCTCATTGCACTGTTTTATTGTATTTTTTCTTTCTTTTCTTGTGTATTCCTCATTAGTATGTGTTTTATTATTGACAACGCAGTCCAGTGCACATCTTGTCAAATGTATGCAGTCCTGGAACAGCCATTTGAGGGTGCATTTCTTTGTTCAAAATGTGAGCAAATTGCAGTTTGGAATTGCACATTGTATCTCTAAACAAGCGGGTTTCGACACTGAGTAGCATTTGCAATTTGGAAAATAGTTTGCTGCTCACTGAGCAGGAACTCTATGGGGTAGATGCGAGTGGTAGCATGGAGGCTCAGGAAAGTGAGGTAGGTAGCTGGATAACAGTTAGAAAGCTGGGTAGAGGAAAGCGTGCCAGAGAGGTTAGCCCGGATCTGACATACCCCAATAAGTTTGCAAGGTTAGCAAATGAGGGAGATGTCAGTTCAGAGATAGCACTGCTGCAGCAAGACACTTCCTCTTCCATTCAGAGGAATGTCAGCTCCAGTCAGCAGGGGGCCAGGAGAGCAGGGTAGGCCAGACAGATGCTGGTAGTGGGACACTCAATTATTAGGGGTACAGATAGGGCGATCTGTCACAAAGACCAGGATCGTCGAACGGTGTGTTATCTTCCTAGCGATTGAGTTCGATAAATCGTTGATTGGTTGACAGATAACTGGGAGGAGCTGGAGAAGATCCAGCGGTCATAGTCCATATAGGAAACATTGACAAAGTTAGAGGTAGGTGGAGCATCCTTAAAAATTATTTTAGGGATTTAGGTCACAAGCTTAGGGCAAGGACCTCAAAGGTAATGTTTTCCGAAATACTACCTGTATCACAAGCCATACCAGAAAAGCAGCAGGAGATTAGGAAGGTTAACAAGTGGCTCAAGAACTGGTGCACGAAAAGGGGGTTTGGGTTCTAGGAGAACTGGTCCGACTTCTCTGACGGCTACAGGCTCTATCGTAGGGATGGGCTCCACCTCAATGGGGAAGGTGCAACTTTTTGGGGAGAGAAGATGGCTAAAAGGTTGGAGGAGTGTTTAAACTAGGGACCGAGGGGAGAGTAATTACATTATAGGAGGGGAAGATAGTGCAGATAGAGACCTGAGGCGAGGTAAAGAAAGTGGGGGATGAGTGGAAGGAGGGAGTAGAACAGTTCATAACGAAAGATGTAGCATTAAAAATATACAAAAATCTCTTAATTGTATGTATACTAAAGCCAGAAGCCTAATAAAACTGGTGAACTGGAAGTAGTAATGTTTGAGGAGAACTATGACATAGTGGGAATAACTGAAACATGGCTGGATGATAGCTGTGACTGGGCAGTTATCGTACAGGGTTACAGTCTGTTTACGAAGGTTCATTAAACTGGAGAGTGGAGAGGTTTGCCTTTCTGTAATGTCCTGTCTAAGTGAGGGGAATGAACATGAGGAGTCACAGTCGGTAGAAATACGTAGAGGTAAAAACAATGATGAAATACTGATAGGAGTTTGTTATAAGCCACTTAATATTCCAGAGTCCACAGAAAATCTACTATTAAGGAGATAGATGAAGCAGGAAATCATAATGAGATCGTTATTATGGGGGACTTCAACTACACATACAGGGAGAGCAGAATTATTAGGCAAGTTGTATTTTTGAGGATTAATTTTATTATTGAACAACAACCATGTTCTCAATGAACCCAAAAAACTCATTAATATCAAAGCTGAATATTTTTGGAAGTAGTTTTTAGTTTGTTTTTAGTTTTAGCTATTTTAGGGGGATATCTGTGTGTGCAGGTGACTATTACTGTGCATAATTATTAGGCAACTTAACAAAAAACAAATATATACCCATTTCAATTATTTATTTTTACCAGTGAAACCAATATAACATCTCAACATTCACAAATATACATTTCTGACATTCAAAAACAAAACAAAAACAAATCAGTGACCAATATAGCCACCTTTCTTTGCAAGGACACTCAAAAGCCTGCCATCCATGGATTCTGTCAGTGTTTTGATCTGTTCACCATCAACATTGCGTGCAGCAGCAACCACAGCCTCCCAGACACTGTTCAGAGAGGTGTACTGTTTTCCCTCCTTGTAAATCTCACATTTGATGATGGACCACAGGTTCTCAATGGGGTTCAGATCAGGTGAACAAGGAGGCCATGTCATTAGATTTTCTTCTTTTATACCCTTTCTTGCCAGCCACGCTGTGGAGTACTTGGACGGGTGTGATGGAGCATTGTCCTGCATGAAAATCATGTTTTTCTTGAAGGATGCAGACTTCTTCCTGTACCACTGCTTGAAGAAGGTGTCTTCCAGAAACTGGCAGTAGGACTGGGAGTTGAGCTTGACTCCATCCTCAACCCGAAAAGGCCCCACAAGCTCATCTTTGATGATACCAGCCCAAACCAGTACTCCACCTCCACCTTGCTGGCGTCTGAGTCGGACTGGAGCTCTCTGCCCTTTACCAATCCAGCCACGGGCCCATCCATCTGGCCCATCAAGACTCACTCTCATTTCATCAGTCCATAAAACCTTAGAAAAATCAGTCTTGAGATATTTCTTGGCCCAGTCTTGACGTTTCAGCTTGTGTGTCTTGTTCAGTGGTGGTCGTCTTTCAGCCTTTCTTACCTTGGTCATGTCTCTGAGTATTGCACACCTTGTGCTTTTGGGCACTCCAGTGATGTTGCAGCTCTGAAATATGGCCAAACTGGTGGCAAGTGGCATCTTGGCAGCTGCACGCTTGACTTTTCTCAGTTCATGGGCAGTTATTTTGCGCCTTGGTTTTTCCACACGCTTCTTGCGACCCTGTTGACTATTTTGAATGAAACGCTTGATTGTTCGATGATCACGCTTCAGAAGCTTTGCAATTTTAAGAGTGCTGCATCCCTCTGCAAGATATCTCACTATTTTTGACTTTTCTGAGCCTGTCAAGTCCTTCTTTTGACCCATTTTGCCAAAGGAAAGGAAGTTGCCTAATAATTATGCACACCTAATATAGGGTGTTGATGTCATTAGACCACACCCCTTCTCATTACAGAGATGCACATCACCTAATATGCTTAATTGGTAGTAGGCTTTCGAGCCTATACAGCTTGGAGTAAGACAACATGCATAAAGAGGATGATGTGGTCAAAATACTCATTTGCCTAATAATTCTGCATGCAGTGTATATAGACAGGGAAACTGAAAGCTGTAGATTTCATAAAAGAAAAAGGTTCTTGGCAATAACCAAAGACAACTGCCTTTCCCAACTGGTTCAGGACCTCACTAGAGGAAAGGCCATACTGGACTTAGTACTAACCATTAGACTTGATAGAACAACAGAGGTGCAGGTTGGAGGACACCTGGGAAAAAGTGACCATAAAATAATAACCCTCCATTCAAAAGAGTGTTTCTTCAGGGAGGCACAAAAATACCGAACTTAAAAAAAGCTAAAATTGACCAGCTAAAAGAGGCCATTGGCTTCACCAACTGGGACAATGTCCTCAAAAATAAAAATGTAGCCACAAAATGGGATATTTTTAACTCTTTTTCTTCCCTGCCTTCCTGGAGTCATAACTTTTTTTATTTTTCTGTTCACATATCCATATGAGGGCTTGTTTTTTTTGGGGGGTGGGGGGCAAGTTGTACTTTCTAATGCCACCATCTAATATTGCATACCATGTAATGGAAAGGGAGGAAAAAATTCCAAATGAGGTGGGATTGGAAAAAAAACACAATTTCTCCACAGTTTTACGGGTTTTGTCCCTACAGCGTTCCCTTTGCAGCAAAACTGACCTGTGCCCTTCATTTTCTGGGTCAGTACGATTACAACTATGCCACATATGTATAGGTTTTATATGTCTAAATACTTAAAAAATAAATGTCAATTTTTTTTTTACATAACCACATTCTGACCCCCTTAACTTTTGTATAATTATGTTTACTGAGCTGTGTGGGGCTCATTTTTTGATGATCTGTAGTTTTTGATACCATTTTGAGGTGTCTTTTTTCCATTACGCCATTGATTGTATTGGAAAAATATTTCTATATTTTAATAGTATGGGCATTTTTGGATGTGATGATGCCCATGATGTTTATATTTTTTATTATTTTATATAAATATCTATTACAATTTTAATATTTTTTATATTATTTTACATTTTATTTTTATTGTCCCCTACTTTGTTTTTTATAGAATATTTCTATACTCCCACAGGGAATATAGAAAAGCATAGATTGGCAGGCCAACATAGGAATTGCAGCTATAGTATGCTGGGTCTCTTCAGAGAGACCCAGCCTATTAGAATTATTTACCGGCATTCCCGATCCCCGCACGAGGGTCACGATATTAAACCTTTAGATGCAGTGATCACACTGTAATGTCCGTGATCAGCCTTATAGCCGTGGGCCCCTGCTGTTTGAAACAGCAGAGACCTGTCTGCTATGACACGCTGCACCATGGTTGAAGACCGCTAGCCCCGTACATGCACGGCACTGGTAGCAAATGGGTTAAAAGCATCCTAAACTCTTATAAAAGTGTGAGCAACAAGAAAAAAACTATGTGGATAAATACAGTAGAAATGTAAAGGAAGCAATAAATTACAAAAAGAAAGCATGTAAATCACTAAAACAGTAGGGTAGCGAGGAAGCATTCAAAAACTATAAGGAGAAAAATAAAATGTGTAAAAGACAAATAAAAGCAGCCCAACCTCCCATCATCTTGGCCTAGCTCTCCAGCATTATGCCATCTCAGGCGGGTACCCTTCACTGCTCCCTTGTCTGCCCAGGGACTTTCTGCTCACAATCTGCATTGCTAGTCTTTTTTTATGACTCCTGAATTATTGGAGCTGCTTTCTGTGCACATCTTTAGCACACCCCGTGTGGAGGAGAGGGGAGAACTTTGCAAGTTAACGCTGCTGGACTTTTAGGCTACTTTACACTGCAGAACCTCTCACACTTTTTAAACATTCCCTCTTGACCCAGACATTGCAAGACTGCAAGCTATTGGCACCAATGAGTCCCACTAGGCAATCCAGCCTGAAGGAATTTACCAGAGAAGATCCTCAAAATGGCGCCAAAGCTTTGACATCAAAGACTAAGGTCTCTGGCAAGCCACACAGCAAAAATACGTCTAATAACAATGCAGGTGAAATAGAATTAACTCTTAAGCAGGTTTTAGACCAACTATTAACAGCCATTAAATCTTCCACCGCCTCCCTTACAGGCAAAACAGATGAAGTTAAAGTGGATGTGAGCCTGCTGAGACAAGACCTCCAGAATTTGAGGGATTGTGTTGCACACACTGAAGAACACATTTCTACTTTTAATGACTGCATGTCTCAATTCTCTAGAACGTTATAAGAGCTAACTCGTAAAGATGAATTTGGTGCCAAAAGGCATATGATTTAGTGAACCGTTCCAGGTAGAATAACCTTCACATCATTGGCATGGGAGAGAAAGCAGAAGGTCAAAGACCAGAGAACCTTATTGAAAAGTGGTTATAGGACCTCTTTCCAGGTGTGCCATTCTCCAGAAATTTCATAGCAGAGTGTGCCCATCATGTTTCTTCAAAACCCCCTATATCCAGTGCACCACCACAACCACTCTTGGCTTGCCTGCTGAATTGTTGAGACTGCAACATCATCCCACAAACTGCCTGTAGACATGGCGAAATCAGTTATGAGAATACCTCTGTTTTGATTTTTCCATATTCTCAGCTGATCTACAGAAGCAAAGAGCATTGTTTGTCAGCATCAAGTGGCAGCTAAGGCAGCTTCAGATTTCATACTCTATAGCATCCAGCTGCTGGAGAGTGTTCTGTTCTTTAACACACTGACCAAAGCAGATGAGTTGATTTCTACCTACCAGCGTCATGTGAGACCTTAAGTCGTTTATAATGCTAACTGGCTATAACTGGACTCATAGATTATGGTTCTATCTAATCTGCATTGATATTCTTCAAGCTCCATTCATGGTTGCATGACTGGATGCAACTGAGACAATATATGGACAGAGGGCCCAGCACTGAACCTTGGGGTACACCACTTATAACCCGGGACACTTCTGAATAGGAATCATTGACCACAACTCTCTGGACACGGTCCTTCAACCAGTTTTCAATCCAATTACAAACTATACTTTCCAAGCCTATAGACCTTACTTTACCTATTAAACATATATGAGGGACAGTACCAAAAGCCTTTGCAAAAGCCAGAAACACTACATCCACAGCTGCTCCTCTGTCCAGGCTACTACTCACCTCCTCATAAAAACAAATCAGGTTAGTCTGAAAACTTCTGTCCTTGGTAAACCCATGTTGGTTATCACTTATAATATTATTTACAGTCACATACTCCTGTATATAGTCCCTCAAACATTTTTCCCACAACAGAAATTAAACTAACTGGTCTATAATTACCTGTGAAGGACCTAGATCCTTTTTTGAATATGGGCACCACATTTGCCTTGCGCCAGTCCCTTGGCACTGTACCAGTACCTAGAGAATCTTGAAAAATTATAAATAGGGGCACAGCAATGACTGAACTGAGCTCTTTAAGCACTCTTGGGTGTAATCCATCTGGACCCGTGGCCTTGTTCACATTTACCTTATTTAACTTATCTTGGACCATATCTACAGTTAGCCAATTGAGTATATTACTGGATGTACTAACAGCCCCAGCACCACAGATATCAGCTCCTTCCTCTTCTTTTGTATATACAGAGCTAAAAAAAACATTTAGTAACTCTGCCTTTTCCTTGTCTTCAGTGACTACCCCCCTTTACCATTATTTAGGGACCTAACTGCTCAGACCTTGTTTTTTTTGGCATTTATATATTTAAAAAATTTTGGGGGATTTGTTTTGCTCTCTTTTACCACCTGCTGTTTGTTTTGTATTTCTGCTAATTTAATCTCCTTTTTACAGATTTTGTTATTTGTAATCTTCAAACACTACAGCTCCTCAGATTTATATTTTTTAAATGCCCTTTTTTTTGTCTTTTATTTCCCTTTTTACAGTAGCTGTAAGCCATGGGGCGTTTAATTTTAGCCGTTTATACTTGTTACCTAAAGGAATACATTTTTTAGTGCAGTTACTCAATGTGGATTTAAATCTCTCCCATTTATCCTCCGTATTATTATGTGACAATAGCTGATCCCAGTCTATGCCCTGAAATGCTGCCCTCAACCCAGGGAAATTAGCCTACTGTATTTAAAATTCAGTGTCTTTGCTCTGCCTGACAGAGTTTGCTTCTTATAGTTTAGCGGGAATATAATTATAGTGTTTCTCGAACTGTAACATTTCCAACAAGCTCTGCATCATTAGAAATTACCAGATCCAACATAACATTGCCCCTAGTGGGAGCTTCTACAAACTGGCCCATAAAGTAGTCCTGCAGCAAGTTGAAGAATTTTCACCCCTTTGCGGTTGAGGCAGAATCATGACCCCAATCAATGTCTGGGAAGTTAAAATCTCCCATTATGACCACTGTAACAGCATGTGCAGCCCGCTCTATTTGGTTATACAGTTGTGTTTCTATCTCCTCTGTGATGTTAGGGGGTCTATAGATTACACAAAGTATTATTTTTTCCACCCATAAGGTTTCCACATCCTCACCATCCTCACCCACAATTGCCTCTTTCACACTTGTCTTCAGATCACTCCTCACATACAGGCACACGCCACCACCTTTCCTATTGACCCTGTCTTTCCCAAATAGTTTAAAACCCTCAATATTTACAGCCCAGTCATGCGAAGAATCCAACCATGTCTCAGCCACACCAACTACATCTATGTATTCTTCTAGTACCATAGCCTTCAGCTCCCCCATTTTTCTAGCTAGACTTCTGGCATTTGTGAAAATACATTTTAAGTTACTATTACTTGTGAAGTGAATATCTGGGATTTTTGGGTTACCTTGGTTGATGTTTGTATGTAACAGGTTCTTGTTACCAGCAGTTCTATTTTTCTTCGGTATAGTTTTGCCCAGTCTTCTCCCTACTTTCCTCACTAACCCCAGCCCCACTGTCTTCTTCTATATCTCACTCTCTATCTACACTATCTACCCCCTTATTAGTATGACCTCCCCACCTAACCCCCAGATCCTAGGTTAAAAGCTCCTCCAGCCATCTAACCATTCCCCCCCCCCCCCCCCAGGGCAGTTGCACCCTCCCCACTAAGGTGTCCCTACTGTAGAGCCTGTAACTGACAGAGAAGTCGGCCCAGTTCTCCATGAACCCAAACCCTTCCTTCCTGCACCAGCTTCTGAGCCACTTATTTAACTCCCTAAGCTCCCGTTGTCTCTCTGGTGATGCTCGTGGCACTGGTAGTATCTCTGAAGACACTAACTTGGAGGTCCTGGACTTGAGCTTCTCTCCTAGTTCCCTAAAATCATTTTTAAGGACCTTCACTTTCTTTTCTTAGGTACATGGGGTGCATACTAGACTAGACTATTGGCTCTCCTCTTCGAATATGCTCCATTACATTAGCCCCTTAAGGACCCTCGACGTACATGTATGGCGCTGGTGGACATGACTTAAGGACCAGCGCTGTATATGTATGATGGGCTGTTCGGACAGGAGCTGCGCCCGATCAACGGCACGGACCCGGCAGTCACTGACAGCCGTGCCCCTGCTGCATACGCCGGCATCAGTGAAAACAGAGATGCCGGAGTGTTAACCTCTTGTATGCCGCAGTCAAAGCTGACCGTGGAATGCAGAGGGTACGGGTGCCCTCAGCTTCCCTATCGGGTCCCCGCGTTGCAGTGGCAGGGACCCTATTTCAGAGAAGGCAAGCCGGATGTCTTCCATAGGCATCGGAGCTTACCTTCTATGGAAGCCTGTGAGATCCAGCCCTTAGGCTGGGTCTCACAGGCAGGCTGTCAGCATAAAAGCTGACAGCCAATGCATTACAATACAGGTTGTATTGTAATGCATTGCAAAGGTGATTAGATCCCAGAAGTTGAAGTCCCAGAGTGGGACAATAAAAAAAAAAGTGTTTTTCATAATAAAAAAATAAAGTTTAAGTAAAAAAAAAAAAAAACACAAAATAAAACATAATTGTCCAAAAAAAAAAGAAAACCAGACATATTGGGTATTGCTGCGTCCGTAATGACCAACTCTACAAAAATATCACAGGATCAACGCCCTCACCTGAACGCCGTTGAAAAAAATTAATAAAAACTGTGCTAAAACAATAAGTCATGTTACATCACAAAAAGTGCAACTCCAAGCGATCAAAAAGGCGTATGCCCCCCAAAATAGTACCATCGCCTCATCCCGCAAATAATGATCCCCTACATAAAACAATCGGACAAAAAAATAAAAATAACATATGGCTCTCCGTATATGGAGACACTAAAACATGATTTTTTTTGTTTCAAAAATGCTTTTACTGTGTTAAAAGTGAAAACAAGTTAAAAAAAAGTAGACATATTAGGTATCCCCGCGTCCGTAAGAACCTGCTGTATAAAAATATTACATGAACTAACCCCTCAGGTGAACCTCGTAAAAAAAAAATTAAAAAATAACAACTGTGTCAAAAAAGCAATTTTTTTGTCACCTTACATCACATAAAGTGTAATACCAAGTGATCAAAAAGTCATATGCACCCTAAAATAGTACCAATCAAACCGTCATCTCATAACGAAAAAAGTTTGTCCCTACATAAGACAGTCACCCAAACAATAAAAAAATCTATGGCTTTCAGAATATGGAGACACAAAAAAATTTTTTTTTTCAAAAATGCTTTATTATGTAATACTGAAACAAACAACCCCAAAAATAGTCATATTTTATATTGTCGCGTCTACTCTATAAAAATACGACATGATCTAACCTGTCAGATGAACATTGTAAAAAGCAAAAAATACAAGTGCCAAAACAGCTATTTTTTGTCACATTGCCTCACAAAAAGTGTAATATATAGCAACTAAAAATCATATGTACCTTAAAATAGTACATACTGCCACCTTATCCTGTAGTTAACAAAATGGGGTAAATTTTTTGGAGTTTCTATTCTAGGGGTGCATCAGAAGGTCTTCAAATGTGACATGGCAACTTAAAATTATCCCAGTGAAATCTGCCTTCCAAAAACAATATGGCGTTCCTTTCCTTCTGCGCCCTGCCGTGTGCCCGTACAGCAGTTTACAACCACATATGGGGTGTTTCTGTAAACTACAGAATCAGGGTAATAAATATTGAGTTTTGTTTGGCTGTTAACCCTTGCTTTGTTACTGGAAAAAAAGGATTAAAATAGAAAATCTGCCAAAAAAGTGAAATTCTGAAATTTCATCTACATTTTCCTTTAATTCTTGTGGAACACCTAAAGGGTTAACAAAGTTTGTAAAGTCAGTTTTGAATACCTTGAGGGGTGAAGTTTTTAAAATGGGGCCATTTATGGGTGGTTTCAGTAAGCCCCGCGTAGTGACTTCAGACCTCAACCTAAATCTGGCAAGTTATTGGCGTGGCTGACAAAAACCCTACTACTCAATGGTAAAAAAAAATACCAAGTATTCCTGGTTCTGATGGATGAATAACCAAAGCCCAACCAACGAAATTGAATTTAACTCGGGTAACTCTTCTAGGAGAACCAGGGACTGTATCCTAAGTAGAAACAGCTATTAAAACCCTAAAACTAGGCAAAGAGCCTGGACCTGATGGCTCTTTGGGGGAATTTTACAAGCTCTTAAAGTCCTCCATATCTCTAGTTTGGTTAAACCTCTTTAATTCCATATTAGACACTGGTTGACTCCCAGACCATGTTCATGCAGTGTGTCTTTCTTTACTTTTAAAGCCAGGGAAAGATCCTCTATCACCAAGTTCGTACTGGCTACTCGCCTGCAATCTATCCTATTTTAATTTTAATCCCTTCTCAAATAGGTTTTGTACATGGCAGATCCATCTCTCAAAATATACGAATGGCCCTAAGCGGAATAATTGCTATTTATCAAACCAAAGCCCATAATAGTATTTTTGTCATGGTCATGATTAAGACTGTTAGTCGTAACGCGTAGACCTGTATTTGTCTGGTCAGCCCATGGATTTTATGAAAAAGTAATAAAGAAGTTGAATTTTATCCGGAGCCTGTTGCTGGATTATTTTTTACTATTTCCTGGTCCAGGATCCGAGCATGGTGAGGGAGAACTGTGGGTGAGCCGAAAACTTCTTTATATTTTGCGTTAAAGTGTAGCTGCAGTGTTAAAATATGTAATGGATTGGCTTGGCGATAGAACTCACTTTACCAACTCCTCTGTTGATTCTGAATTCAGTGCCTCTACACATCTTTGTTTCCATCTTCAGAATCATGAACTTAGGCAAACTATCAATGATAATCCTTTTTTTATGGGCCACAGTAAGGGCTTGGAATATTTCCAGAAAACTAATGGGTTTACCTTTCCACACCTCTGTCTTTCTTCCATTTTTGGGGAATACATATTTCTTAGCTGGTAGACCACCAATGATCTACATTGATGTGTAGGATATAAAATAATATCTGATCTTAATGAAAATCTCAACTTGTAACGTTTGAAGAGGCATCCCGTAGGTTTCCATTACTACAGACACAGGAATTCAGTTTTCTCCAAGTCCGACAAGTCTTGTATATTGATTAAATTTTAGCAGGCCTCCCGGAGAAATTGTGAAGTACCCTCTTGGAAATTAAATATCTAAATAGACTCTCATTACACCTGAGATTGGATGGGTTGATGCCTCGCCGGGTCCAGGAAAATGGACAGGGTAGATATCTTCCTTATGTGGATGTCACTCACAAACTAAATGCCATATTACCTATTGATATTCCATAGAGCATACATCCTGCCATGGATTAAGTCTAAAATGTCTCCTTCCGGGCAGTATCTCTGCCCCAAGTGCTCCCTACTTGCAGCAGATCTATACTACTGCCTATGGGATTGTAACAAAATCAAAGAAGTTTGGTGAGTAATACAAAAACATCTTAAAGACAACTTTGGAATTGATATATCTCTAACCACTGAATGGGCCATTTTCAGTATTATCCCAGAGGATAAGCGCCATCTCACTTATACAGAGAAGTGCCTGCTTGCCATTTGGTCTGCTGCAACTTGAAAGAGCATATTACATGTCTGGGCTCAACATAATACACCAATGTTAGCCTTAATAGTGACTAAGATAGAATTTCTATTCAGAATAGAATGGATTGAATCTTTGCCAATGGACTCAAGAAGGGCACTTCACAACTGTTTCCAGTATACAGAATAGCTCCTGAAGGAACAGCTGGAGGGCAGATTGTGCATACCAATTTGATAATCTTACCATATCTGTTGGCCTCACAATTTTTATCAAGAGTCAAATATGTTATACTTTTCTAGATTTGTTATGATGGTGGACATAGGAATCTAAAGAGTTGCTTTTGTGGGAACGGGGGGGGGGAGCAGTTTACTTGTATGCTCTGTAGCCTTTCAGTGGACAGTGTGAACAGATGATCACCCTCTGTCTTTTTTGTATGTTGAAAAACCAAATAAAGAAAGTTTAAAAAAAAATACACTTTTAGGCTATTCTGGGGAAAAACAAACGCTTACCGAAATTTAACTTCTGCCTTTTCATAAACTGACTGCAGTGCACATTTATGGAACATGGGCATGAGAGTGTCTAACTATGCTGATATTCCTGCTGAGACCCCCCTTCCATGTGGCTTGATAGGGGATTAGCACATGTTCACATAACCATGTGAGGGTTAATATATTAGATTCCTCTGTAGTGATTTTGCTATTTTTATATTGCTATTACTGTAGCTTGTAATGGGTATCACAATCTTGGATTGGATATGAAAAGGAGGGACACTGTAAAATGGAGACTTGATTGATGTTTGTGTGATCGGTTGCTGGTAAACATCTGGGTCATGGCTTCAATAAATGGTCTAATTTAGCACAGAAGGGTGATTAGATGGGCAACCGTTCAGCTTCTCATCCCTTTCCTGGAGTATGCATACTTACCAATGTTTAGGTTGGTAAAAATTGGGATATTAAAAATCTCACCCCTGGGAATGCCCAACTCTGCCCAGAAACACCAATTTATGGGCGAGGGTTATTGTTAGCCTCACCCATTTTCAGCCCAAGACGGCCTAAATTTACCAGGTCTGTCTCTGAAAACCAGGGTCTGTCCATGCAAATTCGGGACAGTTGGCAACTATGAGTATGCTGTCTGATTGATGAAGCAGAGGAGGATAGGTAACATGCACTTAAGTCATGACAGAGGATGTTTTCTTTTCTCTCCTCCCTGCAACCTGCCAGCATCTCCATTGCACCTTCCCCTTCTCCTCCAGGCTGGTTGAGATCACGGCATGCTGAAGGGGGAGGGTTGCTTTAACCCTTCATATCCGCAGGATTGCAGGATGGTCATAACTGTGGAAACGAGCAGTGTATAATGGAAAAAAGAATCTAGCCAGCAAAGGCAATATGGATACTAGCAATACATTACTAAATGCCTTGTATTTACTTTCTCTACATACTAAATGCTATTTGCTGGTGACACAACCCCTTTAAGCTTGTAACCTGGTTATTTTAAATTATTTTAAAAGGACCCTCCACCTTCCATGTATTCTGTTGTTGGACCATGACAACTTGATCAACACTAGCCTCTCCCAATAATTTATCCACCCATTCTACCACATGCTGAATGCTAGGGGAGACAGGAGTATCTGCTAAGGCAGAGATTTCTGAGCTTGACACCATTGCATCACCCAAATTGGGAGCACAGTAACAGTAATGGCCTTCATTTTCTTTGACCCCTTTTTCTCCCTGTGAGTACATTAACCAGCTATGTACCTGTTCCTACTGACCCTTATCTCTAACCTCCATTTCTACTCCACTAACTGCCGGCTCATTGAGCACCATGCTCCTTTCAAGATTGTTAGTTGGCCTCAGTGTTGCATTTTGCTCTTCCAGATGTTTAATGAGAGCTTACAGATGGGCAACATGTTAACATCTGTCACAGCAGTATTCACCTTGGAACTCCTGCTTCAGTCATGTATACATTTGGAAAAGTGTGCACCTAAAACCTCCAATCCTGCCATCATCTCAGTTACAACAGTGAACAGTAGTATTAAAGTAGAGTACTTACAGGGACTTTAACTCTTGCTTTTAGCTCCTGTTTTTAATGCAGACACTTAGCAAGAGGCAGCCACATAGCACATGGTTGAAAAAGATCTGTGTTTTGGAGTTGAGGGGTTTCGCTTTGGTAGACAAGATTAGCGGTCGCAGTATAGAGGCAACAACAAGTTCTTTGGATCAAACAGTTCAATATTTTATTCACACTTTAGGCAAGTGACAAAACAAGCAGTCATAATCAAACAAAAAGTTACCTTGCGGTGTTGGTGGTAATTCACACCATGCGGCAATTCTGCCTCAAAGAGTCCTTGACCATAGGAGCACCAACCTGTTTTCACGCCAAACCGGTAGCAAGCCTTCATCCAGAAACAAGGCTCCCAGATCCCAACACAGAGACCTGGCTTCTGAGCCCAGCTGCCTATTTAAGGACAGCCAGGTGCTGCCAAAACCCAGACTGGCACTTAAAATCCAGTCCGGTATTTGACCTCACCTGGCTGTAAATCAGTCCAGCAGCATATGCTGGGAGGAAAATACCTGTTTTCACAGACAAAACCTCTCACTGTGTCACAGAGTACTAAACTTAACCCTATTGAGATGCTGTGGTATGACGTAAAGAGGGCTGTCAATGCAGGGAACCCAAGAGATATTGATGAACTAAAACAAATTTGCAAGGAAGAATGGTCCAAAATTATTTGTGAAAATCTTATTTGTACCTATGGGAAACTTTGATGGAGGTGGGATCTACTAGTTATTAAATTCAAAGTATTGATGAGCGAATAGGTTTGTCTCGCTACAGATAAAAATATTATCTTTACTGTGGCCGAGGGACTCTCTTTATTGGGCAGTTAAAATGTATCCTTTCCAATGAGACCAGATCAAGTTGGCCTGTGGTCTCGCAAGAACATCTTAATTTTATCCATGTGCCAAGTTTTGTGGTGTGCACCACAATCGTAACGAATCTGAGTTCGGATTAGTAATGGAAGTATATTTGTGCATATGCCGCTACTGACATGCTACAATGCGCAACATTAAGATTTTCTCGCAAGACCGGTGGTCATCTTAATCTGGCCTCATTCGAAAGAATACATTTTAACAATGCAATAAAGACAGTTCCTTGGCCATAGTAAAGATAATTGGGGGTCATTTATCAAACTGGTGTAAAGTAGAACTGGCTTACTTGCCCACAGCAACCAATCAGATTCCACCTTTTATTTCGGACAGCTCCTTTGGAAAATGAAAGGTTCTCCAACCAATTCTCTCATCACGAAGTCAAAGGTTCACTTACCTTTTCTCAAGCACTGTGGATGTGTACTCTATAAAACACACAGACAGTACAACTCGGTACTTACATTTTATTAGTAATCAATGCAATTAAATATAATTGTGACTTACATTTTATTAGTAATCAATGCAGAAATCCAGGTAATTTGAAAGAGTTTACTATTTCTTGCAATAGTGTATAGAAAAGTCACTATCCCCAGTGGAAAGTTATAACACAGTGGTCCCTCAAGTTACAATATTAATTGGTTCCAGGAAGACCAATGTATGTTGAAACCATTGTAACTTGAGTAATCTGCTCCAAAGTCCACAAATGTCAGCCAAAATAAGTGAACATGCAGATTTAAGAAAAATAAGTAGATAACTAAGACAGATAAAACAAGTTTTTACATATAACTGCCATGAATAGCTGCTAATTAGGAACTAATACAGTTGTTTTACCAGAGAAGTTGCCTTCATTGCTTGGATCTGAGTTTTAGGCATTTTATGTTGAGTCTAGTTTCAACTTACTATGGGTCAGAAAAGACCATTGTATGTTGAAAACATTGTATCCTTAATCCATTGTATCCTAAGGGAGCACTGTACAGTCATGTGAAAAAATTAGGACACCCTTTGAAAGCATGTGGTTTTTTGTAACATTTTTAATAAAAGGTTATTTCATCTCCGTTTCAACAATACAGAGAGATTAAAGTAATCCAACTAAACAAAGAAAACTGAAGAAAAGTCTTTTCAAGATCTTCTGTAAATGTCATTCTACAAAAATGCCTATTCTAACTGAGGAAAAAGATAGGACACCCTCACATGTATTCCCTCTTAAATTGGCTCAGATCTCACACAGGTATATCACACCAGGTGCACATAATTAGTAGATCGTTACTCTGCATGTTGAATGAGGCTTGCCCTATTTAAACCTCAGACATTTAGTTTGGTGTGCTCCTGACTGTTGAAGTGAGAGTGAGCACCATGGTGAGAGCAAAAGAGCTGTCAGAGGACTTCAGAAAAAAGATTGTAGCAGCCTATGAGTCTGGGAAGGGATTTAAAAAGATCTCAAAAGATTTTGAAATCAGCCATTCCACTGTCCGGAAGATAGTCCACAAGTGGAGGGCTTTCAAAACAACTGCCAACATGCCCAGGACTGGTCGCCCCAGCAAGTTCACCCCAAGAGCAGACCGCAAGATGCTAAAAGAGGTCTCCAAAAACCCTAAAGTGTCATCTCGAGAACTACAGCAGGCTCTGGCTACTGTTGATGTAGAAGTACATGCCTCTACAATCAGAAAGAGACTGTACAAGTTTAACTTGCATGGGAGGTGTGCAAGGAGGAAACCTTTGCTTTCCAAGAGAAACATCGAGGCCAGACTGACATTTGCCAGAGATAAAGTTGACAAAGACCAGGACTTCTGGAATAATGTTCTTTGGACAGATGAGTCCAAAATTGAATTATTTGGACACAACAGCAGAGGACATGTTTGGCGTAAACCAAACACAGCATTCCAAGAAAAGAACCTCATACCAACTGTGAAGCATGGAGGTGGAAGTGTCATGGTTTGGGGCTGCTTTGCTGCAGCAGGACCTGGTCAGCTCACCATCATAGAATCCACGATGAATTCTACTGTGTATCAGAAGGTGCTTGAAGAACATGTGAGACCATCAGTTAGAAAATTAAAGCTGAAGCGGAACTGGACCATGCAACATGACAATGACCCAAAACATACTAGTAAATCAACCAAAGATTGGCTGAAAAAGAAGAAATGGAGAGTCCTGGAATGGCCAAGTCAAAGTCCAGATTTGAATCCCATTGAGATGCTGTGGGGTGACTTGAAAAGGGCTGTACGTGCAAGAAACCCCTCAAACATCTCACAGCTGAAAAAGTTCTGCATTGAGGAGTGGGGTAAAATTTCCTCAGACCGATGTCGAAGACTGGTAGATGGCTACAAGAACCGTCTCACTGCAGTTATTTCAGCCAAAGGAGGTAACACTCGCTATTAGGGGCAAGGGTGTCCTATCTTTTTCCTCAGTTAGAATAGGCATTTTTGTAGAATGACATTTACAGAAGATCTTGAAAAGACTTTTCTTCAGTTTTCTTTGTTTAGTTGGATTACTTTAATCTCTCTGTATTGTTGAAACGGAGATGAAATAACCTTTTATTAAAAATGTTACAAAAAACCACATGCTTTCAAAGGGTGTCCTAATTTTTTCACATGACTATATATGCCATCTGAAAAGAGAAAGGATGGATAATAACTTTTATTTTTTTGTTCTAGAGATTTAGATCAAGCTGCTGAAGCTGCAATTGAACATAAAAATGAAAATGAAATGAACATGGTCCTGTCAAAATGCTCCTCAGTCACTGATTCTTCTGCAACTGAGAAGATTGAGCGTGCCAAGGCACAGCTACTTAAAAAATAATCTGTCCTAATAAAGAAAAAACATCACATGGCGCATTTATAAACACCTCATATGATAACCATGATAAAAAGCCAAGATATATAAACACCTCATTGATTTTTAACAATAATAAACTCAAGCAATGTATTTGTGTTTTCCACACAAGTCTTTTCTTCCACATGCTTTGATGAACATATTTCACAACTGTTACTGCATTTCTGTTTGTGTAAATAAGATGTAGGTACTAAAGATGGAAATTGTCACCATACTTGTGATCTACTATCTGTTCTTCCATCATTTATGTGTCTGTATATGTACTTGAATTTGATATAATAAACTCTGTTAACTATCTACTATATCATTTCGCAAGCAGATGCACTTTTTAAGAAGATATATTCATGTCTTTGGGTCTAAGTAGAATGGCAGATATTTTTGGAGTAACAATTTAGCAAGTCTGCATTCTAAAGACTTGCAACTGCACAGCACAATAGTCATTAAACTTTTTGATGTTTGATGTGCTTGATCATTATTGCAGACCTCATCTCTGGTCTGCCAAAAACTGGCAGATATCTGATTGCATAAGATGGTATGGCAACGACTAATGATAATTTTATGTCAGTATAAAAGATCAGTTCAACCACAATCGCATGATTTCTTACTCGTCCTTTGATTTGATTTGCACACTATTACATCTGTCAATAATTGTTCTAATCTGAATGATTATATGAAATTTCACTGTTTATTACCCTGTTAACAGATGGCATTTGGTGCCTTTGACATTATAGAAAAGCACTTTGTCTGACCATAGGTGGGAACTGTATATATAATTTTTTCAATTGGTCTTTATCAAAATCGTTTAAACCCTGTCTCTGTGCAGCCTTGAGTTTCTCTAGTAGCAGGATCTAAATTTCCACTATATTCCATCAGGCTGCTCAGCTCTTGGGCTGCTGATCTCTGACCTTATAAATATGCATTATAGCTCTGTTCTCACCTTACTGATAAGAATGTGGCTTAAAGGGGTTATCCCATGAATAATGTAAAAAATAGAAATCAGATATCATAAAGTACATGACAATCTCTTTCTAACAAAGCTAGAACCAGTCCTGTACTAAGCATTGATCCAGAGATCTTCCCATTCATTGCTCTGCTAGATTTATATCAAGCTGAAAGCTCAAGGGAGTGTCTTTTCTGCTGCAGCTCAAGGTGTGTGTCCATGCTCCACCTATCACAGGTCAGGAGGCAGTTGAAAGATGAAATTGAGCATGTGCGGCCTTATTAATGAGCCAGTCAAAGAAATAAGAAATTAAGTGGCACTATACAGATACATTTTATTGAATAACTCAGTAGCTATACAAAATTTTTAATTACATGCGATTATAAAAGTATTCAGATCTAGGTGCTGGTTTGAAAACTGTAGAATATTTTTCATTGGACAACCCCTTTAAATAAGTGTTTATGGGTGGACTTCCAGGAGGTAGTGCTCTGCTATGGCGACGTTTTAGAAGAGCTCCTGCCAGTGAGCTGCTTGTATTTGCTGCTTACCTGCTCTTGTGGTGGGTGAGCAGACATAAAAGATGGGATAAGGGGTGGACAAGAGTTCTGCGCATCAGGATCAACTCTACACCTATACTGGATACCCCAGCAGTCCCATGGCAAGCTCTTTCATCTATGGAAGGACGCTGCCATAACATTGTGCTGCAGCCGCACAAGCGCCTGGGGCTGTCCTCCTTCGCAGCACATAGGTCAGAGCTCTATTCTTCAGTGCTTTGTGGCCACAGAAAGCAATTATACTCCTGGACACTGGAAGACTTACAGCTTAGTGACAATCTGATTGAAAGACAGTGTGCACTAGTTTATTAAGTGCGCCATTTCCCATCCTAGCTCATTTGTCTATTGCGGGGTATTAGCACCCCTACGCCACAGCAGGACATTAATCTACTATTTTGAGTTACAGCTTGCTTTTCTATAATTGAGCAGACTGACACGTGTGGAGTACTTAATTTAGCTACTGCTATATTCATTCTTTGACACAGTCAAATAATGCCATCTTCGCCACAAGGGGCAGTAGAGCCTACTGTTAATACTCCCAAAGCTATTGCACAAGCTGAGCATTGACACTCGTTTCGCTGCCTTCCAATCTTCATTGGACCAAGCTAACAGACGCTAACAGTGCATTTCTGATCTAGAGGATGACCTTGTACTGGTTACAATACAGAATATAGTGGAGATCTCAATGCCATAATTTGCTCCTCATTGGAGAGCCAAAATCCGTACAACCAAATATGCTTCCTGGGCTTACTTCTGAATAGTTACCGCAAGTTTAAAGTTGGGCAACAAGATTCCAGTGGAAAGGGCTCATCAAATTGCTCCTAGCTGTAGAGACCAAATGGCACGACCACAGGCAGTCATCTTTAAAGTCCTCAATTATCAAGACTAATTAAAAATCATAAGAACGGAGGTGTAGACCGGTACTCTATATATAAAAACAGCAGATATTTATTCGTAGGTAAGTAAAAAGAAAATGTCACAATAAAGTAGTAGCGCACTCTAAAAATATCACATAAAAAGTATTGCATATAAAAGGTTGCAATATATCAAGATGAAAGAAGATATAAGACAGAAGATAAATTGGTACAAATGTGTCCCAGAATGTACATGCCACCAGTCAGAAATGATGTCCAGGTTCCAGATGATGTGGTCTAAAATCGTAGATCCTGGTTGCTATCAGGTGGATAATACATAAGCTGGAAACTGGACATATGAAGTTAGATTCCAGCATCCAGATAGTGTATGGATGGTGCAAATCAGCCCAATAGATTGTTGGCGTGTACGACTGCTGTGCCGATAGTATGCAAGTTGTCTGGTATTTCACCAAACAGCAAAGTACATTACATGCGTATCCCAGGTTTTAGACCCAAGAGCGTTTCAGGTCTGAGAGAGTTTCAGGCTCGAATGGGTCACCAGTGTTCTGGCTGAGTAGTTCAGCTTCAATGTACAATATCATATACCGTCATATATTCAGCCAGTGATTAAATCCAATAATGGATGGACATAAATAAATAGATACCAAGTTCTGGGTGATAGTCTATCACTGAAGTGCAGGTTGGCAAATAGGAATGAGGTATATGAAGTATAGTAGGTATGAATTAGAGGATAAAGAAATATATAGCAGACTAGTGTCAGGTGGCGTCCCACTGATGCTAGGCGTGCTGGCCGCTATTACCTTTCTTTTGGGGACCTGCTTTTCTTCGCCTATGGGTATTGGATAAATGCCTACCCATGCAGTATCTACCACATCTATGATTTCTACTTTGAAATGGTGTATTTGGAATGTTAATGGGTTGAATTCTCCAGTCAAACGCAGGAAAATTCTGAACCACTTACACTGCTTGAACCCGCATATAGTTTTCTTTTTACAGGAGACTCATTGGCTTAAGAATAACCCCCCTTTTTTGTGTAGTAGGAGATTTGCCACATGTGTTGATGCATCTGCCTCCAAGAAAAA
The DNA here is from genome assembly GCF_905171765.1 of Bufo bufo. Lineage (NCBI taxonomy): Eukaryota > Metazoa > Chordata > Amphibia > Anura > Bufonidae > Bufo > Bufo bufo. The sequence continues at coordinate 96,914,410 of NC_053395.1, forward strand.
GAGGGCAGTGGCCATTCTTTTTTATTCTCAAGTTCGACACAAGATTATTGATACCCTTGAAGACACTGCGGGCAGGTACCTAATGACTTAAGTGTGTATTGAGGGGACGGTTTACTTTTTAGTGAATTTTTATGCTCCCAAAATGCCTAACCCCTCTTTTTTCCTCTCTTTTGGAAGTTCTTTCTAGCTGGGATGTATCTAATTTTGTGTTGGGAGGTGACTTAAATTTAATTCAGGATTTGGTTTTTGGATAGGTCAAGCAGTATACCTGCCACACATACAGATGTAGCCGAGCTAAAATTTACTCTGATAACTCTGATACCATATGTCACAGTGTTATCTCATGCTATCTTGTAACAAAAGCCATTGAAATACATTAAAAGAGTTTGTGCCATTTTTACCTAACGTGGTAACCATCAAGTTTAGCTTGGCTGCGTCTGTATCCCAACTCATAAATCCATTCAGTTGCCTATGGATTGTTTAAATCTTTTTGATCCCTCTTCAGCATCCAGTAGATCATGACTACTCTCACCTTTCTCATGTACTTATGTATGTATTGTAGGAATGCGCAAGGGTCCGTCATTGACGGAAGGTATGTGTCATCGAGGTTTTTGGCCTCTGTGAAGTAAGAGCCGGTATTTTCAGGTGTCAGCTGCAGCTAATGCTGATTGACACTTTGCTATTTTACTATGGCTCTATAGTTGATCCAGGACGGCTCTTACTGGGAGTAGTCAAAGTGATGGGTGGATGACTACTCCCCACGTTCCAGGCTAGGTCTTGACTGACCTATAATAAACCCAGCCAGCAGTGTCAGCTGGGAGTGATTACCTCTCTCTGACGGAGGAGTTCTGGCAATCGCTGGTGTGGGAACTGAGCCCTGTGCTGGGCTAAAAAGCGGAGACCTGTGAGTTGGGAGAGCAGGCCACCTAAAGCCTGCATTTTGACTGCTGGAGGCAGAACCCCCGACAAGGTGATGTTGTTTTGTTATGCACAAACTTTCTACTTGATGTGAACAAACACCAACCTTGCAAAGAGTGTTTTTGTTTGACCTTATGTGTGAATTAACACGGACATTTGAGTTACAAACTTTTACTTTGCCTCTGTACTGCACCCGCTTATCCCAACTACCAGATCGAATCCCCACAATATAAAAAATAAGGCAGCACTCCAAATCAGGGTGAAAGGTGATGACCCGATTTACTTTTATCTAACTGTGCTGCTATTGTTTTTATATATATATATATATATATATATATATATATTCGTATATAGTCATAAAGAATAGACTAAGACTTGTATTTGTTTTAATAAATACATTTTATTGTTGAAATATAGTACATAAAGTCTTTTGCTGCCGCCATAGTCCAGTGCATGCAGTTCCGGAAAGGTAGAGAACTTGGGAATAGTTAGGAAATAGTCAGCAATGGCTGGATATGCCTATTTATTAATATTAATTATTGATCTTAATACAAAGTATTAATAATTAATATTTAATTTAACAGGCTGTATAAATACTATATAGGGGGCAATGGCTGCATACATACTATGTAGGGGGCAATGGCTGCATACATACTATATAGGGGCAATGGCGGAATACATACTATATAGGGGCAATTGCTGCATACATACTATATAGGGGCACTGGCTGTATAAATACTATATAGGGGCACTGGCTGCATACATACTATATAGGGGGCACTGGCTGTATAAATACTATATAGGGGGGCACTGGCTGCATACATGTTATATAGGGGGCACTGGCTGTATAAATACTATATAGGGGGCACTGGCTGTATAAATACTATATAGGGGCACTGGCTGTATAAATACTATATAGGGGGCACCTGGCTGTATAAACACTATATAGGGGCACCTGGCTGAATATATACTTTATAGGGGGCACCGGCTGTATAAATACTATATAGGGGCACTGGCTGCATAAATACCACATACGAAGATACGTATACAGTGGCTTAACTACACCCCGGCATGGAACAGGTGCGCACACCTCTAGACACACCCAGAGTCAAAATAATCAAATAGGAAATAAATATGCTGGCACACACTACCCAGTACTGTATGGATGAATGCAAAAAGCTACTTGTGATATTTGTATAAAAATTTTATTAATTTGATTACCCCTGTAAAAATCAATCCCACATAATAACATTAATAAATAAACTTATAATGGCATCTATATCTATATTCTACGGGGGCAGAGCCTAGCAGCCGAGCCCCATACCTGTGTGTGAGCTCCCGTGAGCATCGCAGGGGAATGGGCAAAATAAGCTTTCAAAACCCAATAAACATGAGTAAAATCAACAAGGAGCGATCCAGGGACACTCCAGGCACAATTAAAGGGACATCTGGGCAAGGAGACCTTGACAGATTTGTCACAAAAGCAAGTACACCTACCGCAAGGACCCATGCATAGATGGCGCTGCGCACAGAGCAGACCCAGCCTCCAGCAGCTACTGATTCAGAAGATGAGGAGGGAAGTGTAGCGGCAGTGGCTGTACAGGAACACCAACCTATTTCAAGAGCATTTATGTGCCAGCTTTTAGCAGATGCACTACTAGACCCTCTCATGCAGGAGATTAAAGATTTCAAGCAGGACATAAAGCAACCGGGGGATAGAGTGGATGCACTGGAGAACTCCCATGCGGCCATGGTGGAGTTTGAGACAGTGATCTCTCACAATATGGACTATATGCCAGCCCACCTGAACTACCTCTACAATCAGTTGGAGGACCAAGACAACCGAGGAAGGCGGAATAATTTAAGGCTGAAGGGGTTCCCAGAATCTACACTGCGTGCAGAATTATTAGGCAAATGAGTATTTTGACCACATCCTCCTCTTTATGCATGTTGTCTTACTCCAAGCTGTATAGGCTCGAAAGCCTACTACCAATTAAGCATACACTGCGTGCAGAATTATTAGGCAAATGAGTATTTTGACCACATCATCCTCTTTATGCATGTTGTCTTACTCCAAGCTGTATAGGCTCGAAAGCCTACTACCAATTAAGCATATTAGGTGATGTGCATCTCTGTAATGAGAAGGGGTGTGGTCTAATGACATCAACACCCTATATTAGGTGTGCATAATTATTAGGCAACTTCCTTTCCTTTGGCAAAATGGGTCAAAAGAAGGACTTGACAGGCTCAGAAAAGTCAAAAATAGTGAGATATCTTGCAGAGGGATGCAGCACTCTTATAATTGCAAAGCTTCTGAAGCGTGATCATCGAACAATCAAGCGTTTCATTCAAAATAGTCAACAGGGTCGCAAGAAGCGTGTGGAAAAACCAAGGCGCAAAATAACTGCCCATGAACTGAGAAAAGTCAAGCGTGCAGCTGCCAAGATGCCACTTGCCACCAGTTTGGCCATATTTCAGAGCTGTAACATCACTGGAGTGCCCAAATGCACAAGGTGTGCAATACTCAGAGACATGGCCAAGGTAAGAAAGGCTGAAAGACGACCACCACTGAACAAGACACACAAGCTGAAACGTCAAGACTGGGCCAAGAAATATCTCAAGACTGATTTTTCTAAGGTTTTATGGACTGATGAAATGAGAGTGAGTCTTGATGGGCCAGATGGATGGGCCCGTGGCTGGATTGGTAAAGGGCAGAGAGCTTCAGTCCAACTCAGACGCCAGCAAGGTGGAGGTGGAGTACTGGTTTGGGCTGGTATCATCAAAGATGAGCTTGTGGGGCCTTTTCGGGTTGAGGATGGAGTCAAGCTCAACTCCCAGTCCTACTGCCAGTTTCTGGAAGACACCTTCTTCAAGCAGTGGTACAGGAAGAAGTCTGCATCCTTCAAGAAAAACATGATTTTCATGCAGGACAATGCTCCATCACACGCGTCCAAGTACTTCACAGCGTGGCTGGCAAGAAAGGGTATAAAAGAAGAAAATCTAATGACATGGCCTCCTTGTTCACCTGATCTGAACCCCATTGAGAACCTGTGGTCCATCATCAAATGTGAGATTTACAAGGAGGGAAAACAGTACACCTCTCTGAACAGTGTCTGGGAGGCTGTGGTTGCT